>NC_030422.2:19822599-20155099 GCF_001660625.3 Ictalurus punctatus
AGTTTGGTGAAAATATCTCATTCCCTTCAAGAGTTGTAGCCGTTTAAGTAAAAGTGGCCACGCCCACTTCAAAAGTTTTGATGTGCCCTTGCAAAGTTAAATCAAAAGTTATCATTTTTTAAATAATTATTGATCTAAGGCATCCAAAAAATTGTGCTGCAATATGATTATTTCAATTGAGCAAGAAACCTAGGACTAGTTTGCAAAACTAAGTTGTTCAGTATGGGGAGATTTAATGTATGATACAAAGAATATGTGTATGTCTGAAACATTGGATGATATACAATCATTTACACACCATTCATACAGCCGTTTTCAGCTTTTTTATAGCGTCATCAAGTGGCCAAACTCCATCACCATCATGTGACCTCTGACGTAGTCCTTACATAAGTATACCAAGTTTGGTGAAAATATCTCATTCCGTTGAAGAGTTATAGCCATTTAAGTAAAAGTACCATGCCCACTTCAAGCGTTTTGATGTGCCCTTGTGATGGTAAATCAAAATTAAATTATTTTTTTGATAATTGTTGATATAAGAAGTCCAAAGAATTGTCCTGCTATAGTTTTATTTCAGTTGAACGAAAAACCTAGGACTAGTTTACAAAAGTAGGTTTATCACATTATCTAAAATATTTAACGAATGGTTTGACAGACACCAATGATCCTTGAGGCAAAATCATTTAGAATCAGAAGCCCTATCATGTGATCTATATTACTTGTGTTTTTTCACAACCCTGAGTTACATACAACCATTAACACCTACAAAAATTGTGATAGTGCCCCCTAGTCACCAATTTCTTAAAACTTTGCACAAACTTCTTAGACCAAGAGTTAAATAGGTCCACCAAGTTTCGTTCCTATCAATCATTGTTACCCTTGTCTAATAGCTGCTGAAATCTCATTGGCCAATGGCGGCCGTGTTTTTCATCATATATTAAATTTCCTCCTAAATAATGATGGCACCTGAAACAAAGTCACTATTTGTAAATATGGAAGTCAATCGGATTAACCGTTCCATAGTTAAAGCCAATTTCATATTGTTTGGTATTATCGCACCACCATGTGGCAAAACCGTGCATTTTTTTTTTTTTTTTGTGCACCCATAGAATGACCTTATATATAAGTATGCCAAGTTTGGTGGATATCTTATTTCATTCAAGAGTTATAGCCATTTATGTAAAAGTGGTCATGTCTACTTCCAATATTTTCGCATACCATAGCTACCTCAAGAAACTTTTTTTGATAATTACTTTAAATAGAGATAAAGAGACTTCATAGAATCATTTGGCACTGGTTTGGACCTGATGAAAAACCTAGGACTAGTTCACAAAAGTAGGTTTTAGAAAAAATTCAAGGTGGGGGAACATTTTTAATTACAGAAATGAAAGTGGATATTTGTTTTATTCATCTGGTCCCAAGGATTCCAGAGATACAAGACACTTGAGTCTGTGACAAATAGTTCAACAGTTATGGCCATTTGTATTAAAATGCTCACTATAGCGCCACCATCTGGCCGATCTGGCCAAAACTTTGCGACGCTGTAGTACTCTGGGGGACTACGTTCCCTCAAAGTTTCATCTCTCTATGACTTACGGTTTGGTCTGCACGATCAGTTTTAATGCAGAATACTATAAAAAATCCGTAAAATTACAATAGGATTTCAGCCCTTCGGGCTTGAACCCCTAAAAATCCTTACAAGTACACTAGGGTTTCAGCCCTTCGGCCTTGAACCCCTAAACATGTACAGCATTATTAATGTTACGTAAGTCCATCCATGCATTTATGTACTACTTATTCTACACAGGGTTATGGGGAGCCTGAAGCATATCCCTGGGAACTCTGGGCACAAGGCGGGGGACACCCAGGACAGGGTGCCAACCCATTGCAGGACACAATCGGACACACCTTCATACTATGGACAATTTGGAAATTCCAATCAGCCTACAGTGCAAGTCTCTGGACTAGGGGAGGAATCCGGAGTATCCGGGAATCTGGGAATCAAATCCCCAACCCTGGAGGTGTGAGGCAAACGTGCTAACCACTAAGTCACCGTGCACCCTATGTACTTGTTATACTGTAAAATAAATAGCTACCAAGTATTCTTTATTAGCACAATATTGGCATCCCTTATAATTCATAATTACATGCTGGTATTGATGTATTGCATGGCATATTGGTCTGGTTCTTTACATTTAACCAAGATAAGGAAGCTATTAAAATACAAAGGGCATTAAAATGTATGATGAGATGTTTGAAGCCTCTTCCATTAGAGGAGAAATATGATGAGGAAACACCAGCATTTGTTAATATATTTGTTTATATTCACCTTTAGAAGATCCATGTGTTTATCAGACCCTGAAACCCAGCTTGAGCTGTGTGAGAATGTATTGATGCATTTATTTACAAATCAAACTCATTGAATCAATATTGAAAGGCATTCAGGGGCTGTTGAGAGGCCCATTTGTGGTAAACATCTCATTTCCTAAAGTTCTCAGAGATGGAATAAATAACACGGGTGTCGTCTTTATGCGAGCTCATCGCCATCCTGCGCAGCTAAGCTCTCGGCAGCCCTGCTCACTCAAAGGCCCATTCAGCAGTATTTATGGCATGACAGCAGGTGTCATTGAGAAAGAGACCGACACTCACCGAGAGTGAGGAGGGGACATGGAGAGATTATAGAACAGAAGACTTTTAAACTAAAATAGGGGGAAATATTCCAACAGTTTAAGAGAGGTGAGTGTTCAGTGAACACTTACATAGACTACACAGCTGTTTAATTCAGTCAAGTTGACTTCCACTTTTGAGCTAATGTTTTGCTTGTGCTGTCTGACAGTGCTACCAAATATCATGTGTTGAATATAAATCTGGGGCTATAAATAATAACAGCTTCATCTGTTTTACTGTGTTGTCCTAGTGCATGGAGTTAGAAATAAGTACCCAAAAAACATAGAAATCACTGACCGTATACCAAATATATGAATCGATACAAGTTTATTTTGCATAGCATATTACTTAATATTGTATTTATATCCACATAATTCTCTCATAAATCTCATATCTGCTCTGGTTATCATTTAATCTCTGCTTTATTCTATACTGCTATCCTAAATATACTATTACCTAAGAAATGATTTCTCCTCCCCACAACCAAAATACAAAAAGAAAGGCAAGAAAAAAAGTCCAAAGTCTGGGCTGAACTGATAATGTGCAGGCCCAGTAGCAAGTGGAACATTGCCAGTCTCCCTGATCCCCAATCAGTAAGAAGTAAACACTCCGCTGAGAATATTGCAACAACATGAAGGAAGTCTTTGCTAATCAACCTGCCAAACAGGCAGGGATATAATTTTGAAATTAAAGCTGAAAACACACTCTGCTTTCCTTAAAAACAGGGTGTGTGTGTGTGTGTGTGTGTGGGGGGGGGGGGGGGGGGGGGGAATTAAATAAAAAATATCAATCATCATACATTTTAACTGAAAGCAGATCACTGATTGACAATAATTAGCAATGCAACATTTTGGCATGACATCATGATTTAACAAAGAAGTCCATGTTTTAAAAAGACTGTCTCACTGAAACCGGCCCCTGGTGATGTGTCTGTAAAAAATGACTACTGCATCTTCTCTCAGTGGTGTGCTTTTGCTTCTTTGGCACACAAAGCTTGAACAGAAGAGGACAAGGAGAGATGGGTCTGACAGAGCTAGTGTATAACAACCAAGAAAAAAAACATATAGCAAAAGCAGAAAAGAGATAAACAAGATGGGGAGGTAAAAGACAGCCTAGCTTTATCAGCATCTAACAGCATGCAGAGGTGGACAGGATATCTTTCACTGGTAATACGCAAGAATGATATTTTCTGATGACAAAAACTAGATGCACTGAGCCCCTAAAGGGTCACAATGGGATTTATTTTTTATACTTAATTTTACATTCCCTCACAATAATTTTTGCATTCCATCGCAACATTTTTGCATTCCATTGCAATAATTTTCAGTTATCTTGCACTATTTAGTCTGTTCCTTAGATATAGTTTTGTGTTACCTTGCAATAATATTTGTGTTCCCTTTACAATAGATTCCTGTTACCTCGCAATACATTCAGGTTGTTGTGTTATACACGCAGCACTGTCCCGTACCCCTATGGCTGCATTTACTGAATTTGACTTTGAAGCTGGCTGAATACAGTGATATATTGTCATTAAAGAACTTTTGTAAGCATGAGGATGCAGCCAATTATATTCATGATCAGTTACAGCACTGCTGACAGCTTCACAGGTACAAATGGAAGTGCAAAGAATAGGTCTACACGTGAGAAAGGAAAACGTGTCTTTAATAATCACTGAGCTGAATCCAAAAGTTGTTTTACTGAGGAAACAAAGTTGTCAAAACTGACACAAAGGAAACGCAAAACTATTGCGAGAGAGAACAATAATTATTAGTGTTGGGTGCGAGTCCACCTTTGTCGAATTCAAGTCAAGACAAAGTCCATAACCAATTGAGTCCATGTCCAAGTCCAAAAGGGGCAAAGTGGGACTCCAGTCCAAGTCCTTGCTTTGAGACAATGTCTATTGTAAAAAGTGCTATACAAATAAATAAAATTGAGTCCTTATTGGCAGAGTCCAAGTTGAGTCTGCCTGAGTCCAAAAAGTATTTAAACTGAAAAAAGATTTGAAATTACAATTGTAAACTCAGGACTGAGTTGTTAAATTTAAAATTTTAACCTTCACAAACTAATGGCAACATAAATGTAAGAAAAAATACCACTAATACATCTTGCCATTGTCATTTAAGATTTTTATTCCATGTCATCAGCACCTCAATTAGTTTCCTGTAAAAAAAAATGGTTTCAATGGAAAATAAAGGGATGTAGAGGTATATGTAAAACTTTTATTATATTACAAGTGTATGAAAATACAAATCAACCTGTTTTGTTATTGTATCACACTATATTGGGTCCTCCAGTTAGAGATTGGAATCACCAAATGCTAATGTTTAGGGGTGGGCGATATGACTACAATCTTACTTCACAATAACGGTACGTTTTCTCAGGTAGGTCTACCAGTAGTATTCAAGTAAGAAATACTACGGAAATTGAATAAAGCAATTAAATGTAAAATAAAATAGACTTCACTGTATGAACAAGTCTGAGTTCGCTCCTAATTGTCCGGTATCGAGTGCCCCAACTCTAAGAATTATTGCAAAGGAATGCAAAACTAATAATAATGGAAAAAATAAATCAATGTTATGCTTTTGGGGCTCAATATAAATGTGAGAAATGGGAAACATTTTAGAAAGAGCCTTTAGGTTAGACACATGAGAAAACATGATTTTTTTTTTAATGTGATTGAATAATAGCCTGTTAAACATTACACAATTTTATATCCATGTAAAAGAAATGCTAAGTGGCCTGTAATTGCACAGCTAATGCTCATGAAATGATGTTATAGTTTTTATCTTCAGTGTATCGTTAATGGTAGTAGTGCTAAATTGAGATCGACAACTAGAGTCTGAGCTTTAATCTCTTTATAGATATATATACTTGTGTTTTCTCTGTTAATTTAGTGCAGTCCTAACCAATCAATGCTTATGTTAGGTGACATCCAGATTTGAGCAGTTAGCACCCTTTTCCATGCTTGTTCAGATGTCCTTTGACAATGTGTGAGCAACACTTTGAAGTTCTGCAAATGATTATGCATGTGCCAAAGCTGCCAAGTCTCTGTCTCACTTTTTGTGCAAAAAAAGGGAAAGAATATGGACCAGGTAGAAAATGAACACGATTATTTAGAGAAAATTGGGGGAAAGACAAGCTTCTCAGGTCTACAGAGAATCAAGATTGTAAATTACAGCATAAAAGTTTTCTTAATGCTTGCATTAGACTTTATCTTGTGCTTCATCGTCCATGACTAACCAGATTCCTTCAGTGTGATCAGTCGTGACAATACCTGTCATAAATATATGGCTCACAGGTGATGATATTTAATTTGGTGTCTAGCTCACCAGCTCTAGAATGAAATCAGTTAGGCTAGCTTGAATGCCTGACTGCCTCATATCATCGTATTTTTTAAGAGACAAAAGCTGAAGTAATTTGGTTGACATTTCTATGTCAACGAGGCCTTCTTATGGTGTACCTGTACATGATGTTCACTCTTCATGATTCAAATACTATAGGAGAGGGGTATTCGAGGTACAATTCATAAAAATCCTTTCTTCCAAAGGTATGGATAAACAACTAAAATGGCTGAATGGTGATAACAGTTGCATTATAAAGCTTAACCACTGATGATAGGTTTATAGCTATAAATAAGACTAATCAATTTGAAGTGGTTTTGTTTGTTTGTTTTGTAGTGGTGCTTCATGTTATCAGCACCACAGACTGTAAACAGATTATATACTTGAAGCAGGGAGAATAAATGTACACATTTGTATTTAACCATTCTGTTTCCATTGTCAACTTTATTTTTATACAAGCCATGGCACCATTTTACTAATCAGAGGAGAGAGGATAACTGAAATGAAATGAAATAAATAAATAAATCTGTGAAAATCCCTCCCTTTCTGACTCAAAGTGTCTAGCTCTGTAGCTAGTCTGTGGTCTGCTGAGCTGCCTTCAGCTAAATAATTTACATAAAATTCATGTATTTCAATATGCAGCAATAAAGGATCTGCTACAGAAGCCATACTGGTTTATGTTTTGAAATCTGGAATGACAGAACTGAGCCGGTTTTAAATGGTTCTGCTACAGTATATTTTTCAGTACAGTCCACTAAAATATGTTGCTCAGTCCACATCCGTCAATCAATGACCCATGCTATTGATGCTTTTATATTTGTGTGTGTGGTGTTATGGGAAGGGTCCACAGTCCCTTATCAGCAATGCCTAGATTCACTGAATCTGGCTGAACCCCTCCTTTCTTCTACATCCTTCTCTGTCCTATAATTCTCCCTT
Source organism: Ictalurus punctatus (assembly GCF_001660625.3). NCBI lineage: Eukaryota > Metazoa > Chordata > Actinopteri > Siluriformes > Ictaluridae > Ictalurus > Ictalurus punctatus. The sequence goes on from NC_030422.2 coordinate 19,829,541, forward strand.
TACATCTCTGACTCTGCTCCTCTCTTATTCTCTACCATTATCTTTCGCTCCCTCCCTTTACCTCTGAGCTCCATCTCTGTTGGCTGGACATGCAAGCCAAAGATTTAACACTGCTAAGATGACAATTCTTTCATCCTATGGCCCTCAGACTCAATTAGTGAGCTGTGTTTTGATACATATGTGTCTTGAAGGTGCAATGAAAACCACAGAACACTGTAAATATAAAATGCATTATAAAAAGAAAGTACACATTAGGACTTTATGCAACTTAAATATAAAAAGTGAAGTGCTATCAATTGAATCTGAGTGAAACCCTGTCACACACATGTATATATAAGCACAGAAGTTCAGACTGGAGATAATGACATAGTCTCTCACACACAAACACACACACAAACACACACACACACACACAAACACACACACACACACACACACACACACACACACACACACACACACACACACACACACACACACACTGCATCAAAGTAGGAGCCAAAGAGAGACACTTTGTAAAAAATATGCTGTGGCAAAAAGCCCCTGTAGAGCCATTCATTGGCTAATCACAGCCCTCCCTATTGGCTGCTTGGCTGCATGCATGCCTCGCACTCTCCCTGGAGATAAAAATGTAGCCACAGTGCCCTCTGTTGGAGAGCCCTACCATTCCACCAAAAGCACAGTTTTCAAACAGGATCAAACAACGCAATGAGAAAAGCAATCGCATATGTGCATGGTGTTTGTGTACCTGAAATTGCATTTCTATATACACATGCATCAATGTGCTATTTGTCAATTTGTCACACATTTCCATAATCCATCTTTTCCAAAATAAACACAATGCATGGTGAAAAAGCATTAGCATAAGTTTAAATTGCTTGCTATTTAAAGAATTCACTCACTAACCAACTGACTTACAGATTGAATAACAAAATTTCCTTTGGGTACCTTTCATTTTATAACCCTACATATTATTCATAAATCAAAACACAGACTCCAGTCATTGAGAGGGATGGCCTTGGACCACAGGGATCATCTCTGGTTGAAAACCCAGCACCAGATGCCACATACAGGTATATTCATTCATATGTTTTCGGTAAGCACTTTATCCTGCTCAGGGTAGTGGTGGATATGGGGAATATCCCGCTTACACAGGCCGTGATGAGGAAATACTGCCTAGAGCTAAGAAGTGAGCTGAGAAAATCTCCATGGACCAAACACACCCAGGGAACTATCTGCTTTAGAAACTCTTCTTAGGTAAATGGTACAACTCTATAAGAACCAGTACCACATGACACCGGGACAGGTTTTTCCCTAACAGTGGTCGCTCTTCTCAACAAGGCATTCACAACAATTAAGCTTGCCTTCACCAGACACTGGTTGTAGTTTCAGTATTGTATTTATTGTATTATTGTATTGTATGTGGATTTGGTTTTGTATTTATTGTTTATAGTACAGAATTTGTGTCTGTATTTGTGTTGGTCTGTACATTTGTATGTTTGCACCCCTGTTGCACTTGTACATTATTATGCTTCTTTGATGGGATACCACTCTGCCACAGGTCACCATCTACACACATTCACACACTCACTCACATTTCAGTGTAGCCAATCAGTGTAGCAATTTTTGGCAGGTGGGAGGAAACTAGAGAACAGTGAGTAAACTCACATGGACCCGGGGAGAACATGCTCCACACAGGAGTAAATGCCACCCCAAATGTTTATTGTCAGCATCTAAACAACATTTAATGAATGCATTCTTATCCTCCTTGTGACTTGAAGGATGCTCACATATGCACTTTTTCCATTAACCCTTTTCATACTGATCTGAGAAGCCTGTATTGTTAACAGCGCCACTTGGGGAATCAGTTCCTAAATCAGTGCATGTACAATGTTCAACTATAGTCCCATAGATTGCTGCTCGTGTTAGTTAAAAGTGTACCTCAGATGGTCCTCAGAATGTTATTTTGGGCTCTCATCAAGGAAGCTCGATTTTCCCAGATGGATATTCAGTAAGAGTCAATCAGGAAACAAGCAGGGATAATGACTGAAGATTATTAAGATGTACACCCATGGTCTAACACACACTCCTTGGGTGTACAGTTTCTGTCTCAGACATTCCAAATGTTAAAAACAAGTGCCTTGGCGTTTAGCACAGAATGGTTTCCTACTTTTTCACCCCAACACTTTATAGCCAATTTGACCTTAATTTAAACACATGGATTTTAAAACAGATGTGTAATTTAGGCATGCAACATTATTACGTTTAAACAGATTCATATAACTTTAATATTGAGCTGCTAGAATGTTATGTGAGGAAAAGCAGGTTGACTAATAGTGCTGATTGATATTTGGGTATGAATAAAGGTTCTGTGAAATACGTTAGTTAATCTTAGTTAAAAGTCTAGAGTAAAAACGGGATATGAAACGTTTTAACAAGTAGGAGTTACTCCTAGGAGTAAATCTTAACCATAAAGCACAAGAGTTGAATTGCTGTAAACTGATCAACCACATGCCATTTCAGTAGTGCAATTAGAGCAGTGCTGAAAAGTGCTTCCTCCTCCTCCTCCTCATCATCATCATCATCATCATCATCATCATCATCATCATTATCACCAACATCATCAACATTATAATGGATTGGCATGGTGATGCAGCAAGTAGCATACATGATTCTGAGCTCAGGGTAATGTCTGCATGGAGTTTCTATGTTCTCCCTATGTGGGTTACATCCGTGTTCCCTGGTTTCCTTCTACCTCCCAAAACCATGCCAGTAGGTTTACTGACTATGCTAAATTGTCACTAGGTGTGAATATGTGTAATTCCCTATATGGGATAAGCCCAGTGTTCCCAGGACAGGCTCTGGATCCCTTGTGACCCTGCCCAGAATAAAGCATTATGTTATTGATGAACATGAGTGAATGAATGAATAATTATAATGATAATAATAAATGCAAATACACTAGTGATTCACAACGCAAATATATTCATATGAATCCATTTAATAAGCTTCCATGTCAGATAATGGATTTAATGCCACTTCCACCAAGGACATCCAATTACAGATGCTTTATATTTATTAAGAGCTGTCGTTGAGATTTGGCCTGCTTATGACATCTAATGGTTATTTGTTTAAACACAAACCCTACTGGATCCAAATACAAACCTTATAGTTGAGATAAACGAAAGAAAGGACAGTATAAAGGGCAGATTTGATATCGAAATGACTAGTAAGGACAAACAAACAGTTTGCTGGGAGATGGTTGAGGTGAATAATGCCTTGAATCCAGCTGTTTTGTGCACTGCAGATGCACACTACAATAATCACAAGAAGCCACAAATTAATGAAACAGTATTAATTTCACATGCATGTCTAACAGCTCTCTGCACTGAAAACGTACTTGTATATCAGCGTTGGTATTGCTATGATCAGAGGTAGACTCGTGCACTTGGCGAATTGTTTATTTCAAAACTGGTTACTCCAGTAGGTCTGTTCCAAGTATAAAGATGGCTGTATAGTATAAGTATAAAGATATTCGTTCTGTTTCAGTGCAAGATTTCACTACTCCTAACAGTCTAAGACACCTCTAAAGAACTTCTAAATACTCTCTCATGATTCTCTTAAGGCCAAAGAACGCTTGTACCCCATTCTCCCATTCTTAGGGCTATGTACAGGAGCTAAGTTCCTGACTTTGAAGAATTCTTTGGCATTAAGACCAAAATTTAACTCTAATATGTTTTTTTTATATTTTTTATTTTTTATGGATGATCTTAGACTTGCATTCATTCTGCTAAAGTGGCAACATTTGAAATGTATATGCAATTTATGAATGACCAAACAGTCAGTAATTGAACATCCTATTCATCGTTTCTTTATTAATTCAGGAAAGGAACTCTATGCAGGTGCTTCTCACAGAGAAAGCAGCTAAACAAAAGTAGATGAGATGGGCTATAATGATGCAAAGCCCATAAGGGAAAGCTACATGGATTTAAACATCTTGCTTGAGCATCTAACAACAGTGGTCAGCAAAAGCATAGCTGTAATTACACTTGCCATTTTTAGGTTCTAAGTAAACATAATTTGCTCACTCTACCTGGAATCAAATCAGAAATCAGTTTCTTACATGAAGTGCTTACTCATGGAATAAGTGTTTTTTACTGAATACTTTTTAAGAAGATAGTGCAATATTTCTATAACCTAGTATAAATAATCCTGGAGCTTGTGAGCTTTCATTCTGCTCCACAGATGCAGGCACATAGCACTGAAGCTTTGTGCATCTGTACTGTGTCAAAATAAAGGGGGGGGGGGGGAAACTGCAAACTAAAAAAACAACATCTGCCAATGAGAATACTGTCATTGTTCTGGAAATGTAACACATAAAGTGAGGGGAAATAAATATTTGGACACTATTGTTTTTGTTATTTTATATACTTCAACTGCATATATCCACTTCATATGTAATGTCTTTTCACTTTGTACTTATGAATATGAATAAAAACTAAGCATTTATAATGATGAAAAAATATATGTTCAAAAAACAAAATTGATAGGATAAAAAGTATTCAGCCACTACAAGTTACCAATAATAGTGCTTTGTTGCAAAGCTGTTTTTAGCAATTACAGCTTTGAGACAGCTAAGTAATAAGTAATTAGCTTTTTTGCAGCGTTGTGGTTCAATTTTGGCAATTATTCATCCTCTTGGCAAATCATCTTCAGTTCCCTAAGGCTACAAGGATTCCTCTGATGGACTTGAAATTTCAAAATCCTCCATAAATGTTCAATGGGATTTAAGTCAGCAGAGGCTAGGGCATGCAAGGCCATCTTGAGTTATTTAGGATGTATTTTTGGGGTTCTTGTCATGTTGAAACATCCATCTTATCCCCAGATTCAGATTCATGGCTGATGAGATTAAATTATACTCTAATATATCCCGGTACATCTCTCCATCCATGATTCATTTGATGGCATGTAATGTTCCAGTACCATGTGCAGAAAACCAGCCCCATATCATGATTGGTATTATACATTTTTCCTCCATGTCTTTCTCCAAACGTCTCCAAACGTATTTATTAAATCACTAAAACAAAAGTGTCTGAAAACTTACTTCCCTTCTCTTCCTTGCCCATTTATTTTGTATTATACACCGATCATCCATAACATTAAATCCAGCTGCCTAATATTGTGTAGGTCCCCCTTGTGTTGCTAAAACAGTTCTGACCTGTCAAGGCATGGACTCCACAAGCCCTCTGAAGGTGTGCATCACACTGCCTCTGCTTTACATTTTCAGCCATTTCTGCTACAGTAGCTCTTCTGTGGGATTGGACCAGACAGGCTTTCGCTCCCCATGCGCATCAGTGAGCCTGACATTGGTTCAGTGCTTATCCTTCCTTGGGCCACTTTAGGTAGGTACTAACCACTACGAACCGGGTACACCCAACAAGACCTGTCATTTTGGAGATGACCCAGTCAATTAGCCATCACAATTTGGCCCTTGTAAAACACACCAACTTCGAGAACTGACTGTTCACTTGCTCCCTAATATGTCCCAACCCTTAACATTAACATTGATTATCCCATTACATTCAACTTCACTTTACAACTTCAACTTCCCAATATTATTGAACTTGCTCTTCATGTGGACGAGAACAACATCTCAATTTCGAAACGCCAGTTCCCTGGATCATGCTAGAATTAACCAGTCATCGAGATAGTTTAGTACATGGATGCCCTGGAGTCGCAGGTGTGAGGTAATAAAGCTAGCCTGATGGGACGGACCCAATATTGGTACGTGTTGCCTCCAAACACGAACCTCAGGAACTTCCTGTTACAGGGCAATATTTCTATGTGGAAATATGCGTCTTTCAGATCTATCAACTCAAACCAGTCCTCAAACTCAATCTGTAGAACGATAAGTTTGAGCATCAGCATCTTGAACCTGGAAGTCCAAAAATTATGGTTCAGATGACGCAGATCTAAAATTGGCCACATACTCCCATCTTTTTGTGGACCAGGAAATAATGGTTGTAGAAACCTCCCTCACTCAGGGAACAGGGTACATGTTCTGTGGCCCCTTTGTCCAAGAGGGATCCTACTTCCTGCGCTAATGTCTGCGCGCTCTGCTCTGTGCTGCATACTGTGGTGAGCACACCTCTGAACCGGGGGATCAAGCTCTGAACTGGACCCGGTGACCCTTTTCTACGGTTGACAGAACCTGAGGGAGATTTGTTTTCACTGGGGAGAACAAAGCTCGTCCAGCCTTAGTAATCACTTTAAGCAGCTCTTTATATGCTTGAGAGCTGCTCTCCATTTTTGATACACCCTTCTAGCTCCTTGGAGTCAGAGAGAAATATTTGTATTTATTTATTTTTTGGCTTTCCATAGCAGAAGGAGGACTCGCAACGTGAGCTCCAAAATCTGGCGGAGAGCTGGACCCGGAAGACAGAGCAAGAGATCAGCGCTCGTCTCCGGCTGTTCCAGATCAATATGAGATCCCCAGGACCTGAACCGGCTGACTGCCTCGGCAGCAGCCAGCCCAGATCCGCGAGGTTCTGAACCTGACTCCCTTTGACCGAGAAGAGAGTGAGCCGCGAGCAGAGCTGCCTATTTGTAAGTCGGTCACAATGCTCACAGTCAGACCTCCCGAGGGTTGCCCTGGCATGCTCCATCCCTAGACGCTTCACACAGAATGTGTGTCTGCCCCCATGATGAAACGGGTGCAAGGCATTACACAAACGACCGACATGCAGTCTTGCTGAAGAAAATAAGGCTGACGGCACGGTTCACAGGTGCCATTTTTATATCACCGACATGCTTAATTGCCACGTCACCTGCTCAGGGGAGGCCTATAAATAGGCATGATGTTACACAATCAGTAGATTCTGGTCATGCGCAAGGGCACTTCCTACAGGGTGAAGCTCACGCAACGTTGAGCCCCTTTGAAAGGGAACAAACTTTTGTCTGTGTGTGTGTGTGTGTGTGTGTGTGTCTCTTTTATTCTTAACACACATCAGAGAGCTGTGATGGTATGTAGCTGACCTGCAGAGATGTTGGAGATGATAGATTGTGCCTGAGAGAGCTGAATCTGAGATACATTTTAGTTCAGAACCTCACAGGAAATGTCTATACATCCCATCTAATGTGTAGCCTAAGAATAATAATAATAATAATAAAAGCCTAATATTGATTCATATAGATCTAGACAACAAATTTTTTTGTTGTTAAATTACTGGAAGTGATATGAGATGAATATAACTGTATGGCAATATGATGAAGTCCATGGTTAGAAGCAAATTCCTGAATAAGTAATGAATGTTCTTACTCTAGTTTTAGGGCAATTGTTAAGTGAATGACAAGATCTTCAATAGAAAATTAAAATTTATTTGTATGATATCCAGAAATATACAATAGGGGAAAAAGCAGTTCCTGTTCAGATTCATAATGAAATTACTTGAATTTATCACTGTCCTGGTAATTACAGATTAATCATAATTTATGAATCATTCTGTCCATGTGGTAATTATGCATTCAGTGCAAACCTAACACATGGTGAGATCAAGGTTTCAGTACCATTTTAACGCTGAAAATCAGCTAACTCAATAAATATGCAGAGCAGATATACTGTAGCAGACATAGCAGAAGTGCTATTTGATGTAAAACACTGCATTTCATAGCAATACACAACCAATGTGTCTCTTATGCATTGTCTATGTTTCAAATTCAGTCAGCAAAGCCACAATTTCAATGAGCCATAATACATGAGAAAAAGGCTACTAATTTCTAATATAGAGTCACATTTATGTTTTCACTTTCATTTAATTATTACAATAAACATTAACATAATTCTCTCTCTGGATTAGGGCCAGTTATCTACTCTACTCAAAGTGAGAGCTACTTGGCTTGGGTTTCGACTGTCCTTGAACTCTCAGTGGTTACCTAAAGAGTGCTGGCTTTGGAGAGAGAGAGAGAGACCTAACCAAAAAATCCATGTTTTACTAACAGGATCTACAGAGGATTGTGTCTTTCAAATAAGAAAGACAGCATCTCTTGTGTATTTCTGAATGACTGATTTAAAGCATAGAGCAATCTGGAAGTTACTTTGGGAATGTCAATTCTATGACACTTTAATATAATTGTAATATTTTACTCTGAGGTTATTAACTGCAATTGTTATCATTAATGAACCTTCAGCTTTAGCATTAATAGACTATACGTCATGACAATAAAGTAACAATGTAAGTTAATAACACATAGTAATTGATGTTTGTACACATTCATTGACTATTTGGTAAATCCATAACTTAAAAAAAGTATATACATCAGCATAAACTAATTTACAGTATGTTCTTATATGTCGATAACTATATGGTAACTTGCTACTCAGCCTCACTACTGAATTTTGACTAAATTAAATCATAATTAATAAGGTGTTGGTTCATCCTGATTATTTTACTCACTGATAAGAGATAAACAGTGTTTTTCGTAAATGTTCATTATTTGACTTATTTAGTTTATTATTTAGAAATAAACAAGTGTTACAAGTGTTACTTTAATTATTTGACTTTGTAATGTAACTTAAACTTAATGTATCTGTGTTAATTCTGAGGTTCAAGTTAACTGATGCATTAAATATTACCAGTTAAGGGAACCTTAATGTAAAGTGCTACTGATAACTCTCTGTTCCCTTGTTAACATTTTTCCTCTTTGTTCCTTTGTTAACTCTTCCACCACTGTACAGAACCAGTTTCAACCAGATATGGACCGATAAAGCCCCTAAACCTTTGTGTGCATTCTGTTGTCTCCCCGTTTACCATTTGCTTGCATTCCTTTGACTTCCTGAATGCCATATTATGGTGTTGTTCCTCTCTTACACTGAAATTCTTCCTGTTTTATGCAAATATGCCCTCCTGCCTAGCCAATCAATAGTTAACCCATTGTCTCTGTTGTGTTCTTTGAATAAAGAGAGAACAAGTTCAAGTGATATTAAAACATATGATGTGCTGGGGCTGATGGGTAATGTAGTTTGTTCCCCTTTGGCACTATCATGACACAAATAAAATTATATTATGTCACGGTATCTCCAAAGTAATGAGAACATTTCTCATTTTTTTTTACTTCATATTACCATGTGGTTTCATAATAAGTAAGCTTGTGAAAAGGTTTTCACTGCATACACATTAATAGTATAATGCACACACATGTCTCTTTTGTTTTCAGATTATATTTTAATCTGTTTTATTTTTAAACATCTCACCAAATTTTATTGGGATTATATTTTATGTGCATGTGTGACAGGTTTCCATTTTTTTGGTCCAGGATTCTCTTTGAATTTCAAACTCACCACAATGATTGAGAACAGTTTGTTATCTTCCCACTACTTTGCACATCACATGTTTTATGCATTTTCTTCCTTTGCAAACATGCCCATTAACTGCATGTGCAATTAATCAGATTTCAGAGACAAATTAAAGATCTTTACTTATGCTCTTACTAATTAAGAGTCTGGGTGTATTAATATTTTATTTTGGTTGGTAACCCTTTATGGACTGTTTTGTAACTAGCAATGCCTATTGGTATTCTGGGTAGCACATTTGTCTTTCAAGTACAAGTGTGAATCTTTTCCATGTCAGAGTAGTGTTGCGGCATTGTGTTTGTACCTTGGGATAGCATAGGAGTGGACAATAGCAAAGCAGAGTATAAAGGAGTGTTGGATGTAGCATAGAGCAGTTGTTGTGGTAAACTATTCCTTTGGACAGTGTTGAGAGTGTTATGTACTGTACACTGGGATAACCTTACATAGTATGTCCTCAACCTTACACTTTACTCACCATCCAAATCCAGTGATATGTTTTATTCATCTGACTTTCAGTCTTATAACAGTTATAATTGCAATAACCACCACACCTATTGACTCATTTAATTCTAATCTACTTTTGTGATGAGTCCATGAATTCCCAATCCACTGGTCATTGTGGGTACCAAGACAGCATAACATAAGCACCCACAATCTCTGAGCTGAACATTTTACTGTAATACAGAGTGTCTTTTATAAAAGTAAAAAGTTCAACAAAGCAACATCTTTTAAACCATTATAATGCAAAATGACATTTCATCTGGGCGCATGGTGACTTAGTGGTTAGCACGTTCGCCTCACACCTCCGGGGTTCGATTCCCGCCGGGTGTGCCGAGTTTGCATGTTCTCCCCGTGCTGCGGGGGTTTCCTCTGGGTACTCCGGTTTCCTCCCCCAGTCCAAAGACATGCATGGTAGGCTGATTGGCGTGTCTAAAGTGTCCGTAGTGTATGAATGGGTGTGTGAGTGTGTATGTGATTGTGCCCTGCGATGGAATGCCCCATCAGCAAAAGATCATAAAAATAGATTTAATGTTTTATCTAGACTCAGTTGGATATAATGATAAAATTGTACTGGACCAGCCACTGTACTGTAAACCAGGTCTGGTTATTTGACCAAGACATCGTGTTGCAAAGAATTCTACAGTATTTTGAGAAGGTGACTGGCATACACTTTTAAGCTATGAAATGTATTTAACTTATTAAATACCTAACCAATTACCAATTATTAAATTTTTTTATTTTATAATTTAATTTAATTATTATTCCCTGTGTGTGTGTGTGTGTGTGTGTGTGTGTGTGTGTGTGTGTTATACTTTAAAAAAAAAAAAAAAAAGAGAATGCATGTGAGGAAGGTGTTTAAGAATCATTTAGAATCTAGAAAAGTGATTATGTGGGAGAGTTGAATTTACATTCAGGCAGATGGCTGAGTGGCAAGGTACAGATAAGAATGAATGCAAATATACATGAAAAGTGACAGCTTAACCTTGACCAAGGACAAGGTAAGCATAGAACCACAAAACACAATGCGTACAGTGAGGGAAAAACGTATTTGATCCCCTGCTGATTTTGTATGTTTGCCCACTGACAAAGAAATGATCATTCTATAATTTTAATGGTAGATTTATTTGAACAGTGAGAGACAGAATAACAACAAAAAAATCCAGAAAAACCCATGTCAAAAATGTTATAAATTGATTTGCATTTTAATGAGGGAAATATGTATTTGACCCCTCTGTAAAACATGACTTAGTACTTGGTGGCAAAACCCTTGTTGGCAATCACAGAGGTCAGACGTTTCTTGTAGTTGGCCATCAGGTTTGCAGACATCTCAAGAGGGATTTTGTCCAACTCCTCTTTGCAGATCTTTTCCAAGTCATTAAGGTTTCGAGGCTGACATTTGGCAACTCGAACCTTCAGCTCCCTCCACAGATTTTCTATGGGATTAAGGTCTGGAGACTGGCTAGGCCACTCCAGGACCTTAATGTGCTTCTTCTTGAGCCACTCCTTTGTTGCCTTGGCCGTGTGTTTTGGGTCACTGTCATGCTGGAATACCATCCACAACCCATTTTCAATCCCCTGGCTGAGGGAAGGAGGTTCTCACCCAAGATTTGACGATACATGGCCCCATCCATCGTCCCTTTGATGCGGTGAAGTTGTCCTGTCCCCTTAGCAGAAAAACACCCCCAAAGCATAATGTTTCCACCTCCATGTTTGACGGTGGGGATGGTGTTCTTGGGGTCATAGGCAGCATTCCTCCTCCTCCAAACACGGCGAGTTGAGTTGATGCCAAAGAGCTCCATTTTGGTCTCATCTGACCACAACACTTTCACCCAGTTGTCCTCTGAATCATTCAGATGTTCATTGGCAAACTTCAGACGGGCATCTATATGTGCTTACTTGAGCAGGGGGACCTTTCGGGTGCTGCAGGATTTCAGTCCTTCACGGCGTAGTGAGTTACCAATTGTTTTCTAGGTGACTATGGTCCCAGCTGCCTTGAAATCATTGATAAGATCCTCCCGTGTAGTTCTGGGCTGATTCCTCACTGTTCTCATGATCATTGCAACTCCACGAGGTGAGATCTTGCATGGAGCCCCAGGCCGAGGGAGATTGACAGTTCTTTTGTGTTTCTTCCATTTGTGAATAATCGCACCAACTGTTGTCACCTTCTCACCAAGCTGCTTGGAAATGGTCTTGTAGCCCATTCCAGACTTGTGTAGGTCTAGAATCTTGTCCCTGACATCCTTGGAGAGCTCTTTGGTCTTGGCCATGGTGGAGAGTTTGGAATCTGATTGATTGATTGCTTCTGTGGACAGGTGTCTTTTATACAGGTAACAAGCTGAGATTAGGAGCACTCCCTTTAAGAGTGTGCTCCTAATCTCAGCTCGTTACCTGTATAAAAGACACCTGGGAGCCAGAAATCTTTCTGACTGAGAGGGGGTCAAATACTTATTTCCCTCATTAAAATGCAAATGAATTTATAACATTTTTGACATGCGTTTTTCTGGATTTTTTTGTTGTTATTCTGTCTCTCACTGTTCAAATAAACCTACCATTAAAATTATAGACTGATCATTTCTTTGTCAGTGGGCAAACGTACAAAATCAGCAGGGGATCAAATACTTCTTTCCCTCACTGTATGTATATTCACACAGAGGTCCTTCATCTACCTGTGCATTCCACAATGCTAACTCCATGTGGTTAGATTTTGCTTATGTTTTTTTTTTTAAAATTATATGAATTTAAGCAAATGTGGGTACTGTTGATGGGTTTCTTTTGATGCCATATGAAAAAACTAAATGAAGCTTAACTTTCAAAAATCTCTCATATGACTTGAAGTCATGGAATAGCTGGGGGTGTGAGACAAGGTTTGGTTACACGTGTGATCTATATAAGGCCCCAATGGAAATCTTTATTTAGTCAGTGGTTTGAAATCTAACATGTTATTTAATGTTAAACTGCTGAATCTGTTCTTTCATTCCCTTTTTGTCATTTGTCTCTCTTCAACCTTTCCTCAAACCGTCTCTTCATTTCTGATGTCAGCGATGTGTAGCAGCATCTACTCGCATGTAAAAATAGCAGCTCGGCAGAAGTGTGTGCGCAGCTCAGCAGATGGACAGCTGGAGCTATGGAAGCTGGCAAAGCATTGCAGTACACTAGCAGTTTGTCCATGTGGATTTTAATGTAACACAGAAGAATATTCTTCATTGTCTTGTTTACTCTCAATCACTTATTCTTAGTTCAGATCATGTATATTAACTTATATACACAAAGTTGGTATTTTATTTTATACACTATATCATAACTAATAAACTAGGAACTAAGTGTATATATAAAATGATTCACATAGCCAGGCCAGAGTTTGTCTCTCCTCCCCTGAGCATTGGTGATAAACACAGCGTGCTTGTCACTCCATCACTGAGCCATTACCTCCAATAAATCTGCAGTAGGCTGACAGGAAGCATGAGTGGTTGAGAGCAGCTCTTTATTCAGCCCTCTGATCCCAGCAAGTAGCCAGAGAGACAGAGCAAATGATTCAGGCCAGCTTTATACCTGAAAATGAAGATTTGGGACATGCTATACATCTGATTTGATTTTGCTAGCAGAAACACAATTTACAGTTGAATTTTTGGAGCTAAAACAATTTGATTCAGCATGATGTCAGGCCACAGTGTCAATTATAGAATGTGATTTAGGCATTAATTAGCCATACATTAACTAATGAGCTGCATTCAAATTTACATTTCTAAAAACATGAAATTGATAAGCTACTACAGTGGTGCTTGAAAGTTTGTGAAGTTTATATATATATATTTTAATATTTCCACATAAATATGACCTAAAACATCATCAGATTTTCCCACAAGCCTTAAAAGTACTGACTGTGGATTGGTGACTTTCAAACACTTTAGAGATGGTTTTGTAACCTTTTCCAGTCTGATAAGCATCAACAACTCTTTTTCTGAAGCCCTCAGAAATCTCCATTGTTCATGTCATGATACAGTTCTACAAAAATGTGTTGTGAAGTTCAGATTTTGAGAAATCCCTGTTGTTTAAATAAAATATTAACTGCTAATCTTACAGATTCACATACTTTTGCTACTTACAGATATGTATTTTCTTCAATAAATAAATGATCAAGTATAATATTTTTTCTCTCATTTGTTTAATTGGGGTTTTTTGTGTCTACTTTTAGGACTTCTGATGAAAATTTGGTAATGTTAAGGTAATATTTATGCAGATATATGTAAAAAATGATAAACTTTCAAGCACCACTTTAGTAGCTTATCCATTCCATGGTTTTACAACTTATAAATTTCAAATCTCAACAGCAGGGTAATTCCTATACATGGCATTTATGGCATTTATTTATTTAGCTTTTTTTTTTTTTTTTTTTTTTAGTTTCCCATGTTTTGAGGGGTGGAAAATTCTTGAGTAATACTTTGTGACTATGCTTAAGTATTATGTACATAGATACTGTATACAGTATCTATGTATATTTTCATTTATAATCAAGTCAATTAAAATGTTAGTACTTTTTCCATCCTTGTCTGTTTCCATGTATTTATTTTAAGCTACTTTTCCACTTACCTCAATTCAAAAGCATACATGTATCTTTGCAAATCTAAATTATTGTTCCTTTTATTCTAGTTTCCATGGGTAGCTAGTTGTGTACTCCGTTTCTGATTTGTCTTTAGCTAGCCTGTGTGAATTGTCAATATAATTTAGCAGCACTTAGTAGCCCGTGATAACCCTGGCTGCTTGTGTTTTGACCCCAGATTACATTGTTGTTTGAGAAGTCTTAAACAAATAGAACTGCAGCTTTGTTCTCCCTCCACCTAACTGTTACAGAAAACATCACAGGGAAGTGAGGAGAAACAACAAAATATATATAATAATAAAGGGGCACAAACAGGGAAGCGGTGAAACTAATCACAAGGGATACACTGTGAATAGATGAGCAGAGAACTATAAACAATGCCCAAATAAGGAATGTGGGAAGTCAAAAGTGTAAATAAGATGCACTAATGTGGAAAGTCAAAGAAGTAATGTAACTAGGATGAATGTGACATTAGCATAAACCTCACAGTAAAGGCCAAATTCAAAGTTGGTTACTTGGGTCAGTGAGTTAAAAGGAACCCCGTCTATGAAGACTTGTAGGCCTTAACATGCAGTAATTGCCCTCTCCCACTAAAATACATTGTTAGAAACACATGAAATATGTTCATTATTTTAAAAATCTTTAATATTTAATACATATTTTAACCTATGGAGGCCGCCATTACGCGACATGAGCAGTGCACTCTGAGTCAATGACGTAAAATGGTTGCACTCAAAAGAATTAGCTACTAGCCCCCGCAGCAGGAAAAGAATGCCACATTTTGCTGCTTTTGGCTCCATTTTTTTTTTTTCTAGTGTGCTGTGATACAAGGGATATCTGTAAATATAATCAAACCCGTAAGCATCTTGTTAGTGCATTTTTTCTGAATATTCTCATAACATAAAACGCCTGTAAAATGAGCCAAAACACCTAGCCAAAGCATACCCAAAGTAAAATTAAAGCTGTTCTTTAACCATTTGGAAGCATTTGGAACCATTTGGAGTACATGCGTGGTTTTGGTCTCTCTTGAAAGGTGGACTAAATATTTTTACATAATTGGATTGTTTGGACTTTTGCCAGTGTAACAAGACTATTTTTGTCAGGATGTCATGGATCAGTGGATTACTATGAGACTTAATATAAGGTGAGTTGCCACCATTTCTAAATGTTTGTTTGTATATCGGCGGTCTGATAGAGATGTTGATTGTAGCTGCTGTTGTGATTGTATCTCAAAACAGTTTATATCAATTGAATCACAAGAATCTTAGATTTCCAAAGATATGTGTACCTTTGTACACACAGCAGCTGTGTAGATGGCGTAGATTTGCTCATAACACAGAAGCTGTGTAGATAGCATATATTTGCTCATAACAGGATGAGAGTGCGCTGGCAGTCCGAATTTTAACAGGATAACGTATATGTTGGCGAGATGGCAGATAATCTCTAAAAATTATTGATATTAGAACACGATTCATCGTAAAACGATTTAATTCATATGCTTACCTTGAGCAACAAACACACTCGGTTGGCATAGGCATGCAGTTGCCACACAGACACCGTTAATTTTGCCCCACTCTCGCCTCCTCACCCCTCTGATTGTCTTCATTTTGATATATGTTTTGAGTAATGTCTTCAATATTAGCCTCCTTGCTTATGTTACGCTCGGGTTCAAATTGAAAAGGCTGAAGACATGTTTATATCTCTGTAGGGTCGCTAAAGAATCAAGACCATTGCAACCATTTGACATCACTACCCAGCATGCATTGACACGTAAACAGCAATGGTGACCTATGACTGAAAGGTTTTTTTTTTTTTTTTTTTTCAAAAACTGACATCTAGAGTGTTTATGTACAGTGGATTTATATAGCGGATGTCAGCGTTAATCTAATAAGCCATACAAGTCTTGGTTCCATACAAGTCTATACAAGCCATACAAGTCTAGTCAGGGTTCCCTTTAAGTCCAAATGTATTAAGTCAATATGTATGCAGGGAATGTTACTTGTATTCAGATATGTGTGAATTTTGTGCTTAAGATGATTTTCTGGGTGCCCCTTTCAGATTATGTAAATCACCAGCATTTAGTTCACCTAAAGCCTTTTAGGTTGCCAGATTCTTCAGTAGAATTGTCCAAGTCAAGTGGACAACAACTGCCTTTAAATACAAGCACTTACCTGTAAGCTCAAAAAAAGAAAATCAGGAGACAGAAAATCAGAGACAGAAACTCAGTGATCAGATTCAAGAGAATCAGATTTTTTTTTTACTTATTTGATGTCAAATGTATATGATATAAAGTCAAGAAAAAAAAGAAGAAAAAAGAGTCATATGATAATATATGAATGAGAGTATGACAAGCATCTAATAGGGGTCTAGAATATTGCTAACGTATTTCTGAATGAATAGACCTAGACCTAATTGTTAGATTAATCATAGCAGATTTGATTTAATTTAACAATATGACACCCAGCCTCACTGTTCAGCAGCTTAAAAAAAACAGTGGGCCAACTGTTAATTTTAATGTAGCCATGAGCTACTTAAACTAGCCATGAGATACTTTTAAGTACATGGTTGCGTAATCAGAGAGTGCAGGTGCTAGCATGGCCTGCCTGCAGTCCTGACTTGTCTCCGATTGAGAATGTATGGCACATTATGAAGAAAAAATAAGGCAATGAAGCGCCCGTACAGTTGCACAGTTGAAGAAATGCATTATGGATGAATGGGGGAAAATTCTGCTTGCTAAACTTAAACAACTGGAGTCTTCAGTGCCTAAATGCTTAATAAGTGTTATTAAAAGAAAAGGTGATGTTACACAGTGGTAAACAGTCGACTGTCCTAACTTTTTTGCCTTGTGCTGCAGTCATCAGATTCTAAATGAGTGTATATTTTCAAAAATAAAAGCATTTCAATTCACAAAGTAAAAAATGAAATAATGTGTTAATAATGTGGTTTCAGTATAGTACAGGGTTGAATTATTAAATTACTCTTTTTGTCTGTTTTTTTGCATTTTTATTTCCATCCCAATATTTTCGGAATTGGGGTTGTAAATCAAGGTCATTCATACTGTAATGTTTGCTAAGGATATAGGATATTTCGGACATTTAGTTTGCTATTTAGCATTGTTGAATTAATAAAGTAATGCCAGTATTCTTATTAAAACAATTCTTTAAATAAATTGAGTCCTAGGGAAGGTTTGATTATTAAAATTAAGTGTATTTAAAGCCCAAAACATAAACTGCAGAATGTGGTTATGTCAGACAGTAGTGCTGGATTTAATACTGCTCCTCCCTCGAGCTGAAATCAAGAATTCATGTTCACAACCAGAATCATGTGTAACTCCAACCCATGTATGCAATACTCGGTGAGGGGGCGGGGGCACTTGGGGGCTTGACTAAGTTTACAGTTTAAGTACTTATCTTGGGCTTTGTGATCGTTTTAATAATTTGAGGAAAAATAAATGATAATAAATTAACTAGTTCTCAAGCTAAATTTTGAAAGAGACAGAAATATACTTATGAAAAAAGCACGGTGGCTTAGTGGTTAGCACGTTCACCTCACACCTCCAGGGTCCAGGGTTCGAGTCCTGCTGGGGCTCGCCATGTGTGTACCATGTGTGTGGAGTTTGCATGTTCTCCCCGTGCTTCCTCCGGGTACTCTGGTTTCCTCCCCCAGTCCAAAGATTGTAGGCTGATTGGCGTGTCTAAAGTGTCTGTAGTGTATGAATAGGTGTGTGAGTGTGTATGTGATTGTGGACTGGCACCCTGTGCATGTACCCCGCCTTGTGCCCGAGGGTACCCCCCCTATGCTGCCTGAGATAGGCTCCAGGTTCTGCGTGTCCCTGAAAAGGAGTAAGAGGTAGAAGATGGATGGATGGTCATTTAATAAATGTAGCCAAGAAATGAGTTCCTTCAAATCAATTAATATAACATAAATCCACAGCACAGTGAATACCTTATGAAAAATAAAACATAAAAACACTAGACTTCCATCCATAGGCAAATGTAAACCCTTAGAGGCAATTAGGGACAGTGAGTTGAGAGCATTTCTCACTGCAGTCTTGTCCAATTTGGCTCCAAGAAACAGAAGTCTAATATAGCGTAATTACAGAAATGCACTCTTTCCTCTGCACTCATCATTTGAAAATGGTTCCACTGTAGATAGATTTCTGTGAAGTACTAGGCAGATTTTCCAAGAACAACCCATGCTAGAGGAAAACTACATTTTGTGAAATGTGCAGTCCACAGAAAATTAGTATAATAGACATACAGTGGTGCTTTATAGTTTCTGCATAAATATAACCTAAAACATAATCAGATTTTCACACAAGTCCTCAAAGTGGTAAAGCACAACTGTATGTCCATATTTTACATTTTGAACTGGGTTCTATGGTTCTACGGAGGAAGCAAAAAAGTATGGTTGAGTATCTGTAATGTAGTGTGACTATTTTTCCTCCAGTTCCCCTGGAAACCTTGTTAGTATACATGGCATCATTGATTCCATGAAGTACCATGAGATTCCACATGAAAATCTGGCTGCCTCTGCCAAAAAGCTACAACATGGCTGGATCTTTTGCATTGGCCATCCCAGTCATCTGACATAATCCCTTTGAAAACCTGTAAGGTGAGCTGAAGAGGAGAGGCCATATGAGAGGACCTGGACCCTGGAGGACCTGGAGAGATTCTGTATTGAAGAGTGATCTCAGATTCCTTACTAAGTATTCTCAAATCTTAAACATTATAGGAGAAGATTCAGTGCAGTGCTGTTATGTTGGCGAAAGCAGGTGGTACAAAGTACTAAATGCAGCGTACTAGAGAGTGTCAATTATGCATACTGATAATTGACATTCTCTAAACTGTCCCTCAGTCCTTGTTAAACTCAATGGGTGATTGTACTTCTGTTGCACTAAGGCTTTGGGGCAGTTTATCAACTGATACAGTTTACCAGTTCAGGATTGGAGCTTAAGGTGTCCCTGAAACCTTAGTCACGCATAAGAATATGTTTTCATAAGGATCACATTTTTAAGTTGAATAATATTATTATTATTATTATTATTATTAGTAGTAGTAGTAGTAGTAGTAGTAGTAGTAGTAGTAGTAGTAGTATTCTTGACCTGGGAGTTTAAGAGGTTAATTTAAAGAAAAGAGAAAATTTATCTCTATTAATATTAATTTATAGATAAGCTTATCACTGGGTCACAGTATACACAAATGATGACTGAACTATAAAAGTTGCTGACCACTGCATTTCAACAGAGTATGCATTACAGAACTATAGAGCAATATACAATTCTGCTTTACCTCATATGTGCGCCTGCAACAGCCATTAAAGTATAAGTCATGAAGTGCTCAGAATATTAGAGCTACATATATGTGCAAAGTCTATGGAGATGTCGTGTGAATGCCAATTGCTTTAGTAGCAAGCCTAGCAGCAAAGGTGAGGCAAGCGGATATATTGAAATTCAGCACCACTTCACCCAGCCCAGGAGAGGCCATCACAAGATTAATGAGCTATTTGGTTAGAGTTCAGCCGTTTCTCATGCACAAGGTCCACATTAGTGAAATAATTAATTTTACAACACTGGGGTGTTGTCACCCTGCCGAAACACAGCATGCAGCTATGATAAGCATTCGCTAATTAATCGGCAAGAAACACGAATGACAAAGAGGCATGGTTCACCTTTTGACATTTAAATGCTTTAGACCAAAACAAGCTTTCGAGCAGACATGTTTCTGAGAACAGATGCTTTGAGATGCTGCCAGGATTGATAGCTTTAATGTGGTAGGAAAGCCTCAGCAAGGTCCTGCCAGGACGCTAGTGGACATCATATAGCCTATCATGATCTATTCATCACTGGTAATTTTCCAGACTCAGTTCAGAACCTTCACACCCAATGTCATCTACTGCTCCACCTTAACATACCTACTTTATCAATTACAGCATTAACTGTGTGGTTCCTAAATTCTTAAGGTTAGAAATTATTAGAGTTGAGTGGGTGGTATGCATAAAATATATGCCTGGGAAGACTGTTAGTCTATGACTGCGGCTCACAGGTAAAAGAAAATAAAAAATAAAAAAATACACTGTCACCGAGGATGTGTGAATTTTGATTTTTCTGAACTTCATGCCGGTTTTAAGGCAGATGCATTATTAATGCCGCCAGCTCAGGAGCAATTTCAAACACTGCATATTTTAAAAGATGGATGAAATAAAATGAACTTGGTTAAATCTAGGACTTTTTTCCAGGATGTGCTTAAGGGAAGATGCTGTACTTTCTCTCAGGAGAGTGTGAGTATGTATGCAGGCATGTGTGTAAAAAAAAAAAAAAAAAAAATTAAAGATATATATATATATATATATATATATATATATATATATATATATATATATATATATATATATATATATATACATACATACATACACTTTTTAAAAAATATTAAAGTAGATAAATAACAAGCAATAATAATAATGTGAAAAATGTGTCAAGTAACATGTGCTGTAGCGTTCGAGAGAAAGAGAAACTCCCAGACATGCACCCTATTTACTATGTAATGCACTACTATTTTCACTACTATTTTGAAAACCTGTCATTTTGTTGTCATGTCCAAAAGCAAAGCAAAGATTATCCAGTGTACTGTTGAAATTCCACAATGCACCACAATAACTCATGTCTAAACATGTACATAAGCAACCATAAAAAAATAAAACACTTTTTCAGACACTTTTTTCAGAAACTGTTAGGTGCATGAAATCTTACTAAATATCACAAATCCCATACCTTTTATTACTGTGCTATATAGAGTTCCTGATTCTTCAGTGTATGGAGTGTAATGTAGTGTAGCGAGAGAGACATAGAGAGAGAGAGAGAGAGAGAGAGAGAGAGGGAGAGAGAGAGAGAGAGAGAGAGAGAGAGAGAGAGAGAGAGAGAGAGAGAGAGAGAGAGAAAGGACAGAGACTGGGAGAGAATTTGTGAAATGGACCAGGGCAAGGTGAGATTGCAAGTGTACTCCAGACTGTGGTGAAAAAGATGAAGACATCAACTATTCCAGACAGAAAGCATATTCCTGTTGTATCTGAGAGCTAGCATCACAAGACTCATCTAGATTTGCTATGTAGAGTCTTGAATCAAATAGGGATAAGTACTGCTGCAACAGGCACTTAGATGCACATACACATGGCCACACACTTCCTCCATAGCCACACACACACACACACTAGTGCCAACACCTTGAGGCTGTGCCTAGGCAGCAGATGGATATTGTCTGTGGGCAGATTAATGTGTTGCTTGGGCCCACTTTTCCTGCAGAAAGGAGTGAGGTCGAGAGTGGGTTTAGTTCATCCATCCAGCCCTCTTTCTACCCACTACAGGTGCGCCACATGTTCGCAGATCATCATGAGATACATGTACCTATAAATTTAGAGAGCATATTGTTCACTCTGTGGTAAGTGATTATTAATCTGTCTGCTTGTGAATGACCAGGTTTATGTAAGTTCAGCAGTTTGTTATATAACTAAGATACGAATGAGTCACAAAACGAATAAACACAAAAAGACCTATTGAAATAGCGATATTAAAAATAGAAGAAGAAGAAGAAGAAGAAGATCCTATCAAGGGTGTATTCCCGACTTGTGCCTGGGCTAGGGTCCGGATCCACCATAACTCTGACCAGGACAAAGTGATTAAAGAAGATGAAAGAATATAATAATAATAATAATAATAATAATAATAATAATAATAATAATAATAATAATAATGTTGTTGTTGTTATATTGATTTTATATTGGCATATTTATTCACTTAACTTTTTTGTTTGTTTTAAGATTGACGTTCTAATTGATGTTTTAATGAACGTCTGAGTTAACCATGTTCCCTGAAAAGGGAACAAGACATTGCGTGAGCATGCGTAACCGAGACATTCCCTTTCAAAGGGAACTCAATTTTGTGTGAGCTTCATGCCGTGGGAATGAAAATACCCACTCTGTCATACTGAGGGTATGGTCTGTTCAAAGATCTGAGACGGAATACACTGGAATACACTGGAACACACTTGAGCCTGGGGTGGAATGCATGTCCAGACTGTAATATTGAATGAATGTGTGCATCATAGACCACCCCGCCGCAACACACACATCCTGTAAGTCTACCCCTTTGGATAAAGCCTTCGAGGAGGAGACCCACCTAGTGGAATGAGCCCTTTTGCCCAGAGGCGCAGCGAGACCGCGCGCCTCATAAGCAATAGAGATTGCTTCCACTATCCACTTAGAGAAGCGCTGCTTCGACACAGCATCACCTCTACTGTCTCCGCCAAAGCAGAGCAGCAATTGCTCTGACTTATACCACTGGCCAGAGCGGTGGACGTAAGTACAGAGAGCCCTTGCTGGACACAGTAGGTGCAATTTCTCTTGTTCTGTTGTGAGAAAGAGAGGAGGGCAGAAAGCCTTCAACACTACTGGCTGTGCAGCAGACATAGGAACTTTAGGAATACAATTGGGCCTAGGATATAGGAAGGCCTTGGCTAATCAAGGGGCAAAGTCAAGACAGGAAGGGGCAACAGAGAGAGCTTGTAGATCTCCTACCTGCTTGAAAAATGTCATTGCCAGCAGAAGAGATACCTTTAGAGTCAGAAGTGTTTCTAAGGCTGACTCTAAGGTCTCAAATGGGGCACCTGACAGGCCTTCCAGGACCACAGAAAGGTCCTTGAAAGGTTTGCGTGGTCTGCAGATGGGCCTCAACTGCCTGACACCACGCATAAACTTCGACGTTAGAGGATATTGCCCCACAGATGCTCCATCAATAGGGGCATGGCTCATCGAAATGTCAGCCATACAGACCCTAATTGTACAAGGAGCTAACCCTGCTGAGAAACGTCTTTGTAAGAACTCCAGGACTGTAGCTATTGCGCAGTTCACTGGATCCAGCTGATGTTCCTCACACCACGAGATAAAAAGTCGCCAGTTGAGCGCATACAATTTCCTTGTGGATGGTGCTCTAGCATTCAACATGTCTCTACAACCTCAGTTGAGAGACCAGAATCTATGAGCTGGTGCCCCTCAGGGGCTATACCCACAGGATCAATAATTCTGGCCGAGGGTGATAAATCAATCCTCTGGCTTGAGACAGTAGATCCCTGTGAACAGGAATCTCCCAAGGAGTGCTGTCTAGCATGGGTATTATCTTTGAGAACCATATTTGAGCTGGCCGATAAGGTGCTACTAGCAGCAGACGTAGACGGTCTTGGCGAAATCTCATTGGAACTTGTGGGAGCAGAACAATCGGGGAAAAGCATACAGATGTGACCTCGGCCACGTGTGCACTATTGCGTCCAGCCCTAGTGGTGCGGGAGGAGTGAGGGCAAACCACAGCGGGCAGTGTGTTGTCTCCTCAGAGGTGAACATGTCCAGTTCCGCTTGGCCAAACCTCCGCCATATGGACTCCACCACTTGTGGATGGAGCCTCCAGTCCCTGTGTCTCAGCCCCTGCCTTGACAGGATGTCTGCCCCCACATTCCTGTTGCCTGGAATGTACATTGCAGTCACTGACAAAAACTTCCCCTCAGCCCAGAGAAGAATTAGTTGCACCTGCCTGAACAGTGGTGTGAATGTAACCCTCCCTGGTGGTTGATATATGAGACCACCACTGTGTTGTCTGTCACAACTCTGTTACCTCTCAATTGAGGAAGAAAGAATTTCAGTGCTAGAAATACAGCCTGCATTTCTAGTCAATTTATATGCCACTCCAGATGAGGGCCACTCCAGAAACCGTGAGCTGGACAGCCCTCTAAGACTGTGCCCCAGCCCATGAGGGAGACATCTGTCATTACCATCTTGCGATAAGGAGATGCCCCAAGAGTGTAACCCAAGGCTAGAAACCGGGGACAACTCCAAATTTTCTAAACACGTAGGCATTGCCACATAACTCTGATTACTTTCAGGGATTTCGTCCTCAGAGGAAACCCCAGACTTTTCAGCCACCACCGTGCTGTCTCATGTGCAATAGGCCCAATTGTATGACATTGGCTGCTGCTGCCATAAGTGCCAGCAGTCTCTCGTAGGGACTGGAGGGGGTGCCCAAACCCAGCTTTATCTTGCTTAATGTTGATGGGACTGACCCTATGCATGTTGGGGATAGAAATGCTCTCATCATAGTAGAATCCCATATAACACTTAGAAAGTTTGTCCTCTGCACTGGAGAAAACTTACTTTTCTTGAGGATCAACCTGAGCCCCAAGTTCCTCATGTGGGCAAGAACAACATCTCAATTTTGAATCTCCAGTTCCCTGGATCATGCTAGAATCAGCCAGCTGTCCAGGTAGTTTAGTACACAGATGCCTTGGAGTCGCAAGGGAGCCAGATTGGCATCCACAAAGTTTCTAAAGGTGCAAGGGAATAAAGCTAGGCTGAAGGGAAGAACCAGATATTGGTACACATTGCATCCAAATGTGAACCTCTGGATCTTCCTGTGAGTGGGCAATATTTCTAGGTGGAAATATGCGTCTTTTCGATCCATCATCACAAACCAGTCCTCGAACTGAATCTGTGGAATAATAACTTTGAGCATCAGCATCTTGAACCTGTATGTCTGAGCTTTGAAGTGGACCTGGTAACCCTTTTCTATGGTCAACAGAACCCATGGAGACACATATGGCAGTAGTTTCCACGCTCGATTGTGTTTTAGTGACGTTAACTCTTCCACATTCTGTTGGAGGGAAACACCAGATTTTCATTGCCCTGTGACAGCTTGTTGAGCAGAGAAGACTGAAAACTTGGGACAACATTGGCTAGGGGAGGCCCTACAGTAATACAGAAAGCTAACTGCCCTAACAACCTCACATCCCCTGATACTCCCCTCTGTGGCCCATCAGGACCACTCCTTCTTTGTCTGCTTGGCCTTTATGATCATTCTCAGAACAGGCCTACTAGAAGGCTGCAACTGTGGCCATCCGGTCCCCCTGGGTCTCCACCTTCACCTTCTGTGCCTCCCTTGCACTAGTGCTGGCCTGGGCTCCACTCCAGGATGGCCAGGCAATCTCGTCATGATGGGGAAGGAACTGGCTGAACACCGCTGTTTGCTGTTTTGCCTTGCAAAACCTGTCAGTGTGGGTGTTAACCGTGCCACCTAGCTGGCCAGAAGGTTCAAGAGGGATATCCAGCAGGGAGACCTTATCTTTATCCCCCATCCCTGAATGGTTTAGCCATAGGTGCTTTTCCACCACAACTAAGCTACCCATTGAACAGCCGATATGACTGACCATTTGCTTGGTCGCCTGGAGAGACAAATCCATGGCGGGGCAAAGCTCCACCACTTCCTTGGGCCAAATTCCCTCCCCGTTGTCCAGCTCACTCAGCAGGTCTTCTTGGTAGGCCTGCAACACTGCCATTGTATGCAGTGACCCAGAAGTGAGACCTGCTGATGCATAGGCTTTGCTGACTAACAGCCTTACGTGGCTTGGATGGAAAAGCTGCCCCCCCTAAATATATTGCCATCAATGGAGAGAGGTAGCTTGCAAGCACCTCCTCTAACTTTGGCATAGCCAAATACCTGTGCTGTTCATTCACCACCATGGTAGAATAATCCAGCATTGCAGGGTTATAAACATGGCAAGCATATGGTTTTCCCCAGAAGTGTGATATTTAATCATGCACTTCTAGAGAAAAGGAGAGTTTTCTCTGGTGTGAGGGAGATTTATTGTCACTGGAGAGATAGTGCTCATCTAGCCTGCTATGAGCCACTTCCTCTTCCCCAGGCCAGTGTAGATTAAGTTTTTCTAGTGCCCTAGTAATCACTTCAAGCAGCTCCTTATATGCTTGAGAGCTGCTCTCTGTTTTTGCCGCACTGGCTCCCCCCTCTGGCTCCTCGGAGTCAGAGGGGGTGTTTTGGCTTTCCATAACAGAAGGAGGAGTCGCAATGTGAGCTCCAACATACGGCGAAGCTCTGGACCTGGAAGATAGAGCAAGAGATCTCATTCATCTTCTGGCTCCACTTCCAGATCCATACGAGATCCCTAGGACCTGAGCCAACTGGCTGCCTCAACTCTGAAACCCAACTCCTTTCGGCCAAGAAGAGATCGGGCCGTGAGCGGAGCTGCCTGATTATAGAGCGCTCACAATGCACACATTCAGTCCTCTCAAGGGCCGCGGTGGCATGCTCCACTCCCAGACACTTCACACAGAAAGTGTCGTGTGTCCCCCATCCCCAGTCTGATGGTTTGGTTCACAGGTGCTGTTTTTACATCACACGATGCACATAATTGACCATGATAGACCTATAAATAGGCGTGATTTCACACAAGCTTCAAATACCGGTTATGTGCGAGGTCGCTTCACACAGCGTGAAGTTCACGCAACATTGAGTTGCCTTTGAAAGGGAACTTTATTGCTCCCTAGCTCCCCCTTTTGTATGTAATAATGTGATTTTTCTTGTAACCATTTGTGAGACAGCATTATTACCTAATCTTTCTGCATAATAATTTTCTTGACTTTGACCATAATGCATTACATACACTTTGTTGCATGGCCCTTTAAAAGATAGCATGTACATATGATATGTAATGTAGATGAAACACTAAACCCACTATTTACCAAACTTCACTTGTACAAACAATAATGCTAGCTTGTATCTGCTTGGCCCTCTTCAGTGCCATTATGCTGAGGATTTTGGCTTTTGGATTTTGGATTAAGCTATTTGTTGGCGCTACTGCTTCAATATTTACTTCACCTCTTTTTCGCCTGGGGAATTTTGCTACAAGAGCCCAAATATATAAAAGAGAAAAATCAATATGCAGTGGGGCTCACAAGTAAGGGAACAAGCAGCACTTTATCACACATTCACAATCTGGTTGCTCAATCCAACCTAAAAGATGTCTCATGTCAGTGATAGTGCTGTGACTCCGTGGCGGGCCAAACCATAACCCAGTGACCCATCTCCAAGGGTCATGAGGAACAATGTGTGTTATCTCAGCTGTCCTTACAAACATAACATATGCACACCCACTAATACACTTATGGACATGTGTCATACGTCATTTGAGCAGAGTAAGCCCAGCTTGTTGGCTGATAGTGAGCTGAAATGACTTCTCAGCCTCTCTACAGGGAGTCGAGTGGTATTCTATTACAAAGGCAGCATAATACTTTGGCAGCCACTCTTCCGCGCTGCGTCCCATTGTCTTTCGCTCCTCTAAGCTCTGTTATTGTTCCCCTCCTCTCCATAAAGATCTCTTTCCCCCCATGGAGAGCGGTGGCGGGTAAAATGAAAAATAGCGTTTTCAGCACGGTGACATCTCATCTGTTTGTCAAGTTTAAATTTCCCATGATGCCAGGTCATTGGTGGGCTACTGGCTTAGCAGCTCCGGCACACCACTTTTGTTCTCACAGTGTTGTGAATCAACTTTTCTTTCTGGACCTCTCTCTTATTCTTTGCATTTATTCTACCAGAGTTAAGCTACTTTGCATTCTCATTATTGTTATATACTATGTGGGCTAAATACACCATTGGAATACATACTGTACATCTGTCACCATGCAGTTTGTGCACATAAGTAAAGCTTGCCAGATTGAATTTGTCTGTGTCTCTTTCTCCTTCTACAGTTTCCATCTATTGATCTTCCCACAAAAACACCTTTAAATTAAATGTAATCTCTTTTTCCTGGAGGACATCTTTCCCAAGGTGGGTGGTCAAAATGGAATCATGTTTTCCTGATTTGTCACTACAAGGACATAACCCTCTACTGTGGATAGATGGGAGTAGTGAGAGTGAGGGAAGGTGAAGAAAGAGGCAGAGAAGGTAAATCAGATCTTCATTTCTGGCACTCACTAAGAATCCTCAAGCAGACTATTGTAGTTATGCAACTCTAGCTTGGAGAAACCCCTGATCTCCTTGCTGTGTGTCCAGCTATCAGCAGAATGGGGGAGGGGTGAAGATCAGGGCATTATAATGTGGTGGACACACACGCACGCACACACACACATATACATACACATCATATTGTGTCAGCAATAACAAGGACAAATTCTTAAGACAAGTCTTAAGACAAATTTTACTTTACAGAGCACAACGAGTGAGAGATATAGAGTAAGGAAAAATTAAAACACAGAAAAGGGAGCAAAGATAGAAATCTGACAGTACACAGAACATTAAAGTACACAGAGGCAGGAAAACATCCAGTCATGTCTAAATCAAATATTTATCCTGCTTTTAAAAACAATGCACATGCATCCCATGTATCCCATAGACTAGGACATCTGACCAATAAGAGCAGAGTAGGCTCTCTGAAAGGAGTTGTTTAGAGTGAATGGATCCTTGAGTGAGTCGTTTGTGACACTGAGAAAATGAGGTAATGATGCAGTGTAAATAATGAGAAAATAAAAGTGTTTTTTAGACCTTGGATCCATGTAAATCTATTGCATGAGACCTCCAAAACAAAATTAGGTACTTTTATATAGCATAATGGGGTGCTTTAACATGCCACTGTAGTGCACAGTGTGAACGTGACATCCAGTGTGAACAACCCTGTTGCTGATAATAATGGGGATTATTAAAATAAAATTTAGCTAACATAACACAAGGCTAACTTATTATATTAATAGTTATAGCTAAATTGCAATGAAGTAGCTAGCTAGCTACAATATAAGTGGATTGTTGTTAGCTTGATTACACCATATTATCTTACCTACATCTGAGTACATGTTTAAATATTTTACTGCCCCTCTCTGATCAGCAATGTAAAATAGTCTGCTAGGCAGCATTTCTGTTCTTTTTCAAAGCTGCATGTGCTCTCCCAGTCAAAAGACAATAATCAAGCACTGTGTTGCGAATTGTGAGCCAATAGTTGGGCAATACCAACTTGCGCAACAGAGGAGGGCTTAGTATTTGAATCTGATTTATTATTACAAATTAACAATCGATTCGGAACACCAACAATGTTTCAAAGTAGATTACTTCTACATATATTTTAGTTGATCTATTTAGTTTGCAGTTTAATAAATCAGATTGTAAGCTTTGAGCACTGTCAACTGGGGTAATTATTGGACTAGCTTTGAAATGCCTTTGGTCTTTGAAAGACATGGCAATGCCCCTACTGCAGCAGTTTGGAAGTTAATCCTATTGAAAAATACCAAAACAGTGGGAGATTGGGAACAGCTTGTGCATTAAACTTAATTTTAGTTGTTTTATTTAAGGTAGTTCTGAAGAAATAGTGAAGTAGTAACAAAATATTCCCTTTATTATCACCAAAGGTTATGCAATAATTTGACATGCCTTAACTGACCTTTTGAGGTTATCAATTGTTAACACTGTAGGCATACTGGCAATGTTATGGCAAATTCGCGTCTTACACTACTTGTTTACAGGTAAGACACTTAAAACGCCTGAGATGGCAGAGGCAGTAAGACATCAAGACAGCTGCACCTAGAGTGTATTAGGGGCTCAATTTCCATAATGCATTTTCAACCACAGTTCATTATCTAAATTGCTTTGTCGTGACCAAATGCTATCTGTATTTCAACTCCCACAGGCCGGGAGGAGGAAGACAGAAAAATGCTTCTATTGAATCTTTAAGCCCTCAGCTCTACAGTTGTTTTATTTTTTGTTTTTATAATGTCTCAGTATATTCAGAGGGGACTGTTAATCCCTCTACTCAAATGTAACCATGTACAGTAGGAGATTCTAGTAGTATTCTTTCTTCTACTGTATATATAAACAGTGTTGAGTAAATTACTCAAAAAAAAGTTATACACTACAGATTACTAATTATTACTTTAAAATTATAATCTGATTGCATTACTGATTACTGCATGTAAAAAGTAATCAGATTACTAATTACTTTACCTTCATGTTACTTTCAAAACCTATCAAACCTACAAAGATACACTACAAAATGAAACTCAGTTCTTTCAGTAATTGTAGTGCGCGTCAATGTATGACATGATCAGAAAAAAGTTGGCTTTATTATAAAACTTGCCGAGGGTGTTGGCACCAGATGAATAAAATATAAAACGTTTCTAACTAGGCTAGTTAGGTGTCACTATCCAAGGAGAAGCACAGCTAAACTATCATTGTCTGGGTTTAGCTGCTACAGTGCCATGCAAAGTAAGCATGCATCTTTCCTTATGCTCTGCTAAAATCATGTCCACGTAAACTCATATAGACATTGACACACCTTGTTTTCCTGCTCAGCATGTGAGGATGTTTCAGTTTCAACCCCTTTACTGATAATTTTTTTTTACGTTTTTTTCAGACCTAAATCAATCTGCTACCACTTCCTCTGTTTGTATTTTTAAGGTGAGTTCTACTTGGTTACAGCTATGTGTGCTACATATTAAAGGGGAATTATCTGATATGAAGGGAAAATGTTTGCCAGTAAATTTGTTATATTTTCCATCTTAACTCCAGAATCCTGCAAAAATGTCTGGATTGAGGCTTAAATATTACTCAATAATTAAACAACATCTTTCTTTTTGAATAATGCATTAATAATTGAAAAATTATATGGGATCTGTCAAGTGAGCCTATTAGCATTCATATGAAGTGCTCATGAATTTTACATTGAAATGATACTTCTTTTTTTTTGCGCAGACAATAACAGAAGCCTCTTCAAATTTATGTTCATTTCAAATACGTAGTCAAAAATAAAAAGAAGCAGATTGACTGGATGTTGAGATGGCACATGGAATTCAAAAAGAATAAGGAAATGCTCTACAGCTGTAATACCGAGATTGAAATTTATAATGTGATTAATAGAAGATGACACTGGATCTGCAGACTGAGGCTTATTTGAATAGCAGAAAATTACCGGATATCATTTTGAGGCCTTTACACAACTCAAGCCCTGTCAGTCAAAAGAGCATATTGTTCATTTTAATGACTATTAAATCTAGTAGCATTTGGTCAGGCTTATTTCAGTGTCATGGGTAATAATGAGCAAAAGTACCTGTAATTCGGGTTTTATTGCAAGTGTAGCCTGATGGTGAATGAAATCTGTATTTTTGTGATCTCTGAGAGGTAGCTATACCTTGTTCTGATGTTATCAATGTGGTTTGGAAGCTCTTTTCCTACCTGTCAAAGACAGAGTGAGGTGACAAGTCTCAGGAAGGAATGTTAATGTCCATTGCATCTTTCTTTCCCTCCAACACATCCATTCATCACTCCTTGTCTTCTCTCAGCTGAGTTTCCAGATGCCTCAGTCTCTGTTTCGATTGACACAGGGCTCTAACACAGTGATCCACAACCCTGTATATTAGCCATTCACCTACAGGGGCTGATGGCAGAACTTTAGCCCCAGGCTTCACACACAAGCTGTCACATACTGTCCATGTCTAGAAGGGTGAGTAATAAGTTGGAGAATTGTGGGGAAACCTGCATGACCAATGGTGCATTGGTTCTTTGTGTGGAGATGTAATAGCCAAAAGAAAATGACTATTTGACATATATTAAGAGAGATGGTTATTTTAATGGGAAAACATTTCCTCCTGATAATGGAAAATACTTCCAGATTTCTTGGAGAAGCACCAAAATAGTGTTGGGTTGCCACTTGTTATAGTGCACAGTATATGAAAGTGCTGTAGAACTCAATATCACAGCAATTTTAAAAATGGTCTTTGAGTTCTTTTGCACTCAGGTTCAGACAAGCATGGAATTGTATTTTTCCTCAATACAAGTTTTGTTTTGTATTTTCAGAGCGAGGCATCCAATTACAGGGATAAAATAAATTATATTGTAATATTTCCCTACTCCTTAGAAATGTCAGCTGTTCTCCAGATTCTGGAATACACTGTACATAAAATTATAGCTTTAGGATGTAAGATTGTGGACACTATTGCAAGCTACATGTCTAAGAACATATCAAAATGTGCATTGTTTTGCACCCATCTACAGCTCACAAAGAGCATATTTTCTGAGAAAAATCAGTACTTGCTCTGCACCAGCTGTGTGCCTAGATAGTAATGACATCAATGGTAAAATGGTAATAAACTCTTTATTATGGCCGTATTTGGCCAAACTAGTTATAATAATATAATTAAATGCTGCCATTTACTCTGTATCACAGAATTGTTATAAGGATAAAAACCTTTATTGTGAACATCAATGTCACAGTCACAATGACACACACACACATACACACACAATAAATATAGGTCATAATCATATATTGCTCTGTTGGCTCGTGTCAATCTCCATTGGAGGTATGTTGAGCAATTCAAATTAGCCCACTGCTGCTAACCAGCTTGCAAAATTACAGTGAAGAGAACAAAACTAGGGCCTCTGACATAGTGTACCTCTGATCATTTCTAATGTATGCTTATGCATATTTTATTATCTAATCTGTGTTTTTTGTTCTACAGCCTGTCAAACATGTTAGGCCCAAACTGTATAGTGTTTGTATGGTAGACAAAATAAGCAACAGATCACAGTTACAGATCAAGAGAAAGCAGATACCTGATGATGCATTCAAACCTGTTATATACTTTATGTATGCAAGTTTTAAATACAACAATACAGAGAAATTCAGATACACACTCTGTTAATCACTTGCTAATGATCATGAGCTTTCTAGCTACAGTAAATAACTTCTCAACTGGCTAACAGTACAAACTCCACAACAAAAATAAATAATTCATGGACTTGTTAGCAAATTAGAAAACAAATAAATGACTTACCTGCTCACCAAGAACAAAAGTCCAAACTCCATCAGTCCTGAATTCTTTTTTCCTTTTATTGTATATTATCAGAGTTTTTCATTCTCTCACTGACATGTTAATCATCCAGAGTGTCCTCCGCCTTGTGCCCCGAGATCCCTGGGATAGGCTCCAGGCTCACCATGACCCTGTATAGGATAAGCCGTATGGAAAATAAATGGATGGATAGATTATGAACTGAAGAGTTTGTCTGTCAGCACTGGAATGAATGCTACAGAGAGGTGATTGGATTCTGTTTTGTAGACATTAATGTGTTTTTTAATGTGGTGGTTACTATCCAGAATGACTCCTACTGTAGGTTATTGAAGCAGTTTTTGACATTCATAAACCTACCTCCATACACATTAAAACTTTTAATAACATTACTCACAGTTGAGACATTAGCCTATATTAGACATATAGCCTTGAAAATGTCCCTGCATGAGTAGAATATTGTGTTCAATCATGCCTAACATTGTGTCATTTTATAATGTCTAACATTGTGATTATTACTCAGCTCAATTCAAAAAGGAATGACATGGTTTGAAATCATTCAATGATTTGTTGTTCTCCTTGCACATGATTACAACCCAACACCTTCTAAAAGCAGAAAGAACAACTGGAAAGCAAATGCATATTAGTCTAGAAGCCACAACAATAAAGAAGAAGAAGAAGAAGAAGAAGAAGAAGAAGAAGAAGAAGAAGAAGAAGAAGAAGAAGAAGAAGAAGAAGAAATGGGAGATTTACCAAATCCAGAATATTTATACCCAACTTGAACATTCAGAATTAGTTCAACAATTACTCCAGCTTCTTGTACTATAAGGGCAAATGAAAGATTAAAGAGATAAGGGCAAAAAAAAAATCTTGCACAAGACAGCTGTGAGGCTGCTTCCATAATGATTCCCTTAGAGCACACACACACATTTCTAATGAGTAAAATGTAAATGATGTGGCCAAATTAGCTGAGAAATAGCAGGAAAAAAGGCACACAAGAGTCACATAACAGAGTCTCTTATTCAATGATATCCCGCTCTCTCCAGCTGTACTGATGCTACTATCTTGGGGAATTAATTTATCAAAGCTACTTTCATCCCTCTCGCCTACCAACAAAATTGCTGACTATGACTTTGAATTCTGAATACCTCCAAACTGTAATCCCCCCCCCCACCCCACCCCCCCATATGTTGTGCAGCTGCCCAAAGCTTTCCACCAGTATTACATCTTTGCAAATTAGATGAAGTAAGCTTAGTTGTGTTTGTATTCAATTAAAACATTTACTATAGCCAACATCGCAGTCATTTACAGCTAATTCTGTCCTCATGGGCACAAAGCTGAAGAAAGAGAGAAAGTGGGCCAAAGAGACAAATGAAAAGAGAGTGAGTGCAGGAAGGAGAGAGGGAGGAAGGAAAAGAGGGAGAAGAAATAACCCATTTTTACACAGTGGAAAAATTAGAAGACTTGTTATCTTGCTGGGGAAAATGCAGCTTTCAGCATTATTTTGTACTACAGGGTACAGATATTGCTTACAAGCTATAAATTACTTTTTAATACACACCAGATATAAATGACTTTTTAATACATACCAGATTACAGACTCTAAAGCAAACGCAAAGCCAGTGACCTACACTCAATCACACACATGCACACACCCACACACACACACACACACACACACACACACACACACACACACAGTATATTTACTCACTTTACTATGCATACATATATATAGCCACTTTAATAGGAACACCTGCTCCTGCACATTCCTGCAATTATCCAATGAGCCAATAATGTTGCAGAGCATAAAATCATGCAGATACAGGCCAAGAGCTTCAGTTAATGTTTACATCAAACAGCAAAATGGGAGTGAGGGGTTGTAGGTTGTCATCACAATGACTTTGACTGTGGCATGGTTGTTGGTGCCAGACGGGCTGATTTGTTTCTTTCAGAAACTGTTGACCTCCTAGGATTTTCACACATAACAGTCCCTAGAGTTTATTGTTGATGAAAGAGGTCAGAATAGAATGGCCAGACTGGTTAGAGTTGATAGGAAGTTTGCAATAACTCAAATAAACACTCTTTACCACCATGGTGAGCAGAAAGGCATCTTAGAATGCATAACATACTGAACCTTGAAATGGATGGGCTACAACAGCAGAAGACCTCATCAGGTTTCACTCCTGGAATACAGGAATTTGAGGCTACAGTGGGTACCGACTTACTACCAGAAAGTGGAAGACATGTCCACAGACATGTTTTTGTCCATAGACAAAAAGGAAGACATGCAGATGCACTGCATTTGTTGCCTGTAATATGAATTAGATTTAGTCTGTATTTATGTCTGTACAAAAGGTAAGCTATCCAATGGCACTTGATGATGATATTAATACAGTAATGAGAGAGAGAGAGAGAGAGAGAGAGAGAGAGACAGAGAGAGAGAGAGGGAGAGAGAGAGAGAGAGAGAGAGCACATCCCAGAGTGTTCGGACAGATTGCGAGAACTGCTGATGATGCAACGTGCTGACCCACATGCACACTACCTGTTCCCAGCAGACTGTGCAGGCTGCTCTCACTGTCTCCTTCACTTCCCATTTCAAAGTCTCTATTGTTTAGCACATCAGTTTGTTTGCAAGTTACATTGTCTATCCACTCTATTCTTTTCTTCAGCATCTTATACACATGAATCATAGATGCATAGATGAACAGACGGGGGAAAGTTCTGTTCTATTCATGAAGGAGAGATGAATTAGAGAAGTCTCTTCTGTCCAACAGTTCATGGTAAAGTGAACATAAAATTTGAGAGGTAACCTCGAAACAGCTTGGCCATTTATTTAGAGTTCCAATCATACTGTGATTCAGTCATTGAAATTAAAAAATAAGATTTGTGAGCATTTCTTTTTCTTTTTTCTTTTTTTTTTAGCAGATGGTTGAAATTCTAAGCTTTGATATCTTATTTTCCCCTCCATGATTTCCCCATAACCTATGTTAGAGGCACTGGGAATGAATTTGACAGCTAGCATCATAGCATAACACCATGCTTTTGATCACCATCATGATTTATCACGCAATGGGATATCTCCAACTTGCTCTCTCTACTAAATAACCTGATGACCAATATCTGTCTAAAGCATGAGACAAGTACAGGCACACACTGACACCATCATTTAGATCTGCAGGTTCCTGAAAAAACTGTGTTCATACATGACTACAGTTCAACAGCTCTTTCCAGTTTGACGGCAAACGATTCTCTTTCAGAATATTCCCTGAGTAGTACAGCATTTCAGCACCAAATCCTCAAAGGAAAGCACAAAAGACTTTCATAACATGTTTACAGATAGAGGGTCAAAGTGGAAAAATGGCCACATGACAGAAAAACACAGTAAATACACAGGAATACAAAAGGTGGATGCTGTGCATCATTCATCCTGCACTGCAAAAAATTATATCTTAGCAAGTGGAAATACCTTGAATATAGTTACATCTATCTAGAATGTCTTATTATAAGATTACAAATATAAGATTATTAAACTTATTTCAAGTCATTTGTACTCATTTCAAGCTTGAAATAGTGTTGTTCAGTTGACAGATAAGTTTGCTAATTTTAAGCATTTATTTCTAGAAAGAAGCAAAATTATCTGCCAATAGAACAAGAAAACTACAA
The DNA here is from genome assembly GCF_001660625.3 of Ictalurus punctatus. Classification (NCBI taxonomy): domain Eukaryota; kingdom Metazoa; phylum Chordata; class Actinopteri; order Siluriformes; family Ictaluridae; genus Ictalurus; species Ictalurus punctatus. The sequence goes on from NC_030422.2 coordinate 19,866,311, forward strand.
ACTTGAAATGAGTATGTCCAGAAATAGGTTTAATTATATTATAGTTGGTATATTTTAATCATTATAATAAGATATACTAGATAAATTTGACTATAGCCTATTCAAGATATTTCCACTTGCTAAAATGGCTTTTTTTTGCAGGGTTATACTTACAGTTTATAGCTTATTTCATTTCTAACAAACATACCTGCTTATATTTATAAGGTATTTTTCTTTATCTCTAAGAATTTTTTTGCTGAGTGTCTTGTTACATCCTGGGATGTATTTTTGCTGTGCATGTCTCTTTTTTTTCCCTACTCACTGTATTGTATGTTTTCAGAAGAGAACCAGATTAAACACAAGGATTGACAGATTGGGAATAATGTCTTTGCATTATAAAAATATAAATGGAAGAATGGTATATAATAACACATTGTGCTAGCTTTTGTACTTTTGTCTCAGGTATAACGTATGCGATCCCTTGAGCTTTGTATATTGCAGCTGTGTTCTCTGTAAATTATGTATATATGCTATATCCTTGCCAGTACTTAGATCATACAGCATTTTTAACACTTTATTTGCTTCTTTGTACTTATTGCTAGAGACATCAGAAAGTTGTGCTCTTTAAATGGTAGATAATTGCACCCTTTCTAGCTACCTGGGCACTGTAGGTGCCTTTTATTTTGTGAGCATATTCCATTTTTATTTTGATACTTAAAAAATCTCAGTTAATCTTTTTTAAAATCATTTATTCACATTGACACTAATTCTCCAATACCATACTTTTTCTACATTTTTTCCGTACGTCCACATCAAAAGTGACTAATCTGGTGCCTGGTGTCTTTGATTTATATTACAACCCTAACTTCTCACCGGTACAAAACCCATATTAAATTATTTTTAGAGCTTAAAAAAAGCTGTAACAGTTTCTGTAGAGTATGTTGGATTACCACAGACAATAATTTCAACACATTTGCCTGCACTGAGAAGCTCACTTATAATGGAAGTGCTTTGTATATAGGAAGTTGTTAGATTAGTTAACACCTTCCCCAGTAACCTCCTATGTTTTTCACAGTGCAGCAAAATGTCTGGAAATGTGTGTCTGTGATAATAACACATAGGCTGCAGATATGGTCGAGCGAGATTAGGATGAAACGAATGCTGGAATATTCCTTTAATGCACCAAGGAAAGTTTGATCATATCAACATATTATTGAAATAAACAAGTCACTGATGCATTAATACATAAAAACATAAACCAACAGAAAATACATCATTGGGAAGAAGAACAGCTCCGGGGGGTTGTTTTAAATGTGGCTTAAACACAATGTAATTCATTTAAACTTTATCTAGACTGATTTTGCAGGAAGAACACTTCTCAGTCTCTAAATTTGATGGTTTTGGGTGTGTTATTTGTGTCACTGTTGTTTTTCCAAGATGTTTTCTTTGCAGGGTAATTACCCAGACACAGTTATTTCCTGCATGACAGATCACTTGCTATAATTGGCTGTTTCCAATAAGGAAAAAAAAATAGAGAGAATCAGGTGAATTGGAACCTTTTCATTAGCCATATTCTCATTTTGTGTGTGTGTGTGTATGCGCGCGCATGAGAGCATGCGTGAGTCCTTGTTGGGAGAAAGTTCCACTCCTTGACTGGGTTCAGATCCTAATGAGAAGCTGAGGGTGAAGGTCAGCAGGCATCAGATGCTTTAGATGTGTGTGTGTGTGTGTGTGTGTGTGTGTGTGTGTGTGTGTGTGTGTGTGTGTGTGTGTGTGTGTGTGTGTGTGTGTGTTATTTCACTCTGATCTTCCCTGAACTACCACATGTATATCAACTGGACAAAAAAGAAACATCCTCTCACATTCACCTGCTTATATTTCCATCAGATTTATTGACATTTATTTGTATTAACATAAAAAGAGTCAAAAACTGAACAAGTTTCACAGACATCTGACCAGGGGTGGTGGGAGGTCAATATTAAAAGTAACAGTCAGTATCTGGTGGCCTCCAACTGCTTTAAGTACTACAGTGCATCTCATCCTCAGGAACTTCACTAGATTTGTCAGTTCTTGCTATGAGATGTTACCCCAGTCTTCCACCGAGGCATTTGCAAGTTCTCAATCACGTCTAGGGGGACACATGTGGTTTGCCACTGCAAGGACAATCAGCTGTCCTTCCTGTCTCCCTGTAGAACTGTCTTAGGCGTCTTACATTACGGACATTGTAGTTTATTGCTATGGCCACATCTGCAGTACTCATGCCTCCCTGCTGCAGGCCTATGGCATGTTCACGCAGGTGAGCAGACACACTAGGCATTTTTCTTCTGGTGTTTTTCAGAGTTGGTAGAAAGGTCTTTTTGGTGTCCTAAGTTACTGTAACTGTGACCTTAATTGTGTACTGCCTGTAAACTATTCGTGTCTTAAGGACTGTTCCACAGGTGTATGTGCAATAACTGTTCATTGTTCATTGAACAAGCATGAAAAACATTGTCTAAACCCTTTCCAATAAAGATCTGTAGAGCTTATTTGTATTTTACAAAATTATCTTTAAAATACAGTCTCCTGAAAAAGGGACATTTCTTTTTTTTGCTGAGTTTAGTATATCACAGCGTGTGTGGTGTGTAAGACATATGTAAAGCTCCATCAGTAATCTAAAGGAGCATCAAAATGGAAGACTACAATCTTTATCACATCTCACTTCATTCGAATACTCTCTTCACTAACCATTCACAGCACAAAGCTCACATTTACCGTTTTATCCCCCCTCTATGAAAAGGTCTTATTTCCTCCTTTACTCCCTCCATTTTTCCTTGTGTCTATCCTGGAGAGAACAATCAATTAAAACTTGTCTGGTGAGTTTAAAATCCCCTGCACTGATGATGATGAATGAACATGCCACAAAATCTGTGAAACATCCTGCAACCATACGGAAAAAGTAGGCATTCGAAAGAATGAGTTAAAATGGATTAAAAATGGGTTATTAGAAACATGTGAACACAATCCAATGCCAGTATGTAAATAGAGATAAAACACATGATATATCAACTACATTGTTTTGTTTTTCTTTATTGTTAAAAAGATACTACTAAGTAAGGATGTGTTAGTGACACCTAAGAAGAAGAGAGCACTTCTGTATATCCACTTGTCTAGATAAAAGCATGTGCTAACTCTTGATTGTTTTGTTTTTCCTTCATTCTGTCTAAACATACTGAAACCGAATACTAATAAATAAAGTGAGAGCTCTACGGCGAACTGGCCTAATGCCAAAAAAAAAACAGCATCCTGTCTGGATAGAAGGCAACTTTACAACAAAACCAACAGGAAATGTTTATGAAAATGGTGCTTTCATAGGGCAATCTTTTCACAACTTTGACACAAACATCTTCCTTAAGTAAAAGTAATAGTTGATGAATATTTCACAAGTATGAAATGCAAGTGCATAGTTACTCATGTTGAAAAATATTAGTTGTTTGGCAATGCCACCATCATTAAACACCTTTTAAAAAATCAAGGGATAGATAGGTCTGATGAAGCATTTGTTTTCGCATTCCTTAGTGATAATACTACAAACAAACTCAAGTACTGCAAAAAAGTGGGCCTAATACCAATAATCGGTATTCCATCTTTAACACAGCCTGCTTCGTCTCTGTTCTCTCTTTTCCATTTGACTACTCTCACCTGTACATGTGCTTTTAAAAGACAAAAGCCAAGCACAACCCACATGCATATGCATGCTAGCCACCAGAAAAGTTATTCCTTATTAATATTCCAGTGCATCCCATGGAAGCTCATGAATTAATCATTTGTCCCCATGTACCACGGATGTCAGATCTGCTTCTAGGTGTACAGTGAATGTAGGCACAGTGATTTGAAACAGTGTTGGTATACCTTAGCATGGAAAGTTCTACAAAACTGCTCTACATAAACAGCAAATATACTCATATACACATATCCAGCAGCAAAGAGGCTCATTCCATCCTATGTACAGTATTAATGATATGCAGGTAACTGTTTATATATAGCACATGCTTTTCAGCTTTGCTTTGACATCTAGTCTTGTTTTTCTCCACCTCTTCTCTGGGGCTAGGCATATTCAGAGGTCAAATGGCCAAGAGCAACCAGCAATCTAATTTCACGCTGCATGCTTCTGACAGACATCAGACGATCTTTTCCTCACTTTTTTCTTGCTCTCTTGCTCTTGCTTCACTGTCACACAATGCATATTCCTCAGAACCTGCTGAAACTTAATCAAACCTTCATTAACACTTGTCTTTCATTCTAATTGGCAGACAAGCACAGGGCCAGCACCCCACTCTTGCAGAGGTGCCTTCCGTCACTCGTTCCTTCTCTTCCCTTGTTCCTTCACTTCGTCCACACTTGCAGCTAATCAGAACAGGTCAGTTTGGAGCAAAGCAGACTAGAGCAAGCATGCCCAGGCATGTCCTTTATTCCTTTATCAGTCTCTTCCTGTTTCCATTCTCCTAAAATTCTGTATACGACACAAGTCTATAATGTTTACCCTTACTTTGCCTTTACATGTTCAGCATACGTATCCTACATTCTCTTGTGCTTATGTTCAACATAACTGTCATAGAAATTTGTATGTATCCAGAAATCTACATAAAGTGTCCAATATTTGAAAATACCCTGATGACAACAGTAGAGTTTTTTCCACATGCACTGTGCTTCATCACAATATTATATATCAATCATTATAACTCACCTCCTGAAGGGGAAATAGCTTGGCCTATAGCTGTACACCTATCAGGTATTGAATGTTCACCTCCAATCTATCAGCTTCAGTCCACAGAGCACAGACAATATCTAAGAGACACATAATGAAAGAAAAAAAAGGTCTCATGGAATATTGACTGGCTGACACTAACATGATATATGTACATTTTTTGGCAGCGAGCAAAAAAGTAATAAACAACAATAATGGCCAAGCTCTTTTGACCCCGTGTGAAGGAAAATCCATGCCAAACCAATATTACTGTGTGCTCTATGAGACAGTGCAAAAATAATCAATGGGGACATCAAATCACAGCCATATCAGTCCAGAGTGAGTGAAATGCTTACCAACTCCATGGCGGTCCACCAGAGACAGATTTTGGTCAATAGTTTAAATGTGGGCATGGCTGTAAAAAGAAAAACAAAATGGCAACTGCAGTTGCCGAGGAGAAATGTGGCAAGAGCAGTGTATTTTAGGGTTACACTTTATTTTCTGTTCCTTAATGCCTGATTATTTTACAACACTTGTGTTAATAAATGTAATCTTATAATCATTAGACATGTTTAATACTTACTGTACATGCATGTGGTCTCCTGTACATTGTTTTGTAACTGTTTGTTAACCCTTTGAATGTCATGGGCTTCTCAATAGAAATAACTAGACAACAGTCATATTTCATTTGCAACATGAACACATTATGTGAATGTGTTGAAAATGTTTATGTGACCTTTTCATCAAATCTCTTACACCAAGTGAAATGTTTTGAGTATGATAGGAATTTGAGGTATGTTAAACCTTAACTAATGAAGTATATCAGGTGGATGGAATGGATAGATATATAATTCAGTAGCATTTAATTGAAATTGAAATCTGAGTAACTTATTTGTCTTCAAGGTTATTCATCTTTTTTTTTTGATAAGTTTAACAAGCCATAATGTCACCCCGTCCAGGGTGTACCCCGGCTTGTGCCCAATGCTCCCTGGGATAGGCTCGAGGTTCCCCGCGACCCAGTAGGATAAGCGGTATAGAAAATGGATGGATGGATGGAAGCCATAATGTCCATAAAAGTGTAATTTAATAATCAAATGTGGCTACTTTACTACTAGTACTATCAATAGTGATGGTATGCAAAGTAGAAAGTATCGTTGAGAAAGCCACTACTATTGATTTTGCAGACTAATGTTTACTTATTCATCCACCATTACTGTTACTTTACTATTACTAGATGCTTAAAGCTAATGAAATGTTGGTGATTTGGGGATTTAAGTCCTCTCTAATAAAAAAAAAAAATATGTAGCACAGTTACAGAAATTGGTATTTAATAGGTAATAATAGTAAGTACTACCTATATTAATAATAGTAAAATATTTTTTGGACAGTAAGACAAGGGTATCATGGCTTTTTCCTGTGTGTGAAGCATTTTATCCAAATAAGGTGCTCCCATGTATACTACTTAGTATGAAAGTCTATTATGTATGAATACTTGTATGCAGTATGTTGTTTGGAACACAACCTTAAATTCTCATTGAATGTGTATTGATTTGGCATGCACAGCCATTAGATTAATCTGTGTGGTGCAGAACAACCCACATTATGAAATCTTACATCCAGCAGCTTTAAGCCTAAACAAATCAGAAAATAGGTGAAATAATGCAGTGGAAATAAGCAACAAAATCTGGTCTTTTGAGTTCCCTCAATATAACCATGTAAATGAAGTGAACACAAACCTACAATCTCAGAGGTATTACAAATAAGAGAATAGCAAGTACAAACATAAAATGAATACTTAATCTATTCAATATTCAGAAAACAATATCCACTCTAGATAATACCCAAAATAAAGAATAAAATGAAGGAAAAAAAAATCACTGCTTACCAAATGTTGAGTTCAAATTCCTCATATTACACTGTTCACAGGATTTTTTTGGTTTGTTTGTTTTGTTTTGTTTCTGCTCCCTGATGCAAAATCCCTTCAAATGCTGATAATGTGTCTGATATGTGAGTCCTAATCCATGGGACCCCATAAAACCAAAAACTTGGCCAAAGGATTACGATTAACAGATCTGAGGTCCACACTTCTGTTGCTCTCATTAGATTGTTAAGCCTTTGTTGAAAATCTAATCCTAACTTGTTAGGAAACTGGTGTCAGAGGGCAAGGTGAACCATGCTACAGTGCTTCTGAAGCAGCAAAGCTTAAAGGCCTTGCTCAGTGAGACATGTGGAAAGTTAGAGGAGTTTTTAAATGCGCACTTCTAGTAGTTGCTACTGTTCCTTCCCATTTTTCCTGATTAAAGTTTGTCCAAGTCAAATATTGCATAGGGCACTATCTTATTTTTGCCTTTAGGATTTCTAGATGATGCATGCAAAAAAAAATGTTTCTCATTAGTTACCTAGGAGAAGCTTGCATTTTATACAAATTAGCTCAAAATCATTGTAGGATGGCTAAATAACCCAATAAATGGTCACCAGCATTGATGAGGATGCTATGTTTATAAGTAATGTTTTTCTAGGCTGATAATGATCTATACTCATAGAAGAAACAGTTGTATATAAAACCTTAAAATGTTCTATTGGGCACGTCATATTTTGAACACCTAAAATGTTATATATAAAACTTTTTTAAGGGTTCATTCATTTTCATGGATTACTATTTTCATGGATTTTTTTTTTTTTATAGTTGCTTTGTCCTTTACTGAAATAAATATTTATTATTATTGACAGCTTAAATAACCACAATATATCAACAACAATTTAAATAATATTTTAGTATAACTATGATAGTTGGTTGTACATTTTCAGACCCGGGGTAGACAGTCTTTGTGGTAACTGGAAAGTTTAAACAAATAGTGCTCAATGATATTCATTGTGTGAATGATGGGTTTTGGATATGCCACACTGAGCATGAAATAGACAGCACAAAGACACTCCAATGCTTCTGTCACCTCCATGTCTTCAGTCAGGATATTGACACCATCCATCCTAATGCTGGCTCTTTTTTCATCAAGGAGGTTTGAAGCTCCATGAAAAATTATTGTGGGTTTTGGCTTTGCTGATTCCTCTAAGTTGGAAAAACATTTAACAGATCTGTTAAGTAATTGTGAATACAATACAAAAGTGATTTGAGTTAAAGGGATATTTCACCAAAAATCAAAACTTTATCATCATTTAGTCAACCACATTTAATCCCAAACCTGACTTATTTTCTTTGGTGAAACAAAATATCTTAGTCAGAATGATAGCCTCAGTCATTTTTTGATGGTTCCCAGGAAGGGAAGGGAAGTTCACTTAGTTTTGTTGTTGGCTTGATTCAACGTTGAAAATTAATTTATTATTTACTGATACTTTCCTATACAAATAAAATAAACGTTGAATTGAATTGAAACTTTTATACATGCCTATTGAATTTAATCTTTTATACATACATATACATTAGTTGATCAGATGTGGGGGGTTTGTAGAATACTTTGGATAGATAGCAGAGACCCTAACCAGAGTACCTGAGTATTGAATGAAGGAAAATCCAACTTCTGCCCCAGTACAGAAACTGGAGCTAGAGTCCAGAGCTAGAGTCCAGTCGAGATAAGATCAGCTAATGTAACAGGCTCAGTAGGGAACAGCATGTGGTCAAAGAAGGCCATATGACAGTATTGTTCAATGTAAATATTATCTTAGATAGTATCTTACATCACTTTTACACTTTGTTGGAAGGTCAAATTGTGTGTGTGTGTAGGAGCACAAGAAGATATCTAGGTATTTCTTACCACCCCTGGTGATTATGAGTGAAATAGAACAGTTGCTATGTCGGCTAGCTGCTGTGTTTGGTTTTCCCCTAGGAAACCAGGTGACTGAAATGGTTTAAAATTTTCAATTCATTATTAAAAATAGACATACTTTCAACTTGCTCAATGTCATGTTAAGTCAACGTTTTTTTCATTGACGTTGTCAATGTTTTAATAGAATAGCCATATAAAAATATAAAACTAAAAAAAAAAGGTATTTTCTTCTCTTTCAATAAGAATATGTGGTAGGCAATCTGTATAGCAATCTAGCATCCTTAAAGTATTAGTCTGGGAGAATTCCTCCATCCAAGACATTTTTTTTTATTTCTTGAAAGACAAAAGAATTTATCTAAAATAGATAATAATAAAAATAAAGGAAATTAACGAAATGGTAAAATAACTAACTTTTCATTAGCTAGCTAGTTAACAAGGAGCATACAGTAGAAATGTTGCCTTGCTCTGAAACACACCCATAGGTTGGGAGATTAGAAAACTAGCCACAGTTTAATGTACAGTAATACTGGAAACCCTCAGCAAGTACACAATTCCTAAGATGACATTAAAATTCAAATGAAGTTTAGCACAATGATTCACCTTAAACATTAAGATACTGTGCACTGCTATACACTGCAATATGAATTATGCATATGTAGAAATCATAACAATTCATTTGAAAGGCTGAGTTAAAGCAGCATGTTAACTAGTATGACAAGGAATCAAAGGCCGAAAAGATTCGACCTTTGCGTGAATGTGACTTTAAGACATTTCAACTACACTGACGTAGTACATCAGAAACATCCATGTCTGCATCCTGAATTAGAATTGATAATTACACAATCTGGCTTTGTTTTTGCACCAGCGATAAACAGCATGTACAGCCAGACGGTGCAGAAGGACTGCAGGGCTAGCAAGGTTACCTACCAGCAGTCTGCTACAGTACCTTCACTGCAGACTTTGGCTCATTTAACCTGCATTTCCACTTAGCCAATGTTGAAGGTCAGTGCTTTTCTCTTAGTGCTCATTAACAAGTAGACATGATATTATTTCTGTTTTAGGTACTTGGTGTGGTAATATGTGTTAAGGTAAACGAATGGCTTAGAGGATAATTACCAAAGTTTTGTCTAAACTCATTTCCATATTTAGCACATCTTTGTGACAACTTTCTATACATAACAAATAATATTCTAGTTACCCAGGCTATATAGGATATAGTCTCAGTATCATTTAAGAGATTCCTTTTCAAAATATTGAGGTCTCAAGAGGGTAATTACATTATCCCTTGAGACCCTATCTACACATTTTCTATTAGTCTTGCTAGCGACACACACACACACACACACACACACACACACACACACACACACACACACACACACCAAGTCCCTCAGTATAACCAGGCAAGTGGAACCAATTGATAAGTGTCTGTACAAGACAGGGCCCAGTAAAGGAAGGACTCAAGGGAAATGCTTATGACAGGGCAGATGCATATGACCACCAGATGGGAATGAGCAGTGCAGTGGGAAAATGTGTTGAAGGTACTCCAGGAATCACCATACTGAAGCTGGACAGAGAATGTTCAAATGTATTCACACTCACTCTCTCTTGGGAAATAGACTTGTGGGAATTATACTCCATGAGGACTCAGACATTCTGAGATGCCTGATATAGTTGGAGGATTTTGTGACCAGTGGGTCCTTGTTCCTTGGTGCCAAAATTCTGCCATCCTGAAATATCCTGATGTTAATATATCCTGATCCCATTGTCTCTCAATGTTAGAATTCTGTAACTTAGACGATATCAAATTTTAGGTAAGGAATGCTTAAGGGACATTGCTACCTGTATTTGACCCACTTCATTTGTCCACTAACTCCGTCCTGCAAAGCACCTATTGTAAAAGGATTTAAAAATACATATCTGTGCAGTGTCACTGAGTATATGACTTTGAAACAACCCCAGATAAATCCCCAATTGATTCTTCCTCCAAATTTCCATATATGGATATGTGTGTCAATACTGTACAAGTATGTTGCACACACATTGGCACAGTCAGTATGTCTGGGTGAGGCAGATAACTTTAGCTAGGTGGGTGCTGAATGTGTGGTCACCTTCCCCGTTCCTCTTGATTAAAGACCTGCTTTTCAAAATGACTACAAAATCCCATACTGCTTTGTTCTTTGAAAGAGAGCAAAGTCTGGAGGTCCAAATAGCTTTTTTTTTTTTTTACTTTTATCAGACACAGACAGGTCGTTTTTTTGTTTTTTTCCAACCAAGATTAGGCTTAGGCTACTGGTGTGTAATTGAAATGACTTCAAAGATAATATATGACCATACTCAAACTGTAAAACTGCAAAGAGAGAAAGAGGAAAGAAAAATATCCAAAATACTATCACTGTGCCACACTGTCATGTACCATGAGCTATAGGAAATAACTGTCAGAAAGATTTATGAAAACTAGTAAACAGACTATTTCTCACAATTAATTTAAAATATGTATATACAGTGCCTTTCACTAATATTGCCACCCTTGGTAAATATGAGCAAAAAATTGTCTTTATTTTTTAACCTTTTGATATTTTATTTAAAACAATTCACAAAAATACTCAGCCCTCATGGATATCAAACAATTGCAAAGCACAACACAGGTTTATCCAAAAAATATATATTTGTTAAATATAGGTGTGCAACAATTATTGGCACCCTTATGAATTCATATGAGAAAAATATATTTGAAGAATATTCCCATTGATATTTTACATTTTTAGTACACCTGGGTGACTAGGAAAGGAAATTATTCAACCATGACCTCCTGTTTCACAGGGGTATAAATTTGAGGTAACACATAGGTCAAATTCCCTTAGTCATTCATAACAATGGGTAAGACCTAGGAATATAGCTATGATGTTTGGCAAAATGTTGTTCAGCTTCACAAAATGGGAAGTGGGTATAAGAAAATAGCACAAGAATTGAAAATGGTCATTTCCATTATCAGGGCAATAATTAAGAAGTTCCATTCAACTGAAAATGTTATGAATCAACCTGGAATTGGACATGTTACTATGTTGTCTCAACGCACTTTGAAGAGGATGGTTTGAGTGGCCAAAAAATCTCCAAGGATCACAATTGCAGAAGTCATTTGTGTCTTGTGGTCAGAAAGGCTCCAAAACTACAATCAAAAGTCACCTACATCACCACAAGTTATTTGGAAGGGTTTCAAGAAAAAAGCCTCTGCATCTAAAAACAAACTCAAGCGTCTTCAGTTTGCCAGACACCACTGGAACTTCAAATGGGATCGTGTTCTATGGTCAAATGAAACCAAAATAGAGCCTTTTTGCAATAAACACCAAAGGTGGTTTTGGCGCACACAGAGAGGTAGCCATATGGAAAAGTACCTCATGCCCACGGTTAAATATGGTTTTGGCTCTTAAAGATTTTTGGCCTGTTTTTCTGCCAGAGGACCTGGACATTTTATTAGGATACATGGCATCATGGCCTCAAATATCAACAGATATTAAATGAAAACCTGACTGCCTCTGCCAGAAAGATTAAAATGGGCTGTGGTTGGATCTTGCAGCAGGACAATAATCCAAAACATACATCAAAATCAATACAAAAATGGTTTACTGACCACAAAATCAAGGTCCTGCCATGGCCATCCCGGTCCCCTGACTTGAAACTCATAGAAAATCTCTGGGGTGAACTAAAGTGGAGAGTCCACCAGAGTGGACCACAACATTTGAAGATTCTGGAGAGAATCTGTATGGAGTAATGGTGTAATGGTCTCAGATCCCTTGCCATGTATTCTCCAACCTCATCAGGCATTATTGGAGAAGACGCAGAGCTGTTATCTTGGCAGAGGGAAGTAGCAAAAAGTATTGACTAAAAGGGTGCCAATAATTGTTGCACACCTATATTTAACAAAGTTTTTTGTATATATATAAACCTGTGTTTTGTTTGAAATTGTTTGATATCCATGAGAGCAGAGTATTTTTGTGAATTTTATGAACAAAAGATCAAAAGGATAAACAATAAAGACAATTTTTCACAGCCTTCTTTGCTCATATTTACCAAGGGTGCCAATATTAGTGGAGGGCATATGTACATTTGTGTGATTATATATATATATATATATATATATATATATATATATATATATATATATATATATATATATATATATATATATACACACACACACACACACACACACACACACACACACACACACACACACACACACAAACTATTACTGTTCCATAAAACAGTCACCCAAGAATAAAGAATGTGATTACAATGCAAAACTGGCACACATAGGACATTCAGAATGGCTGTCTCTGTAATAGTCATGCAAAGCCTCTACCCTTATTCAGCCAGCATCCTTTTTAAAGAGTGTCAGAAGGTGTCAGTGTCAGTCACCATTCTATGTCATATTTGATTAAAATCTTTTACAGACAGCGACAGGAGAGCGAAACATGGCTTGCTATGTTCACAGCTATAAAGGACTGAGAGAATGAAATGCCAACGGGGTTTAATTCACCAGCATATCTCCATTTAAAACATTCACAACTTTCTATCTCCATTGAAGCACACACACACACAAAACCATGCTACAGACAGACAAAACCAATGAGTTCCAATCAGTTCATTCCATATTCTTGTTTGTATGCAAGATTTTTTTTATAGTTCATTATGTGCAAAAGACAACTTTTAATATTTAAGATATACAATTGTGTTACACATGATCTCATTCTTCTTGCTCCTTGGTTGATTAACCACTCTATATTAAATTCTATCATATGGTTTGGTTCATATTACAGAGGTGTCACTAACCTTTCACACTCCTTATAATAGCCTCAAATTTAATAGTAAGGCAATTTAATCACCCCCAATTCTCTCTACCATGCATTAATACCACCTAACACAACCATCGCATCAGCAAGGCCAAAAGCATTGTGGATGACCCCTCCTCTCTCACAGACTCTTCACCCTCCCACCATTTGGCAAAAGGAACCAAAGCATCCACGCCACCATCACCAGACTCCTCAACACCTTCTTCCCCAGTCTAATCAAACCCGTCGCAACGCCCACCATCATAAACCCATCCCTGCATACCTGAACTGTATAATGCTGTTATGAGACACTTTTTCACAGTCAATAGCTTGCACTAGTTCTCTCATAAAACACTTCTTCTGTCCTGTCTAGTGCATTGTCCTGTGTATTTATTGTCTTGCGTATTTACTGAGATTTTTTTTTGCACTTATCTCACACTCGTGTATCTTGACTTTAGGTTGTCCTGTGTATTGCGCTATTGTCTTATGTATGACATCATAATCCTGGAGAAATTAAATTTTGCTACAATGTACTGTACAGATGTGACCATTAAAAATGAGGGAGAAAGAGGACGTGATCCTGCAGCATGCCGCGTTATGCCACACAGTCAGTTAGCGCTGGCGAGACAAGGCTGTTAGGTGACAGTCACATTACATTCTTTGAGCAAACACTGATTTCTAAAGATGTAGTGAACATGACATTACATTAAATTAAATTGAACAGCTAAACGAATTACCTAATCTTGATTAACAATATGTTATTTATATGTCTCTGATAGTGTTAATGTTATAGTGACAGTAATTTTATGATTGCATTGAACTGTAACGGAGCTTAGCTGGTAGTCCCCTGGCCTCAAGAGACGCACTAGCATATAGAGGAAAAACAATAAAAACCCACTTGACTTGGCTTAATTGAAAGAGTGTTCCTAAATATATCTTTCACATCACAAGTGATTATGTGAATAATATGTGATCACACACACGTGAAAATAAAAACTTGCACTACATGCAGAAATTTTACTATACGTATTCGAAAAAATGTGTGAAGCATGAAACCATGTGTACATTTTACACTGTGTGATTATTCACGTGATATTCACTTGTCTCTAATCTAAGGGTCATTCAAAATTTCAGACAGATTAATTAGAGAAAGGCTACTACTTGTCCCCAGTAGAAAAAAAAAAGTCTTCTTTTTACTTCATCGTTCTGCAACACCTGAATGAGCCACTTGCTCAGCTCTCAGAGGAACGATTGTTTACTCCAGCAAGACAGAATCAGAGTTTGCTTACTCTTGCTGAGCTTCCTATTTGGGCAAGCATCTGTACACATTTTGTCTCTTTGTTTTAAAGGTCTAGTGCCATGAGAATCATAATGGCTCAAGCATAACAGCAAACAAGAAATGAGGCTCTCTAAAGGCATCCAACTGCATCCTACTGAGGAGCAGAATCACACTGGCAAAGACTTTTCGCTATAAAATCCTGCAAACAACAAAAAATCAAATTGGGTAAGCATTCTGACTTGGATAGGCTTATCTGAGCACACCATGGGTTGTAGGGGATGATTGGGCCAGTTTGGGGTCCGTCCTGCAAATAGTAGAACTTTCTACTCAGAACCTGAACATGAGAAGCCTGAAACTAAACGTTAGTGATCTCTGAACATAGCTGTATAGGTAATTAGAGTCATACTTTATATAAACTGTAATTGAGAGAATAACAAGGTTAAGAGATCGAACTATTATGTCCATAGGAAACACGTAAAGTACTCTGTAGGCTTTTTTTTCCCCTTCTCAAGGGCACAAACGATTTATTCTGTGCTACATGTAGATTCATCATTTAATTATAGCTGATGTAGGAGCACTACTGAAATCACACCTTTTTTCAAAGAAAATGCATGATATCACAAAAGAGAGAATAATTGTACGATATTAAATTTGTGATCAACGTTTTAACAGTTTAATAAAAGTCCATGCAAATGCAAAAATGTAATATGGCCATTTAAACTGATGTAGAGAGAATAGCTTGGTGTGCAAAATTCAGAAGAACATGTACAAAGTTTAATTACTACTGTATATACTACAACATACAGTGGGGGAAATAAATATTGAACATGTCAACATTTTTTTTCTGTAAATACATTTCCTATTCACATGAAATTTTCACCAGACTTTGGTATTAACTCAAGAAATCCACACATATAAAGAAATCCAAACATTAAAGTCCATAAATGAAGTTATGTGTAATAAAGCATAATGACACAGGGAAAAAGTATTGAACACGCTAATTGAAATTTATTTAATACTTAGTGGATAAGCCTTTATTTGTATTGACAGCTTCAAGATGCTTCATTAATTGGCCACAGTATTCAGGTGTGATTTTGGCCTATTCTTCTAAGCATATTGTCTTTAAATCTTGTTCAATTGGATTCAAGTTAGGTGACTGACTGGGCCATTCTAACACCTTGATTTTTTTTTCTCTAAAACCAATTGAGAGTTACTTTTGCTGTATTCTTTGGATCGTTGTCCTGCTGGAAGGTCCACCCATGTCTCATCTTCATCATCCTGGTGGATGGTAGCAGATTCTTCTCAAGAATCTCCCGGTAAAGGGCTCCATTCAATTAGATGAAGTCTGCCAGTACCATGTGATGAAAATCCACCCCACAACATGATGCTTCCACCTGCAAACTTCACTGTTGGTATAGTGTTTTTCTCGAAACATGGTGTGTTGTATGACAGACAAAAAGTTCAATTTTGCTCTCGTCTGACCAGACTACACTCTCCCAATATTTCATAGGCTTGCCCAAATGAGTTGTAGCAAACTTTAAACAAGCTTCATCTTGCCTTTTCTTTAGTAATGGAGTCTTCTGGCATGAGGCCATGGTGGTGTAGTGCATTTCCTATTGTTTTCTCTGTGACAATGCTACCTGCTGTCTCCAAGTGTTTCTGGAGCTCTTTCCGAGTGGTCCTTGGCTCTTGGGCTACTCTCTGACTATTCTTCTGACTCCCTAGTTCAAAATCTTGCGAGGAGCTCCTGTGCATGGCTGGTTGATGACTGAGTGATGATGCTTCCACTTGCATATAATAGTCCCAATGGTGCTTACTGGAAGATTCAGAAGTTTTGAAATAAGTCTGTATCTGATTCCATCAATATGTGTCACAACAATAAGGTTACGAAGGTGCTGAGATGGAAATAGCCTCAATGGAAATATATTTACTGCAAAAAAATGTTGATGCATTCAATACTTATTTCCCCCACTGTATAGTAATACAATAACATTTAGTAACAATATCTTTAAAGTGTATTGTGACAACAGTTGTAATATCTTTTGACACTTTTGGGACTATGGTGTTACACAAACTCCAATTACAGTCCCCTCCTTGGAGTAGCAAGGCTAAATTTGTCATCAAAATGTTAACAATTTAATAAAACTCCATAGTTAAAATCATAAGACATTTTATAATGGGGAAATGCAAAATTGTAATATGGCCATTTAAACAGATGTAGAGAGAGTAGAGTGGAGTGCAACATTCAGAAGAACACAAAGTGTGATTACAATATACTAAATACTAATATGATAACATCTAGTAATAGTGTCTCCAAAGTACATTGTGACAACAGTTGTACTATCCCACCAATAAATATTAAGAAGACAAATCAATATGGCACTAATGTTTAGAGAACACACAGTACTCCCCTAAATGTAACTGTGGCCATGACAATTGAATACAACTTTAAAAATGACTGTGTTCCCATCTGTTTTGCCCATACATGCACACACACACACACACACACACACACACACACACACACACACACACACACACACACACACACACACACACATTTTAGTATAGTTAAATTCTGACACTTTATATCAACTATTACTTTCTGAATATTTTTGGAAATTAAAATTAGACCTTACTGAGTAGCAGCAGTCTAGACAGTCTTTATGTGTCCTGTTCCCTCTCATGTTCAGTGAACACAGGTGCATCACACCCTGGCCTCTCTACTGCAGACACAAATGGTCATTATTGCCTCCAATTTCAACAATTAGCTGCACAGGCGTGATCAGTTTCATCTCAGCAAATAAAGGTGAATTAATCAAACACCTGTTGAAACTTTTGGAGGAATTGCTAGTTTTACCATGACAAGGAAAATTAGTTTCTGTTACAATTTCAGAAAATGTGGAAATCTATAAACAAAAAATAACATACTTATTTAATAGAGGAATATTTTGTGTGTGTCGGGGGGGGGGATCTTGCTCAACTTACATATTTTTAGTATATGGACTTCAAATAGTGTCTTTTTTATTTTCTGTATGTTACACATTGACCATGGATGGTTTAACAATTCAGGGTATTAATATATTAGGTCTGATACCAAAAAAAATGATGTTTGCAAAAACAATATGTTGGTTATCAGTTATTTTCATATATAGAGGCATATTATGCATTATTCAATAAAAATATTTTTTTGACCAGGTTTATCATGTGTCAGGCTTTTAAGGGTTAATGTCTACTATAGACTGGATGATTTAAAGTGTAACATTGTTTGCATGCTTTAAAACCTGCTTTAAAATGCACCTGAAACTTAACTTCCCACAAAGGCATTGCAGTGGCATGTCTATCGTCTATAGACATCAAAAGGGTTTATTTAATTTGTCTTTGGGGAATTGATATCTCCTTTAACCTTAATGCTGTAGGTGGTATTAAACTGACACACCCAGTTACCTCTAATTACATCTCCCTCCAAGAGGTGAATCATGAACACAATAACTCAATTATACAATTAGCATTTCCATGATTAAGATGTGTGCTTGGGTGTGTATGTGAGTGAGGGGGCGTGTTTGTGTCTCTGTGTGTATGCTAAATAGATTACCTTAATTTGATTGAAACAGCATAGACTGATAAGAACAGGATACAAGCGGTACACAGCAGGAGAGTCTCTAACTCTAGTTAAACTGAAATCAATGCCTCAGTTGCACTATACAGTAAAAACAACACATTCTGACAGCCATTGTTTCATGTGTGCTTAAAGATGTTATGTTTTAAGGTATTACTTATCGGTATTTTCAGGACACAGGCTTTAAAACCCATCGATTTTGTTTGGTGCAAACACAAGAATACTGGAAATGTGCTGTAATTGCAAATGCTTATTATTTTTAGCAGACAATTGTTACAGTAAATGGATATAATCACGAACAGCTACACTATTCAGTCCATGGGGTCTAAGTTGTCATTCATTCATTTTCGAAAAGTACATTATTTTGCTCAGGGTCACAGTGGATCCAAAGCCTACACTATATGGCCAAAAGTTTGTGGACACCTGACACCATCAGACACATCAGGTTTATTGTCAAAATTTATAGATTTTCAGCTGTTTGCAATGAACAAATCAAGCAAAAGCAATTGAAATAGTTCAACACAACGACTGCATCAAACAAGATCAGCTCTTTAAGCTGTAAAGATGAAAAAGTGTATTAACATTTAAAAAGTATGAATTGTCATTCATTACTGAATGAAATCTGAAAATCGATGTGGCATACGAGGAAGAAAACACAACACACCACCTTGTAATTTTCCTATAACAGTGTTTCATTCCTTACATAATAAATCCATGCACACCTATAATCATTCCCGCAAGGATTTTGTGATTGCAAACTCTGCAATATTTGGAAAATTTTGAAAATTAAATTTTGGGACAAGACACATCATGTGACATCATCACAACAAGCATTCAGCCAAAGCCCTCTTCGATACATGTGTGTCAAACATGAGTACAGCTAAAAGGTCTCATTTACCAACAAACATCACTGCAAAAGAATTGCAAATGCAATTTTGCCAATTCAAGTAGTTTTCTGCAAAAAAGATGCAAAAATCTCTGCACGTTGCATCGCAAATTTTGAACAAAGCCGCAGCAAAATTAAGTTTTTATGGTTGCAACACACAAAAAATCCTGTACAGACTGTATAATGTGTAACAGGAGTTTATTTGGTGTATTTTATTTACAAAAATTTGCTGAATATATTTGCAGTTTGTAACATCCAGGATATTAGGAAATCCATAGGTATCTGCAAACTGCTGCTATGTTATGTGCTGAGTGTCAGGAAATAGAAAGCAAATACACTTAGGTGCTCTGTGAACCAGGCAGGAGCTCAATGCATTCATGACTAAACTGACAGCATCCTGGGACATACCAGCAATAGTATCAAGAGGATTCTGGAAAATCCTGCACACTTGTGCTACCATGTACTGTTAAAGGTGTAACATTTAATGGTCATAATTTGGTGGAGGAACGACATCCTTTGACAATAGACTCTTTTCCTGTATCTGCACCTCACTCACTTTAAAAAAAAAAAGGAAGCCTATGTTTTAACCCCCCACCCAAAAAAAAAATATCCAGAGACTGACCATTCACCATAAATTAGTAATCAAATTCTATATTTTTCAGCTTTGAAAAAAGTTATGGAGCATTGAGTTTGTGTATTATTAGGTTTACGTTGTCTTAAAATTTCCTCATACTCTGCTTTCACATAAAATATTTTCCTCACCCACCAGCATGTTTTACATGTGATCCTATGGGGAGTAGTAGTCAGAATGTGGCTGCTAAAAAAAAATTAAAAATATAAAAAAATATGCTGCCACCTGCATTTTTTTTTCACCCCCCCCCCAAAAAAGCAGAGTGACATCTAGTACCTTTTCATCGCCCGACCAATCAAATTGCAGCTCGAGGAACAAGCCAGTATGGAAGACAGTGTGCCAGTGGAAAAATTTGTCTTTGGCAGAAGCAGTCTTTTCTTATTTGTTTGGCTAAATATTGAGAACTTAGTTTAATCTTTGCCATTAAAAATCATTGCAGTGCAGTCAGCGATCCAGGGTGCAGTCAGCAATCCAGTTCATCGGAAAGGTGTCAAAATCATGTCTTCATGGACCTTTGTGCACAGGGGCATTGTCATGCTAAAACATATTTGTTCCTTCAGTCCCCTTTGGGAACATTGTAATTCTACAAAGCATACAAATTATACAAAAACATCCTATACAATTGTGTGCTTTTAGCTTTTTGTGGCAACAGTCTGGGGAAGGCCCACATACATAATCAAAATTATTCAACCCTTCTGAAACTCGCGACTCCTTTTACTGTCACAAGCAGCGTCGCTTAATCGCCACATGCCCAGTGTTAAAGCGTAAAGGTACGAGACAGCAGGCTTCAGTTAAGAAGGTGGATGTTTTGTCCAATGTTTTTGTACCTCAGCCCAATGTTGAACCTGTACTTGAATCTTTTGTTTCTTCTGGTCATGTGTCATTAGGTGTCGATGAGGTGAAGTACCCTGTTAAGGCTTTGAGAGACACTGACGCTGCTCAGTCCTTTTTTTAGAAAGTGTGCTACCCTTTTTGCAGCTCCTTATGCAGGCAGTGATGTATTAATTCAAGGCATTGAACTTGCTGTAAATCATGTGCCTGTGCATGTGTATTTGGAAAATAAGGGTTTCTCAGGACTTGTGAAGGTGGCTGTTCGTCCAGCTCTGCCAGTCAGGGGTGTTTATTTTATTCTATAGCTGGTAATAAAGTCTTTTCCTTACCTGAAGCTGTCTAAAGTGTCTAATCCTGTGAATAACAGTCCTGATGTGGCTGCCCAGTAAACCTCAGTGTTTCCTGCCTGTGTGTTAATGCATGCCCAGCAGAAAACATTGGGTGACATAGTAGATTTATCAATAGATTTATTTATCTATGTAGCGATATAGCACACTACTGTGATATGTGTCACACGTCAAATAGTTGGAAAATCAAATTATTCCGCCTGCACCACTACAGTCCATTTTGATTAGGACTGAGCCATTTGAGTGTATTCATTGTTGATTTTGTTGGTCCCCTACCCAAGACATATTCCAGTAATTGTTATATGCTTACACTCATGTGTGCTGCCACAAGGTTCCCAGAGGCTATCCCTATGTGCACACTCAAGTCAAAGATTGTCATTAAAGCACTTGTAAAATTCTGTACTACGTTTGACATGTCAAAATGTATACAAACTGATCATGGCTCTAACTTCATGTCACAGCTGTTTTCTCAGGTGGTTCAAGAGCTACAAATTAAACATCAGGTCTCTAGTGCCTGTCACACTGAGGCACAAGGTGCCCTTGAGAGGTTCCATCAAACATTTAAGAACATGCTGCACTCGTATTATACGGAAAGGACTAAGATGATGGTGTTCCAATTTTGTTGTTTGCTGTTCGTAATGCTGTGCAGGAGTCTCTTGGTTTTAATCCATTGGAACTGGTGTTTGGTCACACCATATAAGGAAATTAAGCCTGACATGTTTCCCCTTCCCAGAATGGAAGATTGTGTAGACTGTGTTGGCACAGCCAAGTTTAGGAGTAAGCTGGACCTTTTAAAAGGTTATTGTCAGGTAACCCTCACCCCATGGGCATCTGAAATTTCTACCTTTACTACCCCATACAATTTCCTCCAGTATACAGTCATTCCTTTTGGGCTCTGAAATGCACCTTCCACCTTTCAGCACCTGACAAACCATGTATTGGGGAGGTCCCGAATTGTGCTGGTTACCTTGATGATGTGGTGGTCTACTCGGATACTTGTGAACAACACCTGCAACTGCAGGAGTGTGTTCACACATCTCTCTGATGCTTCCTTGGTATTGAATTTGCATAAATGTGAATTTGGCAAAGGGGTTGTCTCTTGCCTTGGTACAATGGCTGGGCAGGGTATGGTGAAGCATTTGGATGCAAAAATCCAAGCAATTTGTGCATTTTCTGCTCCCAAGACCAGAAAAGACCTCCGCCGTTTTTTAGGTATGGCTGGTTATTATGGTTGTTTCTGTAAGAACTTTTCTGATGTTGTTTTACTCCTCACTAACCTGTTACTCCAGTGTATTATTCAAGTGGTCTCTAGAGTACTAATCTGCCATTGATTCAATAAAACTCCTACTAACCAGCACTCCAGTTCTTTCTGCACCTGATCTGAACAAGGCATTCAAACTGGAAGTCGATGCCAGTGGCACTGTTGCAGGTACTGTTCTTATTCAGGATGATGACCATGGGGTTGATCAACCTGTGTGCTACTTGTCCAAAAAGTTCCTGAAGCACCAACTTAATAACCGAACCATAGAGAAGCAGACCCTTGCCCTGATAATGGCTTTGAAGTGTACCTTGGTAACAGTCTTGCCCCAGTCCATGTGTGCACAGATCACAACCCATTAGTATTCCTGAATAAAATGTGTAACTCCAACTGATGATTGGCCAAGGATTTAATCTAAACATCACCCTTAGGAAAGGTATGCTTAATGTACTGGCTGACACACTGTTTCAATGTTAATTTGTAATTCTATTATTTTTAATGTGTTATGAACCGGTATGGGAGGTTCACAATTGAGTGGGGGGTGTTACCACCCGCGATATTCAGCAGGTATGTTTTGTAGGTTTTGGTGTTTTGAATCTGTTTGGTCAAGCCATTCCAGACTCTTCCCTGCCTTGGATGCTGCTCCCTCAGCTTTGTGTGCTGCTTCCACCCCAAAGATGAAATCAACAATGGGCAATAATATTTAATGGCGACAGAAGCCAGTGCTATCACCTTCGTTTTGCCAATACGCACTTGTTTTGCCTTTGGGTTGTGGTTGTTAGTGCACTCTATATTTTCCTTGTGATTATTCTGGTTCCTGACTGTGCCTATCCTGACTCTAGATTTGTATATAGTCACATTTTACGGCATTTTGTAGATGCCCTTATCCAGAGCGATTTACATTTAACTCATTTATACAACTGAGGAGTTGAGGGTTAAGGGCCTTGCTCAAGGGCCCAGCAGTGGAAGCTTGGCAGTGCTGGGATATGAACTTATGACCTTCTGATTTGTAGTTCAATGTCTTAACCACTGAGCTACCACTGCCCTGAGATATTGGTATATTTTTGTAAATATCAAACACTGTATATATTCACCAGCAGTAGGGGAACGACTGACATTTCTGTTGGATGTGGTTTTGTCTCTGTTTTTTGGTAAGGGAGTATAGGGAAACTAATTGTCTTTCATTTGTGTTTTTATTTTAGGTAAGTTAATTTCCGTTAAATAGCACTTTTTGTTTGTTTATTTGTTGTTCTGTTCCACACTGATGTTTTCCCCGGTTTATCTGTGGTGTACAGAACATGTGTACATACAGTGGGGGAAATAAGTATTGGATGCGTCAACTTTTTTCAGTAAATATATTTCCAATGAGGCTATTCACATGAAATTTTCACCAGACATCAGTATTAACTCAAGAAATCCGGAAATATAAAGAATTCACAACATTAAAGTCCATAAATGAAGTTACGTGTAATAAAATGGAATGACACGGGGGGGGGGGGGGGATCAGCTGGGTTAGTAAACTGATGGTCTATAAAAAGGCTTTTCGGTACCAAGGTGTCACACAACAAACAATGATTATACCGTTTTTTGTTTTTGTTTTTTTTTTCTTTGTTAAATAACATGTTTTTTCAATCCACTTATTACTAGGCTTAGATTATGTGGAGTGCCTCTATACAAGTCTCTGTGAATGAGTTGTTACCATAGAAACAATAACATTAAATGGGGTGTGTTAATATAAACCTGTGATTTGCTTTTTACCCAGCATAACTGTCAAAATCATGCAGTTACTGAATATTAATCAAAACCTTCTGACCAATCAGATTTGAGTATTCAACAGCACTGTGGCATAATATAATATCACATAACAAAATGTCATGCTATACCCTGCTAATTTAAGGTCTTGCTCATAGACTGGGCTCCCAGAGTATGATGACAGCAGTCTAATGGATAAAGGTGAAGAAAATACCTAGTTGTAAGACCACAATGGTGCTTTAGTCCAGTGTGGTCACCATTCTCTCCAGGCTGTTGATAATGGAGACAAGCAGTGGATGTTGCTAGGAGTCAATGCAGCGGAGGCGTTTTTTCCAGGGTGTCCATGCTGCGCCTCAGTGCGCACAACTCTCTTCCTACTGTGACAACCCAGTCTGATTGATTTGAAAGTAGAAGCGATCAGGTGTTCACACCCTTTGCTGCTTTCTTCTTCGTAGTAGAATTTCATGACATTTTTGCTCTTCTCACTTTCAGACCTTCTCTCTCTCTCTCTCTCTACAACTATGCTAACTACTGACCCCATGCTGAAGGATTGTTACGTTAATTAATACGTCAATTGTTAATCGCTGTTACGCTCACGTGACTTTGCAGTGCTGGGTCTTCATGAAGTTTATCCTTTGCATGTGTTTGTAAGCCTTGCCAGTTTTAACTTTCGAGTGATTTTAAACATTTTAAGCGCAATAATCCGCGAACGAGAACATAAGCAAGTAACTCAATTCGCTACTCAAGCTCTGTTTACAGTCGGTTTTCTGTCCAAAAAACACCTGAAGGGCGCGTGCATAAAGCCGCCTGTCACAGCCTGCTTTTTCACGGTTTATTTCACTTAAATGCTCAAATACACACAAAGTTATGTCAAAATGTCCATCATGGGGAGTATTCGCGTTAACGCAGTCGGTTATGTATTAAGTGAACGTAAACAGTTGGGAAAGAAATCGGATGCGTGCCAATATATTGGATCTGTGTGTTAGGTCTTAAAGTGACAGCAGACGAATATACCTGCTGCTGTCTGTGTCATTAATATTAATCAGATAACAAAAGACAAAGAGAAAACCACTCACTGCTTATGACTGAGTAACGTTAGTGGCATTAATAAGGATCAACTCGCATTTCATTCATATAGTGAAGACTATGCAGTGTTTTATTTTTTTTACATTTGATTATATAATGTCTGTGTGGCAGCACATCTCCAATATGATTCCTAGAGCTTTAGAGGGCTCCACCTCTAGTGGAACACGAGGGTCTATATTCAAGCCATCTCTGTGCCCTCCTAGTCTACAAATTGTAAGTTATCTGTGTCCCTGTAATATGAATGGGTGTGTGAATGTGCATGTGATTGTGCCCTGCGATGGATTGGCACCCTGTCCAGGGTGTACCCCACCTTGTGCTCGATGCTCCCTGGGATATTCTTCAGGTTTCCCCGTGACCCTGAAGAAAGGATAAGCGGTATAGAAGATGGATGGATGGATGGATATGTCCCTGTATATCTCTTTCTCACCCAGTCCCTCTCTATCTCTCATAAGAGTTCATGTGTAATGTTAGTGTGTATTAGAAATAATATTTTCCTCTGTTTTACAGCTGTAAAAGTTGCATCTGGCCAGTCAATCATAAAGGCATTCCCATGCTCTACAAGTTGCAAGTTATTTCCATTTCTTTCTCTGTCCCTGTCTGTTCTCTCCCTGTCCCTTGATATAGAAATCTCTTTCTCTCTCTCCTTGCATCTCTGGCACACAAAAAACAACCACAGTGTAATGTTAGTATGTATTAGTAGTAATATTGTTCTTTGATTTAGAGCCACTGAAGTAGTGTCTGGCGGGTCCATGCTCAAACCACCCTTGTGCACTGCTAGTCAACAAGTTGTAAGTTCTCTCTTTTTCTGTCTGTTTATCTCTCTGTCTCTCTATCTCTAACTAGATCTCTCTCTCTCTCTTTGCACCTCTGACAAGCAACCACATTTCAAGTGTATAATGTTACACTAACATTCTTCTTTGTTTTAATACCATGTAATTAAGGCAGCGTAATCGTCTGTCATTACTGCGCTTTCATTTTGTCTGTTAAAGTCTGCTCTAAGTCTGTTTTGGTAGTTTCTTCCTGTTTTTGTCTCAGAATCCATAGCAGTTGGTAGCTGACAGTAGGGCTGCACAATTAATCGAATATCGATTGCAATTACGATTTTGACTGCCCACGATTAAATGAACATGATCGACTGCGATATTAACGTTTAAAGTTCGTTCTCCACTCATAGAAAACTCCGTTGCAGATCAAATCAAGCGCTTCCTAAACTTACAGCCAATCGTCATAGAGTGGGGCAGGAATGATGTCATTTTGTAGTGCCAAAACCCGGAAAAGGAATTAGCATTTTAGTGCGAGGGGAAATCATGAGACTAACATGATGCTAAATTGCACCACAGAGGTTGTCAGGGACATTAAACGTCATCATGCCAAACAGGAAAAAACTTTGCAGATAAACTCAGGGCGCTACACTGCAACCATTTCACTCGCATTTGTGACTGAAAAGTATTTTGTGAGACTATGAATAAATATTTATTTGCACCGGTGCGAGTGACCTGTTCGGAGTTGTATAATACAATCGGAATAAAAACTACAGGAAGTCCAAAATGTATCTACACCTCACAGCAGTTACTTTCACATTGCTTTTCATCTCCTCAGTCAACCGAACAAGTGTGGAAATACTGCAGAGAAGTCATTATGATGAAGAGAGTAACTCTGTACATCATCTGCTTCTCTCAACTCTCCAATTTCGCAAACCACCATCTTTTATTGATCCCGCAAAATGGCCTAAACTTGCACCTGCTCGTGTAGACACAGTGGCTTCGCGTGGAGTAATTAATAATAATGCTAACGCTACAAGGTGGGTTTAATTCAAACTTCTTTTTTAATAATTCCTCACCAGTCATATTCAAGGGTAGAACTGTTCTGTCTGTAAACATACAGTACACTATGCTCTCCTTCACTAACTAATTCACTTCATTTAAACTCACGGTTGCCAGATATCAGTAGAAAAGTCCACTCCAGTTTCCATGTTTTGATTTAATCCCCCCAAAACACAACATTATCAGCAGACATGGACACTTTACTGGGGAAACCCATCTAAAAGGAACAACTGATGAACAACCAAACAGTAAACTAATAAAATGTAAAGACCGAAAATGTGCTTAGTTGTAAATAAATAATTTAATTTAAAAAATAGATATTGTAATAACTTCATTAAATATATTTAAAAAGTGCTAAATTAAATGCTGTTTAATTACTGTGGGTTGCATTTAATATCAGTTTGACATTAAGCTTAGTAAGCTATTTCCTTAGAAAGCTATTAGTCTTTTTCTTAATATGGATCATGCTTGTGTTAGTTTGCTTTTAACTGGGACTCTTTATTGTTTAAGATATTTAAAAATAAATATTTTATGCTTGTTTATTTATCAGTTAACCAACAGTATATCATTGCTATTATTTAACTCAATTAAGAGTGACCATGAGCAGAGAGCTTACATTTAACTGTTTATGACAGACCTCCTGATTAAAGCTTAAACAAAAAAAAAAGATTGGTATCTGGATCGGTATCGGCTGTAAAAATCCTGATCGGAGCATCAGTAATGAACACCATTAAACTAAAGTGCTTTGCATCTGATAGGTAAATGAACTCACCCAATCACATCCTATATGAGATTATTCAGATATATACAGAATATGCACAGAGTAGTTGGAGAACTGACTACAGCCCAGAACCATGACAGTGGAAAATGTCTAATAGTGTAGCTTTAAATATATTTAAGAGGAGCAGACTTCAAAGAATGAACATTGAGGTTTATTGTATTTGTTTACAAGGTGGAACAGGTTAACGGTTGTTTTTTTTTTTGCATACAGTCTGTAAAATTAGCTGAAAATATTAAATTTAGTTTATCAGAAGGTAAATTAATGTGTCTTGGCTCACACTATGTTCCTAAATTCTGTCATAATTGTCCAGCTCAAGTTTTCTCATGCCTACTTATATTTACTTATATTGTGGCACATTAACGTTACCATCTCTAAAAAAAAAAATAAAAAGAAAAAATGTATATATATATATATATATATATATATATATATATATATATATATATATATATATATATATATATATATATATATATAAAAATTCAACTAAACTTCAACTGTGCTCCTAAACTTTTGTAATTAGGAGTGCTCCTAAAAGAAATTGTCTTGCGTCTCTCCTCCTGTAAACACTGTTAAAGATTTGTACATTAGCAGGAATGTAGCAAAACATGGAGGTGAAAGCAGCGGTCTGTTTATTTAAATGTGAAAGTGCAATAAAAATATGTTGTCCCTAAAATCAATGAATAATCGTGATAAATAATTGAGATCTAAATATTGATCAAAATAATCGGGATTATCATTTTGGCCATAATCGTGCAGCCCTAGCTGACAGTTAAGTTGGTGCTGTTGCCAGTTAGCTTTCTAGGTAGCCAGCATCTTCCACCATTTTGTCTATTGATTTTAGTTTACTGGTTTCACAGATTGACTTGAAATTTGCCCACTTGGTTCTCTAATTTTTAAAGTTTAATTCATAACCCCAATTCCAAAAACGTTGGGGCAGCATGGAAAATGCAAAAAAGAACAACAAGCAAAAAGAGTAATTTAAAAATTCAATTCACCCTGTACTATATTGAAAATAAATTTAACAAATTATTTGATGTTTTACTTTGTGAATTTACTTTCTTTCTGAAAATATGCACTCATTTCAAATCTGATGACTGCAAACACACTCCAAAAAAGTTGGGACAGTCGACTGTTTACCACTGTGTAACATCACCTTTTCTTTAATATAACACTTATTAAGCTTTTGGGCACTGAAGACACCAGTTGGTTAAGTTTAGCAAGCAGAGTTTTCCCCCATTCATCCATTATGCATTTCTTCAGCTGCGCAACTGTACTGAGGCTTCGTTGCCTTATTTTGCATTTCATAATGCACCACACATTCTCAATCAGAGACATGTCAGGACTACAGACAGGCCATGCTAGCACCTGCACTCTCTGCTTACACAACCATGCACTTGTAATCTGGGCAGAATGTGGTTTGGTGTTGTCTTGCTCTGGATAGCAGCATATGTTGCTCCAAAATGTGTACATATCATTCTGCATTAATGGTGCCCTCACAGATGTGTAAGTTACCCATGCCATGGGCACTGACACAACCCATACCATGACAGACACTGACTTTTGGACCTGACGCTGATAACAGCTTGGATGGTCCTTTTCTTCTTTGACTCGGAGAACATGACAGCTGTTTTGTCCAAAAACTATTTGAAATGTCGATTCGTCAGACCACAAAACATGATTCCACTGTGCTACTGTCCATCTCAGATGAGACCGAGCCCAGAGAAGTCAGCAGCGCTTCTGGACAGTGTTGATGTCTGGCTTCCGCTTTGCAAAGTAAAGTCTTAACTTGCATCTGTGGATGCAGTAGCTAATGTTGTTGACTG
The DNA here is from genome assembly GCF_001660625.3 of Ictalurus punctatus. NCBI lineage: Eukaryota > Metazoa > Chordata > Actinopteri > Siluriformes > Ictaluridae > Ictalurus > Ictalurus punctatus. Next base: position 19,895,746 of record NC_030422.2, read on the forward strand.
ACAAAGGTTTACCCGAAAATAAAAGTATTCCCGAGCTGATGTCAGGATATCCATTACAGACTCATGATGGTTTTAAGACAATGAGGTCTGAGGGATCGGAGATCACGCTCATTCGGAAGTGGTTTTCAGCCTTGCCCTTTACACACTGAGATTTGATCAGATTCCTTGAATCTTTTAATTATATTGTGCACTGTAGAAGGTGAAATGCCCAAAATCCTACCAATTTGTCTTTGGGGAATGTTGTTCTCCAAGTGTTGGATTATTCGCTGACGCATCTGTTGGCAGATTGGTGAGCCTCGACCCATCCTTGCTCTTGAAGGGCTAGGCCTTTTTTGGAGGCTCCTTATATACAATAATTAGACGATTGCCTCACCTGTTTCACATCACCTTCTTATTTCAACTTGTCACATCACTATTAGTCCTAAATTGCCCCGTCCCAACTTTTTTGGAACGTCTTGCATGCATCAATTTCAAAATAAACGTTTACCTTCAACAAACTATGCAGTTCATTAGATAAAACTTCAAAACCTTGTCTTTATGTTTATTGTTTAAATACAAGTCAAAGTGCTGTACAAATCACTCCTTTGTTTTTATTAGCATTTTCCATTCTGTCTCAACTTTTTTGGAATCTGATTATAATATAAAACTCGCCACTACACTTGATCTAAAAGCAGTTAAATTATTTGCTGAAGTAGGAGCTCATGTTTTGTTGCTTTTTGTTGCTTCTTCTCTCTTAGTTGCCTTGGTTCTTTTGATCACTTGGTTCTCTCTGTCCCTACCTTTCTTTCTCTCTCTTTCTCCTTTTCCATCTGTCTCCCTGAGTCTATTTCCCCTGCTGAGTATTTCCTTCTCTCACTCTTTCCATCTCTTCTGACCAAACCTTTCTGTCCTTCTGTCTCTTTTTCTCCATTTTTGTCTTTCCCTCTTGGACAGTCTCTTTCTCTGTTCCTCACTCTCCCTCTTTCTTTTTCTCGATTTCTATGGTAGTATTTATTCATTCTAATACTTTTTTTTAACAGGCATTGAGATCTGTCTGCTTGCTCATGACATCTTCTGAGGAATTTACTGCATGTTTCCTTTACAAGTGGTAAGATTTGTTTTCAGAATATTTCTTTTTGGACACTTTTTTGAAATTTTCCAATAATTTAATCAGTGGATGTAATTTGTTTGTTTGTAATGTTAAAAGAGACTGTAATGAAGTACAGTAGCAAATGTGGAACACTTTACAGATAAGAAACTTTTTCCTTTGGAACATTTGTTTTTGTTCTTAGTTTAGTATTTTTACAGAATTGTGAACAATTTATAAGTTAATAAAAATCTGTTTTTATCACAGAAGATTTGTTCGATTTTTTTTATAAGGGTTATCACTGTAAGTGCATTGGTAATTAATAGAAAACAGATAAATTTTTATTTCTGTAGGTATAATATTGAACAAAAATTGTCTCTTTTTTTATTTACTGTAGGTAATCTAAAAATAACAGAAAATTTCCACTTTTTAAATTGCAGGTCCTGGTAATGAGCTGCCAATATATTTTCTGTTATTTTACAGATTTATTTCTTAGAGTGTACAGCTTCTCTGATGTTTCACAAGATTGAAGAAAGCTAGTAGAAACACTACTAAAGTCACTCCTGCAGCAGCTCATACTTTCTGGTAAAAAGTGCCAATTTAGTGGCAGAAATAAAGTTTTAATTTCTGATGATTTTCCCCCTTATAACATAAGAATATAGATTAAATTAAGTTTTTCATTTTGTTTTGTTTTATGGAAAAACATTTTTCCTAATCCTAAGAAATCTTCTACACATACTGTATCTTGTCACAACTTTTAACCTTAATATATGAGGCTGAGTCAAATGAAAAACTTTTTATTTTGTGTTGTTTATTGCAAATATTGTAGATGTCACAATATAATTGTTCCTATGTTTAATGAGTGTCCAGATTCCTCTAAAACATATACATTCGATTCTAATTTATTTCTCACTTTTAAGGTCTTAATTTGACTCATCCTCATATTTCTGATTGGAGTTCTCATCATTTGGAAATCACTCATTGCTGCTGAGGATGGCCCCACATGGACAGCCTAAAGATCATTGAGATTACTGACGATGGTACCAATTGAAAACCATAAATTGGCTTTGGATCACAATTTATATGAACAGGCATGCTATGATGGCTTCAGGCTACAACTGCCATGAAAAGTTTTGCACTCAAGTATCCATCAGCGAACACTGGATAAGTTCAACAAAACAGAGTTCATGTTAAAATTATTATTTCCTGGTTACACATTTACATTCTTTGACAATGTAGTACACAGTTATAGAAGGGAAATATTTATTATTATATATAATTTATATAATTACAATATTCGTTATTGTATATCCCGAGATGAGTATGGGTTCCCTTTTGAGTCTGGTTCCTCTCAAGGTTTCTTCCTCAAGGTTTCTTCCTTCATCTTCTCAAGGACTTTTTCCTTGCCACTATCACCTCTGGCTTGATCATTAAGGATAAATTCATACATTTTAAAATTTATATCTTGAATTTATATATTTTTTATATATTTTCAATGGACAATGTCCATTGTTAAAAGCACTATACAAATAAAACCGAATTGAATTGAATATTTATATTTGAATTTTGACATTTACATGTTTACATTTTGTTCATAGGCAAACCAATCATTCTACAATTTAGAGGGAAAGTACCACTACTGCAGCCCAACAACATTTGTCACTATTTATCATGTTATCAGCTATCTATATCGCTATGTCATCAAAATGGAGCCCCAAATTTAACATGCCAATATGTCACCTTGCATCCCAGTAAAACTTTAAAATGGCAAAACACTCCTGGAAGTTAAAATAAATAAAAATTATATCACCATAACATCATTAATACAGATACTTCAAAGTTCTTCTATAGCACATTTCACCTTTTGGTATGTATTACATTTATCATGGACAAATATTATCATTACATTTGCAACTGTTTCCATTCAATGATCAATACTCTATGCATCCAGGCCTTTGAGTAAGATCTAGTCCCAAATGCATTTCACAAAATGCAATGCTTTAAAATGGATTCCAATGCTTCTCCCTAATGTACCTGAATCTGATTTACAGAGTAATCCAAACAAAATAAAGATGTGTGATCCTGAATGCTTCTGGAATAGAAATTCCAACCCCATTCCTCAAAACAATGCCAGGGGCTTGATCATAAATGGTCTTCTCCTAAGTCTTTAAAACAGGTCCACTCTATCATTCAAAATATATTATAATTGGCAAAGCAATAAAATATATCTCTGCCCGTAAATAAGTGAAGGTGGCCTGGGTAATTCAGTGCACTGTAAGAGGTGAATTTATATGGCATCGAATCAGCGGTTAATTTCCCAGAGGAAATTAATTTAGCCTGTGCTAAGCAGAAAGTGAGTGAAGATGAATGCTGACCACTGTCTCTGGTGTGGATATTGATAGTGAGAGAATGTACAGGCCATACATCAGGCCTCTTCCACATGCTGCAGAGCTAAATTATGTCCATGAGCTTCTGGACATATGGTATTTAGAAATGGACATTCATGCCACTGGAAATGACCTTGGGAGCACACCTGTGATAAGTAGAGGCATGCTTGGGCCAAGAATTGTGAAGGATTCAGAATAGCGTCTTATTCCAAAGGATGTGATGAACCTATTCATCCAACATCACTTACAAAAACTATCTCCCTACAGTTCTCACCTGGTTTCCCATGAAACTAAGCAGGGATGAGCCTGGCCAGTACCTGAATGGGAGACCTCCTGGGGGAAGTCTCCCATCCATGGAGATGGGAGACTGCTGGAAATGGTATTAGTGAGACCAGCAGGGGTGCTCACCCTGTGGTCTGTGTGGGGCCTAATGCCCAAGTATAGTGACAGGGACACTATACTGTAAAAACAGCACCGTCTTTTGGATGAGATGTTAAACCGAGGTCTGTGGTCATTAAAAATCTCAGGACACTTCTCGTAAAAGAGTAGGGGTATACCTCGGTGTCCTGACGAAATTCCCCCATTGGCCCTTCTCTATCATCGCCCTAATAATAATTCTTAATAATCCCCATCTCTGAATTGGCTACATCACTCTTTCCTCTCCACTAATAGCTGGTATGTGGTGGGCATTCTGGCGCACTATGGCTGCTGTTGCATCATCCTGGTGGATGCTACACACTTATGGTGGTTACATACCATATTATGTAAAAATCACGCTAGAAAAAGTATCACGCTATCACATGTCTAGAAACACACTATACAAATGTAACTTTAACCTTTGCCCTTGCTGTATGCCAGCTACAATTAAATTAATTTTTGGCCTACAAGTTACATTTAGCTTTTAGACACATGAAACATTGTTTCTGTAAGGCATTTACCGCTTTTATAGAGTAGAGGAAACTGCTGACCAAAGGCCCTGGCTTTTGCTTAACTTCTTCGAAGAGGTAGCACGGGAATCGTGGCCAACACGCTCTGACCTCCTGGGAGGTCTGGTGATTTGCATTGCATACTCACAGTGGAGAATCCAGCTCTCCCTTGTTGATAAAGGCTACAGTGCATTCTGTGCACTAACCTATTGTTCAGACTCTAACACTTCTCTGTGCCAGATCAAAGCCCTAGATCTCAGACTCCAGAGGCCCAAAAGCCTGCTGAGAGGTCCTGGCATTTACCACAACCATCCCTTTGAAACAATATGAAAAGGCCAAGTAGCAAGTGTATCCATTTTCCTTCTCCTCTTTCCACATGCAAAGAATGAACCTGGCATATGCTCTGAAGTGGGCTTACACATGCTACTTGAGAATCCTTCCTTTACAAACCCATCCTCTGAGAGAACTTATAGTTCAATCCAGCCGGTTTTCTTTTCAAGTCTAAGAGTGCAATCATTAACCTTTTACTATATTTTGAACCAAACATTAAAGCTAGTTAAAAATTCAATCTGTTTGGTTACTTAAGTTCTTAAAAATGTAAGACTTTTTTTTTTTTCAAAAGGTGTTCTAACACCTCTTTTATTTCACCTTTGATTTTTAAGCACTAGGTATTCAACTGCACTATGTTCTTTGTCAAAGAAAACATTTGTTGCAAGTGCTATTATTTGTGAAAAATTTAATATGGTCTACTTTTGTGGGCATTGGCCTATCACCCCACCCCATTTTTGTCCTTCATGTATGGAAGGATAATTGATGAGTTCAACTTACACCATCAACCCATAGCTCCAATAGTGATACCCCGTAGAGACATTGCTCTTCTTCTGTTCAGCGCACTTATGACAACCACAGCAGGTAGCCACATGACTGCAAAAGCCTAGTCATACCACCAACCAGGAGGGTAGCACTTCATCTGAATTTTCAGAACAGAAAAAAAAAACATTCCCCAGTATAACCTAATGAATTCAAAGTTTGAGTTCAATTTAATCTAAGCACAAAATTATATTTAAATATTATTGCAGTAAGTCTGAATGGTTATTTACTGCTTTATCCTGAGCAGGGTTGTGGTGGATCCTGAACCTGTCCTGCAAACACTGGACGTGAGGCAGAGGTACACCCTGGACAGGACACTAGTCCATCTCAATTCTCCATGCACAAATTCATTGCCACCTAGAGGACATTTAACCTGTTGGTCCACTGGCATATTTTTGGAAGGTGGGAGAACACTGGACAACCCGAACAGGAACCCACATAGACACAGGGAGAACATATGAGCTCAAGTTCCAACCAGGTAACCTGGAGCTGAGAGACAACAATCCTACCTGCCACACCACCATGCTACCTAAATGGGTATTCATTTTGTTGCATTATTCTTTTTTTTTTTCTTTTTTTTATGAATGGCTAGAGATATTAAATGGAAATTTGAGGCAAAACCCATAATGGCAAATCTGGTGTGTTACATTGAAACTAATTGTATCTTATTTAACATAGACTATATGACCAATGGTTTGAGGACAGCTTTCCAATTACACCCATGTGTACTTGTTGAACATCCCATTGCAGATTTAGTTCCCCCTCTGCTGTTGTAATTACCTCCACTCTTTTGGCAAGGCTTTCCACTAGATTTTGAAACATGGCTGTGGGGATTTGTGGCCATTCAGCCAAGAGAGCATTACCCATCTCGGGGACTGATGCCAGGTGAGTGTTCAATTCATCCTAAAGTGTTCAGAAGGGGTTGAGGTCAGGGCTCCACTCAAATTCTTCTACACCAACTTTGGCACATCATATCTTTATGAATATTGCTTTGTACGCAGCAATAATCATTTTACAGGAATTACTTCTTGGTACAAATCAGTACTGGTACTGGTACTTTATAAAAACCAATAAGAGACTCACAGGGGACCCTTATATAAAGTGCATGCAGAGAAATGTACAACAGGTCATGTAAAAGCATAATTGCTATGCATTTAAAAAACATTTGGAAACCTCTTAGTAACATCGTATCTATGAATAATTAAAACAGCAACTATGCAACATAGTTAATTCCCTGTGCTGGCAAGGTCAAACCTTCTCATTAAAAACAATTTCCAGCATACATATTACAGCACATATTTCATTTTTCCCTTATGATGTCCCTTCTCATGCCATCTCTCCACAGAAAAACGATAGAGAAAAGATCAAAAGTTCTTGCAATTAACGCCGATTGAACTGCTCTGTTTCCCTCGAGGATTAGCCCTATAACTGATGAAAGAGAATGGTGTGGATCTTAAAAACTGGATAAGAGTTGTAACTATGCATTTGGATGTGCTGAGAACTGATCCCCTTTACTAATCTGTCGCTAGTCTATCATTCAAGTCTTCAGTGCAGCAAAGAAAAACATCTCACCTTGATTTAGTTTCATATCAAAAGCTTCATTCCCCATGGGAAATTAAAAAGGTTAGGGCTGTTAGCGGTAGTGTATAATATCACTGCAATATTGGTGTTATGGTAAAGTCACAATTTAGCAAGCTAACCATCTTCCACATCAGTAGCACATGGACATTCATGGTATGACAAAAGCTCATCTCTCTCTCTCTCTCTCTCTCTCTCTCTCTCTCTCTCTCTCTGTTGTATGCTGTGTCTATTTGATGTCTAAGATGCACAAATGAGTTTTTTTATCTTACATCTCAGGGATTGTTGCCTCTACACTAAGTGTCTATCTGAGGAGGCTTTTAATGTTGCACATTTTCAGAAATGTCTGTATCACAACAAATAATAAATCCTTTTAAACAATATAACAGTAATAAGAATATGAAATGAAAATCAACCCAAGCATCTAATTAAAACTAGAAACTACAAACATTGTTTGTGATGGTAACTAATGACTAATGTCTGAACTAAAAAAAAAAAAAAAAAAAAAAAAAACCCACAGATTTCATTTAAAGAGTTCATGTAAAATCTGTGCAAGATGAAAATACAGTACAACTCATCACAATGTGCAACACTACCAAAAAAAAAAAAGAAAGAGAGAAAAAAAACAAGCCTGGGAAAATACAGTCCATGATGAATTCATGGGATTTATAATTCAACACACCAATGTCAGCAAATAAATTACAGAAAATATTGAACTTTATTATTATTATTATTATTATTATTATTATTATTATTATTATTATATAGAAACAGTGTCCTGACAATATGACATTATAATAAAGATATTACAATAAATTGTTCCACAACATGTTTTTTTCTGAGGTTATTGCAGATATTGCCAATACTGTCATAAAATTAACCATCACCATCAGTACATGCGGTTACAAGTAGCTGATTGGATGTTACATTTAACATTTGTCACTCATTTAATTTTTTTCTCCTTTTCATAAATTGTTTATGTTATGGTATATCCATCATGTGGGGCATGACTGTATTGCTGGCACATAGTTGTGAGACCTAAATACCATTATACATGTTTTCAATTCAATTAAATTTTATTTGTACAGCGATTTTAACAGTGGACATTGTTTCAAAGCAGCTTTGCAGAAACATATAAACACAGGATACAGATTTTAAGTGTGTAAATTTATCCATAATGAGCAAGCCAGTGGCGACGGTGGCAAGGAAAAACTCCCTAAGATAATATGTGGAAGAAACCTTAAGAGGAACCACACTCAGAAGGGAACCCGTCCTCATCTGGGTGACAACGGATAGTGTGAAAGTAAAGGAAAGTTCATTATGGTTTTTATATGATGTCTATTTTGTTGAACTAATCCACTGTTTTCTAAAGGAGACTTGAGTGCAAGATTGCGTGTGGTAATACCGTAGTCCACAGTTAACCGTAGTTCCAGCAACCACAGTGAAAATGTCCATGTGAAATTGAGTTCCAAAAACATTTCCATGGTACTTCAAGCGGCACCATCCTCAGCAATCTCCAGGCTGCACTGCTTGGGGTTGTCTTCAGTAGCAGAATGTAGCCTCCGGTTGATGACAGCGCCAACCAGAGGTAGGGCATCTGCATTGATCAGGCAGTCTGGAGAGCAAAAAGGGTCAGGATCACTGGCATCTCCATAATATCATAGTCTGTCCACAAGCTCCAATCCTGAGATCAGATTTCTATCTGTGTGAGTTCTGCATGTTCTACAGTTTCATACCATGTCCCAAAAATATTCTAGTAAAGTAGATTGACTATGATAAATTGTCCCAAGGTGTGAATGAGTGGGTAAATGTATGTGTGAATGGTGCCATGTGATGGACTGCTATGTATTCCTGCCTTGCACCTGATGTTTCCAGGTTAGGGTTCTGATCCACTGCAACTCTGGCTTGTTGTGTATTGAATGGTGAAAATCTGAGTTATTGCCCAACACATATAGAACTAGTTCTATCATACACTACACGTATACTGTATAATACAGAATGAATTTAACCAAAGACCTTTGTTGGGAAAGACAAAAATGTGTGTGAAATCCTGCTGTGTGGATCTTACTCTCTAGCAGTTCTGTTTCGTGTTGGCTGGCTGTGATTATGCAGGAAAAAAATGGGTTATATGTAGGCAAGACAGTACACAGCTCTCAATAGGGTGTGGAAAAAAGCAACCCAGTGCATGTGGTGAATATGTTGCTTGGAACCGTATTTATTAGTTCTCAAAGTTTATTTCTCCATCCATAGATCACCAGAGGCTAAAAACTTTGGAAGAGATCAAAAGGGTTATATTTGAGTTGTTCTAGCCTAAAAAAAAAAATAAATAAATAAAATTTACCTTGAAATAAAAAGTTGCATTTTATTCACCTCCACACAATGCACAACCTCTTTATTATGAAACAGCAACAGCATTATGTCACCACTGTCAGCCTGGGCCAATTTTGTTTCCTTGCTGGACGAGCTGACTTGCTGATTGCTATCTTTTTATGCATTAGGTAAGCTATAAGTCATTGCCTGTTGGACTTTAGAACGAACACAGCAAAAAGTATAATATTCCCCATTGGCCTTTGTTGGACGTAGAACAACTGCGTAAGGCGTTCTGTCCTCCTGCAGTTTGCACCTGCCTCATACACTCGGCTGATCTGGCCTATAAGGCCAGAAGGATAAAGGCATCATCTGCAAGGCTAAGAGAATGGATGACCCGCCTTGTGCATGGCTGTCTTCTTAAAGTTCATAGAAATGCACGTGCACACACAATCCTGCATGTGATCTCATGTATGCCTGAATTGCTGCACATAATGTATACAGTATTGCGGTGCATAGCCACCCACCTGCATGCCAGGTTCCCCTAATTTATTCTCATCTGTAAGCACACTAGCACATCATTCTTAGCTACTCTCTTACTGGCCCTATTACATCCATTAGCTCCCCCATATCAACAATCCCGTTCTCTTTCCACTCAATAAACATTACCTGGGCTTAAATGACTTGGCATGATGAGATTACTGCCCTAAATTAATGCCACTGCCAGGCAGACTTTAAGTCATATTGACATTTTGAATTGAGTCGTTTATTTAAGGGACCCAGTGCTGTAATCTAAAAAGTGCAGTATGTAACTTGTTTCAAACTGAGCTATATTAGGTTATCATTAACTCTCCCTCTCTTTCTCTCTCTCTTGCTCTCTCTTGCTAGTGGCTTGGGCAACATTAATTAAAGTGAAGAACAGAAAGAGTGTAATCATCAATGTATTGTATATAGTTTAATATACAATATACTGTATGGGGGAGGGGTCTATATTTATCTCTTTGTATGAACTTTGAATATCCAACAATGATAGGAATATATAACTTACACATTTCCCTTATAAATCAGCCTTGATAGTGATACCTTGCTTCTGGGGAGGTTTTCCACTAAATTTTGGAGCATGGCTGTGGGGATTTTCCCATTCAACCACAAAAGCATTAGCGAGGTCACGTACTGATGTTGGACATGGAGGCCTGGGGTGCAGTCTGCATTCCAGTTCATCTCAAAGGTATTTAGTGGAGTTGAAGTCAGGACTCTGTGTAGGACCCTCCAGTTCTTCCACTTCAAACTTGGCAAACCATGTTTTCATGTGATAATGAAATGTGCACAGTGGCATTGTCATGCTGGAACATGCCTGTGCTCCTTAGTTCCTTAGACATCTTATACAGTTGTGTGTTTCCAAATTTGTGGCACTAGTTTGGGGAAGAACCACATACAGGTGTGATGGTCAGGTGTCTGCATACTTTTGGCTATACAGTTTAACTATTTGATCTATTTGATTCAAACATTGTAACAAACTTTCTTACAAATCTATCTATCTATCTATCTATCTGTCTATCTATCTATCTAGCATTATTTCGATACAATGACACACAAGTCCCCTGTGATTTTCCTCACCAAGATAGTAATACAGGTGTGTGTGTGTGTGTGTGTGTGTGTGTGTGTGTGTGTGTGTGTGTGTGTGTGTGTGTGTGTGTGTGTGTGTGTGTGTGTGCGCACATCTAAGAAACCAAATTTTCTTGTCTCAACAGCAATCCTTCCCTGCAGGGATTTTGTAAGTTCCTGAGTATATTCAGCACACATACACACACATACTGCATGTCTTATGTACTACTATGTATGTACTATCCTCATGATGAATGTCCACTGACATAATTATTAATACAGTTAATTAAATCTAACCTTAATCTCAGTAACCGAAAGGAATCGTTTTGTGTCTTTCATTTTTCTTTGTGAGGACCAACTAAATGTCTCAACAAGGTCATAACTGTCAGGTATTATAATTCATTTGGTTCCCACTAACTATGCTCTATAGCAGGAATATCTGGGTCATCAGAATAAGCACTGAAAGCTGGTACAACGACTGTGATAGACGTCAATCCACTGGTCAAATTCTTGATTCTGGAGTACACAAAGATTGTGAGGGGGTTAAGGGTTGAAACACAGCAGATAGGTTTCAGAAGAAAGTTCTTCAACACAATTAATATCAGACTGCAATATTCTGTATTGTGTAATATAAAATGTGTGTGTATGGTAAGAAAGAGTCATAGGGCAGAGGAAGACAGTGAGGAGATGAAAATGGAAACAATCTTCTCAAGAGTGGGATGGTTTCAGTTCTGATTCTATGGGTGTGAGTGAAAGATATTAAATGAGGAGAGATGGAGACAAAAATATAAACTTCCTGATTTCTGCATTTAAAAAATGACATTCTTTTTTAAGCATACTACCATCTGCTTACAATTCATCTTTAGCATTTCACAGAACAAGTCTTTGTATGTCATTATACAAACCATGGTGCAAAATTAAATTGTTTGTAATCTCAAATGAAGCTGTCAGGAGAATTTGTCTTGATATCTAAAAAAAACTGGCATTGGGATCAAACAAAGCAGTATCTGATACTTTGCATCCAGTTGTGGGAAACTGATGTTTAAATTGTTGTTGGTTCTGAATTAAACCAGTACAAACAGATGATGTGCTTGTACTCAAATCAGTCCTTAACATTGCATTTTTTATTATTTTATTATTTTATTATTATTATTTCATTTTTTTATTATTTGGAAATGGCAAACATGACAGAGGGCAATGTTGATTTTAATATTGCTCTACCATTCAGAAGTGTAGGAATATATGCAGTACAGTCCATACTGGGGGAAAAAACATACTGCACACTGAATGTTTAATCCAGAAAATTCTAGTAGGATGTGTCTTTCCTTTTTCTCCTCATAATTTTATATGAACCAAGCTTTATACTTGAGTGCTTTGTAAGTCCCTGTTCACCCTCTAAGAGGCTGGACCAACAATCAATACATAACCCTCTCTGACAAACTAAACAATTGAGGCATAATTTGTTATTGTGCGGTGGATAGTAGAGTGCACACAAAGGAAATAAGGTGTCCCCAACTGACCAATGTAAGACCAGTCTGCTGGTTATTTCTAACATAAATTGTATTTGTTTATTGCTTATTATCTTCTGCATTTTTTTCTGGGGAGGAGGAGCTGTAGGAGAAATCTGTGTTGGAAAATAGTAGGGCAGACAAAGCCCCCTGGCCTGGACAGAACAGTTTTATCAGGACATGTCAAGTAAAGCATTTCAAATGCCTATAAGAGTAATGATGATCAAATAAAAGATTCATCAGTTTGTCAATACTAACTCAATAGATGAGTTTGTTCTTTAGTGCCAGGGGAACAGTGGTTTAGTGGTTTGCACATTTGCCTCACAGCTCCAGGGTTAGGGGGTTCAATTCCCACCTCTGCTTTGTATGTGCAGAGCTTGCATGTTCTCCCCATGCTTAAGGGTTTCCTCCAGGTACTCCAGTTTCTTCCCCCAGTACAAAGACATGCGTTGTAGGCTGATTGGCATCTCTAAATTGTTTGTTGGCACTCCGTCCAGGGTGTACCTGCCTTGTTCCCCATGGCCCCTGGGATAGACTCCCACAACCCTGTGTAGGATAAGGGGTACAGAAAATGGATGGAACAGCACTTGTGAAGGACACATGTATGCGATTATGTCCTCCATAATTCTTCATAATATTGTTTGTTTCACAAAGCTTTTTAAAAGTCTATTTCCTAATTAGAATTGCCATATTTTAATATTACTGGTAAAAATAACATACTCCAAATGATTAGAGTATGATCCCTTCTCATCTACCAACCCTATGGGACATAATGAACCTCTGCACAGCATATCAGTTTATCAGAGATTTCTGTCACTTTGGCTCAAATGGGGAAGGGACACTAAAGTGTTCATATTTTTCACTTCTTTCATAAAGCAATGTTGACAAACATCATTCACTTTGCAAGGTCATTTGTCAGAATTTTGGTCGAGGAGAGCGGGGGTTGGGGGGGTGACATTCAACTGCAACACTTTCTTGATGAAGAGCTAACATATTGCACTGAGACTTGCCCACAAGCTACTCACCATTTGTCACAATGAAAAAAGTTTATCACAAAACATGTTTCCGTCCAAGTTCTGAATTTAACTTTGGAAAAATTGGAATATTGCTTAAAACATTTGTGAATGAAGCACCGTTTCCACCCCATGTATTCAAGAGAACAAAAGTTTTCAAGATGCACTGAATAGCCAATCACATCAGCCAATTATCCAATCACATGATTTGTTGAGGTAAAGTCACATGAATTTTTTGACACATTGAGGAATTTATTCAGTAAATGTGTTTCTATCATAGTTTATGCGCATGTCTTCTTATCGAAAATAAATAAATAAATAATCCACGTCAATAAGTTTTTTTTATGCACATTTTGGTGATTTTATTTACATCTGGTGTTTCCATCCATCATTTCTTTTTTTATTTGATATCGCAAATTCACATAAAAATGCATGGATGAAAACATAGCTACAGATTAACACAATTTCCTGCTTTTAAAGCATCAAGTTTAAGTTAAATCATTTTAGATATTTCTTTCTCTGAGAAAGTTTTCTTTTGGGTTTGGTATTGGATTCTTATGACTTTATAGCTTTATAATATTCTTACACCATGGCATGTTTGTACTAGTGTAAGGATATGTTTTCACTATAGATTTCAGTGCACTTCTCTAAGTTGCTCTGGATAAGAGTATCTGCTAAATGTGGTAAATGTAAATATCAAGTCTCCTTTAATTGTTAGATTTAAATATTTCCAAATATTGCGAATGATAAATTTAGGGCCAAGTTGAGATTAGCATGCAGACTTCTTTATCTGACTTCATTGATATGAATTGAATGAAATCTAATCATATCAACCTTGTTCTGTCTAATCCATACAGTTTTTTCATGATATCAGGGTTTTCATGATATCATTTTTTTATTTGATCACAAGTACATTACCAGTGTTTAAAGGATTTGATGACTAATATTTGACTTATAAAATCAAACCTAAACATAATCTTGGTTAGGCAGCTATGAAAAAAAAAAACACTGTGGTGTGAAAAAAGAAGAATGAAGTGCTGTACTTCCTTCTCTCTTCTAAAACATGAAGATTCCCACTTGTCTACACTTTAACACTCCATCAACAACAAACTTCATCCAGTCAATATTAGCCTTCTGCTAATGGGCGGCCTAACGCCCTCACAACTCCCAGTCAGCCTGGCCTTGCCTCTGACAGAACCTGCCAGTGCTGATAGTATTGATTGGTTGGCCTGCCCATGGTCTAATGAACACAGACTTTCTCTATCCCCAACACCCACACTGCCCGTTTCCTAGGAGGAATAGGGGGTTAGTTGGCTTGGCTGGCATTGAGCACTTTGCAGCCAGACCACTGTATGCTAAGACTTTCCATTGGCAGAATGACTGGTTCTCACTGCTGCTTTGAGTCATACATTATTCTAAATATAGGTGAAGAAGGGAAACTCTGTGAATTTACAATAAGCCGAGTTTTGGCATTCAGAGGCATATAAGTTTACTAGCCAGAATTTCACACAGAACAATATAGATTTGTTCTAAAAATCTATGGACAGGTTTTCAGTAACTGTCTGGAAGTAATTTTAAAACATGGAAGGGAACCTTATTGCTTTTTGCAGAGAGACCTAGATACAGCGTAAATGATGCTAAAGTGTTTCTTAGTCGAGGTCAGTCCATTCCTCATCCTGATAACTCAAGGTTTTCTTCACCCCATGGGATGCTATGGCCATTTCACAATATTCTCACCTGTACTGTCCTTTACTTCACTCCTTCCTATGATAGTTTGGAAGTTTTAAGATATTCTGAAGGGATGTTTGACCTTCCTTCTATGTCTTTATTATTTTCTCTCTCCACGCAGTCCTTTTCAGAGTCTTGTATATCAACCCATTATTATCTTGTCTGCTATTTTTTTCATTAACAATACACAAGCATTTTCTATTTTCTCCCAATTTTGTTCCATTTTCTCCCTCAGTGTACCACTCTTGCACTTTCCTCTTTGGGTGTTTTTCCCCTCCTTTTCTTTTCTTATTTACGTTTCTTCTATTTCTCACTCCCATCACTATCATTCTCTTTCAGACTCTCTGCCTTGTGCTGCTGCACTCTTGCAGATTGCCAGGCTTGCAGGCCAAAAGTATAGCTTGCATCTGTGTCATAAGAGGCAGGAAATTGGAGTGTTTGGGGGTGGAGAGGAAGGTGCTGTTCTGAGTAATTTAGCCTGAACAGCTTCCAGGGGAAGAAGGAGGCAAGGCCCGGGCCATTGGGCACAGGCTTTTACACTCAACTGAGAGACAGACACACACAAACTGTGTGTGGAGTGGCAGCATGCTGTGTACAATGAGAATCCATTCAGTCAATCACACACACATATACACACGCAGTAGCAAAATGCAAGGAAGCTTTCCAAGTCTCCACACCCACCAGGCAAACAGTAAAATGTTATCCCAGTCATTAAAATGGATACAATCTACATATGAAATGTAACTTTCCCAAATTAATTTAACTACCCATCTGTGTATGTCTTTCAGATGTAATTTGTAGAGTGAAACAAATATGGCGGTCAGCTAAAAGTGATTTAGATTCCAATTTCAGAATTGAGAAATGTACATAGAAGTGCATTTCATTAGCATAACATTTGATCAGAATTTCAAATTACAAAAATGAAGTGGGGTAAAAAACAGCACTCTTCCTGTCATGCCTTGTGGCCAAAGCATAGGTGCAGAAACAAACTAATTTAAATGTGGGCAGTGAGCAGAAGCCCATGTTCCTGGCTGAAGCTTCTAGTCTAGAGAGAGCCATATTATCAGCCAGTGAAGATGGGCAAAGCTGAGGTAGGCAGGCAGCAGCCATTTTGGATGGAGTTTGGGGATTGCTAAGAGATCGTAACAGAAGGGTAATGTCATCATATTTTATGAGGCAGAGAGAGGGGGCAAATGGTAATGGCTGGCAGGCAACGATTTTGGTATTTTGAGCAGAGTGTAGGAGTGAAGATTTGCCTCTGGCACAGTAACTACCACACAGGAAGAACTGAAAAACAGAGTTACCAAAATCAGTTACCATTCAGTTTTAAATTTTATCTACAGGGACAGACCAGATCTCAACCAGACAACCTGGACTTATGCATTATTTATCTTTATATTTTGTGACAAAATATCTGTCTCTCTCACTGTCGCATACACTAAAAAACAGCATAGGAATCATGAACAAAAGATTTGGGCTAAACAATAGGGAGAACATGTAAAGAGTGCTGCTGAGCCATTACATGCTCGGCTACACCTGCTGTGTGTGCATGGGTGTGGGAGTGTGGGTGCGTATGCGCAATGTGTGATGGATGATAAGGATGATGAGTGATGATATGCAAATGCCACAAGGGAAAACACCTGAGCTTCAGTTACTCGCCTGACTCAGACTAAAAGAAGCGGCCGAGGGGGGGTTAGGGCACAGACACAAATTGTCCCTCTTTAAGTATTTAGATGTACCAAGAGCAGCAAGACCATATATTTATCCAGAAGAATTAAATTAGTGGAAAAATTATTCTTAAATAGTTCATTAAAAACTATTGATGAATAAATTGTTCAAATATGTAAGTGCTGATAAGGGGAAATATAATTAAATGCAAAAAAAAAAATGGAGAATAATAATAATTAATATTTCAACTGAATAGTTTGCACAAAAAAAGCCTCCATAAAACCCCTTATATATTTATTTACTTATTTATTTCAAATAAATGCAAAAGCGAACATCTAGCTGCATGCATGTGGTAAGGTTTGCATATTAATTGAATTACTTATCTTAATTTTTCATAAATGTTTTAGACATGACATTAAATGCTAGTCAGATTTGAACTCATAATCTCCATACAGGCCAAATAAAGGTACATAATCTTTTAAGGTGGTTGATTATACACATTACATGTGAGTGAGTGTGGTTGGCTTTCTGGGTGTGGCCATGAACATCATGGCCTTCAATTTAGTTTAAAAAAGAAAAAACAGTTAACATGTTTTGATTGTTTATGCTGCATTTATAAAATTACATTTGAGGGTTACTGATGAATGAATTGAAGAGTTGTAGGGTTGCAAAATACCTCTCATTGAAGCTTACAATGTGTTAGTGTAGCATGATGAAGCTCAGGTAAATGCTAAATATGTCTACAAAAATCTACACAAAAATCTAATAAGTGCCCTTCACTAATATTGTCACCTTCGGTAAATATGAGCAAAGATAGATATGAAAATGTGTTTTTATTGTTTAATCTCTTGTAAAATAAATTTAAAAAATAAAATAAAATAAAATAAAAAATTATGGATATCAATCAACTGCAAAAACAACAGGTTTATCAAAAAAAAAAAAAACTTTATTAAATGTAGTTGGCAACAATTATTGGCACCCTTTTAGTCTATACTTTGTGCTACCTCTCTTTGCCAAGATAACTGAGTCTTCTCCTATAATACCTGATGAGGTTGGAGAATACATGGAAAGGGATCTGAGCCCATTCATCCATACAGAATATTTCTAGATCCTTCAAATTTTGAGGTCCACACTAATGGACTCTCTTCTTCAGTTCATCCCACAGGTTTTCTATGGGTTTCCAGTCAGTGGACTGGGATGGCAGGACCTTGATTTTGTGGTCAGTAAACCATTTTTGTGTTGATTTTGATGTATCATTGTCCTGCTGAAAGTTCCAACCACAGCCCATTTTAAGCTTTCTGGCAGTGGCAGTCAGGTTTTCATTTAATATCTGTTGATATTTAATAGAGTCCATGATGTCATGAATCTTAGCAAAATGTCAAGGTACTCTAGCAGAGAAAGAGCCCCAAAACATTAAAGAGCCACCACCATATTTAAAGTTGGGCATGAGGTACTTTTCCATATGACTACCTCTCTGTGTGTGACAAAACCACCTCTGGTGTATATTGTCACAAAGCTCTATTAAGGTTTTCCAGTAGTGTCTGGTGGACTGAAGAGTATAGAGTTTTTTTTCTTGAAACCTTTCCAGACAACTTGTGGTGATGTAGTTGACTTTTGATTGTAGTTTTGGAGACTTTCTGACCTCAAGACACAACTAAATTCTGCAATTCTCCAGCTGTGATCCTTGGAGATTTTTTGGCCACTCGAACCATCCTCTTCACAGTGCCTTGAGACAATATAGACACACGTCCAATTCCAGGTTGATTCATAACATTTCCAGTTTACTGGAACATCTTAATTATTGCCCTGATGGTGGAAATGGGCATTTTCAATGCTTGTGCTATTTTCTTATAGCCATTTCCCTTTTGTGAAGCTCAACAAGCTTTTGCTGCACATCACAGCTATATTCCTTGGTCTTACAGTGAGGGAAAGAAGTATTTGATCCCCTGCTGATTTTGTACGTTTGCCCACTGACAAAGAAATGATCAGTCTATAATTTTAATGGTAGATTTATTTGAACAGTGAGAGACAGAATAACAACAAGAAAATCCAGAAAAACGCATGTCAAAAATGTTATAAATTCATTTGCATTTAATGAGGGAAATAAGTATTTGACCCCTCTGCAAAACATGACTTAGTACTTGGTGGCAAAACCCTTGTTGGCAATCACAGAGGTCAGACGTTTCTTGTAGTTGGCCACCAGGTTTGCACACATCTCAGGAGAGATTTTGTCCCACTCCTCTTTGCAGATCTTCTCCAAGTCATTAAGGTTTCGAGGCTGACGTTTGGCAACTCGAACCTTCAGCTCCCTCCACAGATTTTCTATGGGATTAAGGTCTGGAGACTGGCTAGGCCACTCCAGGACCTTAATGTGCTTCTTCTTGAGCCACTCCTTTGTTGCCTTGGCCGTGTGTTTTGGGTCACTGTCATGCTGGAATACCATCCACAACCCATTTTCAATCCCCTGGCTGAGGGAAGGAGGTTCTCACCCAAGATTTGACGATACATGGCCCCATCCATCGTCCCTTTGATGCGGTGAAGTTGTCCTGTCCCCTTAGCAGAAAAACACCCCCAAAGCATAATGTTTCCACCTCCATGTTTGACGGTGGGGATGGTGTTCTTGGGGTCATAGGCAGCATTCCTCCTCCTCCAAACACGGCGAGTTGAGTTGATGCCAAAGAGCTCCATTTTGGTCTCATCTGACCACAACACTTTCACCCAGTTGTCCTCTGAATCATTCAGATGTTCATTGGCAAACTTCAGATGGGCATGTATATGTGCTTTCTTGAGCAGGGGGACCTTTCGGGCGCTGCAGGATTTCAGTCCTTCACGGCGTAGTGTGTTACCAATTGTTTTCTTGGTGACTACGGTCCCAGCTGCCTTGAGATCATTGACAAGATCCTCCCGTGTAGTTCTGGGCTGATTCCTCACTGTTCTCATGATCATTGCAACTCCACGAGGTGAGATCTTGCATGGAGCCCCAGCCTGAGGGAGGTCGACAGTTCTTTTGTGTTTCTTCCATTGCGAATAATCGCACCAACTGTTGTCACTTTCTCATCAAGCTGCTTGGCAACGGTCTTGTAGCCCATTCCAGACTTGTGTAGGTCTAGAATCTTGTCCCTGACATCCTTGGAGAGCTCTTTGGTCTTGGCCATGGTGGAGAGTTTGGAATCTGATTGATTGATTGCTTCTGTGGACAGGTGTCTTTTATACAGGTAACAAGCTGAGATTAGGAGCACTCCCTTTAAGAGTGTGCTCCTAATCTCAGCTCGTTACCTGTATAAAAGACACCTGGGAGCCAGAAATCTTTCTGATTGAGAGGGGGTCAAATACTTATTTCCCTCATTAAAATGCAAATCAATTTATAACATTTTTGACATGTGTTTTTCTGGATTTTCTTGTTGTTATTCTGTCTCACACTGTTCAAATAAATCTACCATTAAAATTATAGACTGATCATTTCTTTGTCAGTGGGCAAACGTACAAAATCAGCAGGGGATCAAATACTTCTTTCCCTCACTGTACCCATTGTTATGCATTATCTCAAATTTATACCCCTGTGAAACAGGAAGTCATGGTTGAACAATTTCCTGTTCCTGGTCACCTAGGTCATACTAAAAAAAAATGTAAATATCAATAAGAATCAATTTCAAACATATTTTTCTCATATTAATTCATAGGGGTGACAGTAATTTCTGCACACCTATGTTTAACAAAGATATTTTTTTGATAAACCTGTGTTGTGTTTGCAATTGTTTGATATCCTTGTGAGCAGAGTATTTTTGTGAATTCTTTGAACAAAAGATCAAAAGCTTAAACAATAAAAACAATTTTCACAACCTTCTTTGCTCATATTCATCAAGGGTGCCAATATTAGTGGAGGGCATTATATATAGTTTGTAATATAGTTTGCAACATTACTTGCAAGTAAAAACATAAAAGATTAGTTCTTGTGCAACAAGTGGTCAACAAAATTGATAACATTAATAGTTTGGAACATCTGAATATAAATACAAAACAGACATTAGTCAGACAAGCAGCCAAAAAGTCAAGGTTAACACTCAATATGATGCTATCACCAGCATGATTCCATATACAGTATACCATTGGCTATATATTGAATCAGCTAGTATACATGAATATGAAATGTGCATTTGTCATACTTTAAATTAGTCTTTTAATTGGGATCCATTATCAATACTACCAGGTTATGTACAAAGTTTTCTGGGCTATGTGTCTTGCAATATTTCTCTCTTATGAAAAACGATATCTCTCTCTTATGTAAAACATGCAGGTGTATATTTATTAAAATGTTAATATTCTTGAGCTTTTTCTTTGATCTAATAGGTGCAGTTGAATTATAAAAGCAAGCTAAAACTGTACCAGTTGCATGTTTTCTCCCTTCTTTTTTTGTTATGATTATTTGATACTTACTGTTTTCTCAGAAGGCAGTTTCTTGTGAGCCTCTAGAGAGCTACCCAGCTCAGAACACCATGATCAATAAAATAATGGATTCATTGATTTATATCTTTATTACTGAATTTTAAAGTGTTATTTTAATCACTAATAGGCCATTTCAATTACTATTTTAATTACTATTTTTCCCATTGAAATGATTCTCTGGTATATGAACAGTAATATATTCTGAATAGTTTATCTCTTAAAACCTTTCTCTATCACTCTTCTTCTTTTTGTATTATCTTATGCATTATTCTCAAGATCGGTTTTCAAAGGAACGTAGAATGAATGTCACATTGAATAATGTTTTTTTTAGCAAAAAATAAAATAAAACAGAAAAACATCCAGGTTTTCTATGCTGAAAATGGTCTATACATGAGCTGCACCACAGTGTATAGTTGACTGCCTTCACTTTAAAGACACTTAAGAGGATATGATGGCATACATGTCTTCAGAGTGATGTGTTTAATTAGCAAATCATGACACTGACTGAGCGAGAACGAGAGCCTGTTTCATTTATTCTCCCCTGCTCTCAATGGGTCAACTCAATTTCAGCCCTGCTGCAAAGCCTCTCTGGGTCTGTTTGAAGTCACCAGCTTTAAGTAATGTCAATGACAGTCTCAAAGGGCATGAAAAATGGAGAATAAAAATATATATTATAGAGAATGGTGAGGACAATTTAAAGGGGAAAAGCAAATTTTGTATTTTCACAAAATGCACATCCAGTTCAAGTTTATTGTTGTGTATGCAAATACAGTGTATAGTATGAAATAAAATTATTACTTGCAACAACATTACAACAATAGGCACATACATAATTATCTACATGAGTGATGAGGCCAGTGGTAATAAGATAAGTTACAAGATATAATTTGGATGTTGGGATGGTAACAATCATACAAGTGTCTTAAGTGCTGTGTCAGACTATGCTCATGTAAAGTCAGTCAAGTATTATTTAAACAAATAACTACATTCACATCATATATGATCTATGCATATACACAATATATTGCAAATCTATCTAGAAGCTGAGTGACAACTCTTTACCACATAACTCCATTATTGGCTGAATTTGACAGCTCATTATAGCAACGGATTTGCTTCCTTTTCAGAGTTAATAGCACTTAAAAATGTTTGCTGTCCCCATCCTGCACACCCATGTACAGCCATGCATTTTGGCAAGGGGAAATCTTATTTCCAAAGCTTCTCGCATTAAGACCAGATGGTGTGGCCAGAGCTGATAACAGCTGTCCAGCCTGCAATGTCACCTACATCAACAAGAATACTAAGAAAGATGGAAACCGGATTTTAATGGTTTCAGTTGCTGAAGAGTAACACCATTATACCAGAGACTTGTAGTAGTCAGCTAATGAACAAATAGTGTGGTGTCTGGCTATAATGAGAGAGAAAGGCACAGCAAAAGAGAGAGAAACAGAGAGAGAGAGAGAGAGAGAGAACTGTCTGTAAGTGAGAGATTTCAACAGTCTAATAAGAACTCTGCTTTGTTGAAGATGAAGAACATACAAAATAGATGCACATTTCCATAATTCTACAAATAACATTTAAGTAATGTAGGAAATGTAATGTCTATGAAAACTGAATTTCTTTAGGCTGAGCAGAATTGGTCAATTACAGAAATGTCATCATGTATCATTGTGAATGTCAGTACCACAGCACATGTTTAGTTAGAAAACTAATAATAAGGTTTAAAAAAAAAAAAAAAAAAAAAAAAACGAGGCTTAAAAACTGTGTAACACTTTACAAAGCACAACATCTATGCAAGTTTCTCATGGCAACTCACATAAACCTTCCTAAATATTTATAAAGGCTAATTATGAGAAGCATTAGCTTCTCATAAGTTAAGTCAATGTAACATGTGACATAGGTTTTTGTTAACATCCTGGTTGTGTCATCCTGGTTGTGTTATGACACTTTTTTCACAAAGTTACTTATGTAAAATTGCTAATGACAAGGTTCATGTTAGATAAAATATCCATAACACAATTATTAAAGTGTTGTAGCTTTGAAACTTTATAATACATTACATAAGCAGGAACATGAAATTAACTCTTTATTTTAAAGGACACAGCAAATATACATAATTATGTCATTACTGGCCACAACTACATTGTCAGTTGTTATGAAGTTCAAAAGTAACTCATTGGTTACATTCAACCTAAAGTCAGTAAAAATCTCTCACTTGATTCATGCATTATGTCAACTTCACATCTAAATGAATAGCAGCCTATATACCAGTTAATTCCTATTGAAATAAAAGCTTTTATATGTCTTTAAGTATGTTTATTAGTTGTCATGTAGAGCTTATGCATATGTGTCATTTAGCACTATGAACACTACTCTTAAAGAAATCAATTCAGAAAAATGGTTCTTCCAATTTGCGTCCTGCAAAATGAACGTCATTTTTTTCTTTGAGTAAAAGGAAACTAGCTGGCATAAGGAATAGCAGACATTTTGTGGAGTTAAGTGCCAACAAGTAATAAGTGATGACAATCCAGAGACTATCCATTTGGTTTATAGATTTATTATTATAACTCCCTGTGATCCACACACAGATGGATTGGTGGCTTTGGAGAAAAAAAGGTGAATATGACAGACAAATGGGCAGTAATGGAAGACACTTACACTGCTGGCTTAGCATAGCAGCAAATGTCAGAGTCTCCATCTGTTCCCCTCTGATGACTCTCACTGTGTGATAGGTAGCGACTGCTGGGCACTCCAAGATGGCAGACCTCTTCCCTTGCCAGGTGTTTGGAGCTAGCTGTGTGGAGAACAAGTGCCCTCTTTGCCGTGCCAAGAGTGACCGGAAGCCATGGCCAGGAGATCGAGATGTCTCGTTTTATCAAACGCACTGCATTTCTGGGTCATTTGGCCTGGCCACTAGCTCAGGAGACAGGCACACTAAACCCTGCACAGGACTGAGGGCTATTTGATGTGGCATTTTCAGCCTGGCTGAGGAACTACGGGGCTTGTTTGATCCTCACTCTGGGTGATTTTTGGAAGGACTCTTTATGTTCTACACTCCCGCTGGAGGAAGCAATCACAGTTCCTGGTTGTAGAGTCCAAAATGGTTGCTTCCAGTCCAAATGATTTTACCAATGAATGATTTAAAGCAAATGCACTCTGCTGATCACTCCAATTTGAGATTTCACATGCAAAAAAGGCAGTGGAATATGGAGGCAAATGTTCATGCAGTATATTTATATATGAGCAAGAAAGAGGGAGAGAGAGAGAGAGAGAGAGAGAGAGAGAGAGAGAGAGAGAGAGAGAGAGAGAGAGAGAGAGAGAGACAGCTATGAACTCAAATTGTTTGAGGGCCAGAGAGAGGAAAAAGAGCGTGACTGAAGTGTTCCTGTCTTGGCCTTAAGGTTTACCAGCTCTCCATACTACTCACTCAAAATGGATGATGTGCTTCACACACTATTCCCTCCTGCTTTGGGATGCTGGAGAAAGAATGTCCATTACTTGTAATGCTGGGCTAAACTCAAGATGGCTGGGTCTTGACACCTGAAAGCCAAAGCCTTTTTTTTTTTTCACTTTCCTTTTCATGGTGAATGCCTGTCCTTCCTAATCCTCTCCTATCCTTATAGATGGTTCTTTCAGAATTTTTCCAGGGGTCATGCCAACATTGTAAAATGTCCCAGGATTATATGATGGATAATACACACTTAACTACACAGAGCAGTGGCAAAGGACTGAAGCTTATTAATTTATATTCCTTTGTTTTTATGTGGGCAGATTGGTACTGCTGCCACCTGCTGGAGGGGAAAAATTCTTGTTCTTGCTTCTCTTAAAACAGTTGCTTGCATTTACTTTTATGGCAAAATATATAAATGTATTGGCTTTATTTTAGCATATTAAAACATGATGACATTTTATTGTAAGAATCTGGTCATTACCATCAATGGTCATAAGAAGTATAGAAAAGAAAAAAAAAGATTAACTGCTACAAACACATAGGGTTAATACAAAAAAAATCCCATAGGTTATCTACGCAAACATACGTATGTGTGTATGTGTCTGGTTATGTAGTCACTTCACTGTTGTCTTGTGTTGTACATAAAAGGTTTTTGAATGCTGGATGTGAGCCTACCTCTCCCACTCTTTGGCCAGTGGGCAGACCACCCTCTTGCAGTCATTTGGTCTCACTGTTGGGAAGCAAGGCTAAGCACAAAACAGGAGGCCACAGACAGACAGACACACACACACACACATTAACACTTTGCCACCCTTAAGAGTATGTATGATTATTGTGAGTATGCTTGATTAACAGGCAGCTGCAGAAACAGCTGGCCTGGCAAGGGGGCTCTCCATCAGTAGCTCCCATTTTGGAATAAAATGCAACAGCACAAATGTATTTGCAAGACTATACACACACATACACACACACATATAGAAATGCATTTTTGCCAAAAAGCAAAATGATCATTTTCCTCCTATCCATCGTCTATCTTGTTCAAACATACATGTGAACACACTCTCACACCCAAACAACTCTTTCAATAGCCCTTGAAAATGCAAATTGGGTCCAAACGTTAATTTCCACCAAGAACGTGCGGGGTCCAGGAACCGGATGCTGAGGGGAGAACATTGGAGCTCAGTTGCACATGAGGGAGTCAGGAATGTACACAGAGGAAGTGCATCCAAACCCCACGCCACCTGGCATACACATAAATGCTACAAACACATCAAGGGAGCCTCAGCGAGGAGTCTGATTAGTGGGTCTGCTTTTTTGTGCATGTGTGTTTCTGCCCTTGTGAAGAAGGATGAATTTAGCATGTACTCCTTCTGTTCATGGGATAATGCATTAATTTATTAACAAATTTTCAAGGCAATGTGCATGATTTTATTAATACATTTTTAGGCATTTTAAATACTGCTTTAGTTAGCATTTCATCTGCTTGTTTAGATGTCAGTTAGAACTTGGTTTATATTGACAAGGGTAGTCCAAAACATGGAGCGCTATTCACCTTGCCTTTGGCCACTCTGTCACC
This sequence comes from Ictalurus punctatus, assembly GCF_001660625.3. NCBI lineage: Eukaryota > Metazoa > Chordata > Actinopteri > Siluriformes > Ictaluridae > Ictalurus > Ictalurus punctatus. The sequence goes on from NC_030422.2 coordinate 19,921,872, forward strand.
AGTTTCTTTCTTGTTCCCTTTCCCTTTCCTTCCTTTTTTATCTCGGTCTTTCTTTCTCTCTGTCCCTCATAAGCTGTTATCCATTACTTTCACTGTCCTGCTGTCTCTTCAGGGTTCAGGAAAGCTTGAGCTCTATCATTATAATACTCCTACCGTTCTCTCTTGCTTTCTTCCTACCTAAAAATACCCTCAACAGTTCTCTGTCTGTGTGTGTGTGTGTGTGTATATATATATATATATATATATATATATATATATATATATATATATATATATATATATATATATGCACAGATATGCAGGTCTGTAGAGAGTGTTTTTAGATAGGAAGAAAGCAAGAGATCAGTAGGAGTGGAAAAGTCTTAGGCACCCTTTTTTTGTTATAGATTTTTATTTTATGACTTCTACATTATCGAGTCAGTACAAAAGCATTTTAGATTTCCAAACATTTATTTTCTAGAACAAAATTAAATGTTACAGAAAAATATTTCTATGTCAGTAAAGAAAGCAGCATATTATTTAAGAGAACACTTTTCAGACAAAAAACATAATGAAGGCTGCTGGGTTTTGCTGACAAAATAAGAAGCAAGTGCGACAGTCAAAATCTCCAGAAGAACCATGACTGGTTCTGCAAGATGCTCAATAAAAATGACCAGCTCATTTCCTTATAAAACTGTAGAAAGTGTACCTGAGACCATGCTTTTTTTTTTTTTTTAAAGCAAAGGGTCGTCAAACTAGTAGTTACATTTATTACTTTTATTTATTATATATGCATTTCCTTTAAGATATATTTCATCAAGCTTCACCAATTTCAATGCCTAATAAAAAATAACATAAGTGTACACCAGAGTTTAGATCGATGTAGGATCAGCATTTAAGTCTTTGACCCACTGATTGCAAATTCGAATATTGGGCTCTGAGAAAAAACATCTAGAATGTTAATGTTTATTTTAGAATTTTGATCCTTAATGTTTCATTTACAGTAATTTTTTTTTTTTTAAATCCCCCTTCATGGAGTCACACTGTTTGGTTTTTATCCAATCATAATTCCCCTTTCCCTTCTTTATTCAAAAGGCATTTATAGTTTGTAATTGCAACATATCTTGTACTGTTTAACACACACACACACACACACACACACACACACACACACACACACACACACACACACACACACACACAAACACACACACACACACAAATTATAAAGCATTCCAGAAAAGACTTATAGTTCCTTTCCTCTACTATCTCTCTATCTCCTCCCCACTCCTTTCATGCTCACTCCAGCTTTCTCACTCTGTCTGTCTCAAAAATCAAAAAGGTAAGCATTTGAAGTAGTGCACTGACATCTAATGTGCCGCTGCACCATTTATGCCAATGTTTTGTAAATTGTGCTCTAATGATGATCTAATGCTTTTCTGCACTGACCTGAAGAAGCAAGTCTGTCAGGTGGTGAAAAAATAGCAGGCACTTTAGACAGAGTGCAGTTGTATTCCTTCCTACTGCATTTTAATGGTAATGTACCACTGTGCCACATCCCTAAGCATCACACACACACACACACACACACACACAGACACACACACACACACACACACACACACACACACATACATACACACACATATATCCATCTTACACGGATGCCTACCTTCCCCTGCTTGTAAACGCTTGGCTTGATCATGCAGCCTATTCCTTGCTCAGCATCTGGAAGTGGGAAAGCAGCAGGTTAAAGACAACTAACATTGCTGAAAACTGTTTTTTCATAGTAAAGTTCATTTACAACAGAAGTGAAAGGATAAAAAAAAAAAAAAACCTGCTAAATTGCATTTTCCAAAAACACAGTGTAGACCAAAAAGTGTTCTCTGGAATTAGGGTGATTTTTCATTGAACACAGTTTTGCTGGCTAATAAGATGTAAGTATTTTATTTATATGAGAAATAACTTCCATAGCACTGTGTGTGAGTGTGTGAGTGTGCTTTAATGGAATATGTACTGCTGTTAGCTGGGGTTTTTTAGATGTTGAAAAAAGCATTTGTTCTTGTCATATTTCTTCTTCAATATATATATATATATATATATATATATATATATATATATATATATATATATATATATATATATATATATATATATATATATATAATTTATTTTTATTTTTTTTTAACTCCTGGATCATGAGCTTCCTGGCCTATGTGACAAATTAATATATTAATATTTTTTACCAGAAAAAAATATATTATTATTTTTTTAAACAGGAAGGGAGTTCACTCTTGAAATTTCTGTGGAACAGCATTAGTATAAAAGGAATGATTTCTCTCAAGCAGTATTCGGACAGGATTAAATTTACATGAGGACCTGGAGTCATTCAACCCTATGCATTTGCTTCTTTATGATTTTATTTCCATCTGGATTAACCATGTTAAAAAAGTCATTCTTTCTGCATTATTGTATGATCACTGCTGTAATCTTATCATGTGTATTAATACAGTCACCAGTGCATTAACACTTTACAATATGGTTCCTTAATTAACGCTTAAGTACTGTATAAACTAGCAGTAAGTAATCAGTTTTTACCACAGTAGTTCTCCATTCATCAATAGGGAAGCAGGGCTAATGCTTGAGTAATGTCAAAGTTATGACACATGGAGATAACACAGTGGTTCAAAACTGTATAACATGTCACTGCATTTTTGTCAGCATAATAATGTAATACTAGTTATTAAATAAGTACACTTTAGTTAACATATTAATTTAATATAGTTATTAGTAATTATTGATGAAGTACTGTGGTAACACTTGATTACTTACTGCTTAGTTACTAAGTACTTAAGCATTAATTAAGTAATTATATTGTAAAGTGTTACCATTAGAGCTAACCCATTTACTAAAAGATTACAACCATTTGGATTTAGATGAATTTTGAGTAGTCAATGATGTGTAAAGGTAATACCCTTCAGGTGCTGGGACTGCTTGATGGATGTACTGATATCCCTGAGTCTGAAATAATAGACATATAGAGATACATGTAGAGATACATAAATATTTTGGAAGATAGCATCAGAAAGGAAAAGTGAGGCTAATTCACAGTGGTTAGACCAAATACAATAAGCACACACAAAAACTGTTTAGAAAAGCAAGAAAAGAGAGTAGAGCTGAAGCTCAAGTTTCTGAAAGATGCCTCAAGAGCCTCTTACAGTGTTGTGTGAAATTTGGCATTAAGCATCTTTTTTTAAAATCGATTTTGCAAACCCAAGGGCAAAGAATAAGCAATGTGCAATTTTTGAAGAAGAATGGGTGGGGAACCAGCAGTCTCATAACATCATCTGGTTTTATCTGAATAACCAATAATCCAGTGGAAGTATACAAATTGGTCCAGGATGAAGGCAGGAGGCTGGTCTGGGGATGTAGGGGAAGCTGGATTTCATATATTTGGTATTCAGTTTGATAAACCAAGAAATGTATTTTATCTTTTCAGAACTTTAAAAGCACATATATGTAGAGTAAATTAATAGAAAATAAAGTTGGAAATTTGGGAAAGACTCATTAAATCCATTCTAAAGGCTGAGAGGGTTGACCTCTGGCCACTAGGGGCAGTGGAGCAGTATCCTCCCATAGATTCACTAGTCCAGCCAACACACACACACACACACACACACACACACACACACACACACACACACACACACACACACAAACACACACAAACACACACAAGCACATGAAAGAAAGATTCAGGTTCATTTGAAGATGCAAAGAATGAACCTTGAGACTCTCTTTGATCTCCTTCAATGGAGATGAGTGTGTCTCTGTGGTGATCTAAATGGGATGGTTTTAAGAGAAATAATTTGTTTTTGAAAGCTACCGTCTGCACTGGCAGCTGTGTGCGTGTGTGAACGTTATGTTGGCTTGGCATTCCATGGCAATCAACAAAGTTTTTCATGTATAAATATGCAAAACAGGAACACCTCTCAAATATTTTATGATCAAAGCCAGTGGCCACTAATGGGTTGCATGCTGTGTGTTTGCGTGTGCGTGTGCGTGCGTGTGTGTGTGTGTGTGTGTGTGTGTGTGTGTGTGTGTGTGTGTGTGTGTGTGTGTGTGTGCATGTGTGTGTGTGTGTGTAAACTTCCCACTCTCTTGCTTTTCATTCTCTATATCAACTAAAAATGTATAGTAATATATGCATGGTAGGTTATAAACAACAAAAAATCTGAAGATCTTTGGCTTCAAAATATAAATTCTTAGATGAAACTAAAATAATAATAAACAGTGTAATTTATTATATAGTAGTTATCAATTAACTGTACATTATTATCCAACTACCCTCTTCAAAACATACATGCATTTAATATTCAATACTAAAGCTCAGCACAAACATTCATAACTGATATGTGAAAATGTCTACCTTGGTCATCAATTATTCCTACAAAAAATGTTATTACACCTATTAATTATTTATTTATTTATTTATTTATTTATTATCATTTACATTTACATTCTTTATTATCATTTACATAACCAAATATGACTACATTATTCGAATTGAAGAGATAATGTGTTCTTAATGAATACAAATACAGATAGAAATAGGAGGCAGATTTTTCAGTGGCGGTGTGGGTGGTGATGGTGTTTGCTAGATAGCTTGTCAGAAAGGATCACAGGGCATCTACTTGCCTGCAGGGACTGGGATCCTGCAGGACATTTGTACTTTAATACTGGCATTAGCAAGTGTTTTGATATGAAGCTCATGGTATAAAGAAGAAACATGTTCATTAAAATGAGTGTGCAAAGGTTATCAGTAACTGCCTGATCAGGGTCACAGTGGTTTAAATTGTGCTATTGCTTTGGTTATATTTTGGGAAGTAAATTTGTCTGAGAATATCATGGACCGTACAAACAAAAAGAATAATTGTATAAGCCTGATTCTTATTTATTTTTTCATGAATCCTGTGCACTTCTTTGATTGAGTTTGTGTTGGTGGTAGGGTTTATATTTAAATAAATAAATACAACCCTCCTGGTTTAGGCCACACACTCTTTGGGTTTAAGTCTGAATGCAGCTACAGATACAGATATTTGGATCACTAAACAAATACATATACAATACAAATTGTGCCATTACATTACACCCATAGTGGGTCTATAAGATGTCTGCTGTCGGAACAGCACATTAATGCACACGCTTAGCATTTAGACCTCCATCTACAGCAGGATGTTGGCATACACAACATCACCAAGCATGAATGGGATTCAAACCTTAGGTGTGGCTGTGTGATGTAACAGAGTCGTAAGAATATGAGTCTTAGGCCCCTTAGTAACATTCAGCTTATTGTGGCCTTCTCACTTTGAATCATATCATTCTCACCTTTTGCACTTTTTTTTCTGCTAACCTGCAGTTCTGAAAATCCTGCTTCCCTTCTAAACTTGTATAATGAATAAATGAATAAACATGTCTCCTGGGAAGGATTATCTGATGATGATGTTAGAAAATCGTTCTATGATTACACCTGCAATATTATTTGCATTCTGAGAGTGCTACCGAAGCAGCCCTAGCAGTTCATTGGAGTGCAATAAACAGAAAGGTGTACGTGTGTGGGGGTTAGTGTGGAAATATATTCTCTGAGATATATTCCCATGAGACCTGGGTAAATGGCATGTGCTTGTTTTACTGCTGTGTGATTCCCTGGTGATTTGTAAAAATGTCAAAGGTGGTGTCAAAGGAGGAAAGACATTGCCATCTTACATTACTCTTACGAGCAGGCTCAACTGTGAAAAATAAAAGATTAAAGATTGCAAAGTTTGCTGTTTATAGCCTGATGTTTTTTTTATATTGCCAGAGGGTACCAATGTAACTTCTGTCAAAACCTAGAATTCATATAAGCCTTTGTTACAAAGTATGGGTTTTTTATGTTTCCTGGAAATATCATTTTATCTGGCTCAATTTCATAACCCCCCCAAAGATTGCACATTCAGCCAAATCCAGAAATGCAACTCAGTTGTCAAAATAAACTTGCTGAAATGTGTCAAAGTAGGAACTGAATTGAAAGGAAGCAAAATACACCACAAATTGTGTGTTAAGCCAGAAATGAAAAGTCATGTTCAATGGAAGGCATGACAGAAATAATTAAGTTCATGCTGTCAGTCAGATAAAAGTTGAGAAAATACATCATTGGGATTATACCAGTCAAAATAACTACCGTACATCAATTACCGTAATAAATATTGACTTCAATGCAAGCACTCATTAGTTTCCTTGCACTATGCATAAAGTTAATGGACTAGGAAAGTGATTGTTTTTCCCATTTATTTTCCTCTCTCTAGGATGTCAAAGCTCAGGTGGGGCAGGTAGAAATTGTGAGTTCTTTCTCTCTATTCCTCACTGCTCTGGATAGAGAAACATGACATATCGACTGCTAAACACTACCTGTTGGGAAGCAGTTTGTTCTTTTGGGACTTGTGCACCATCATGCACCCCCCCCCAACACACACACACACACACTTTCCCTCTAAATGTGCCACAGATGGGAGAGCAGCTGTAAGCAGTGACTTGGAAAAGGTGCCTCGTTGACGGGGTTTGTTGTTTGATTCCCTTCGTTTCACCTGGCAGGGGAAGAATCCATCACTTCACTTTTTCTGCTTTGCCTCATCCCGCACACGGAAAAAAGCTCAATTTGTTTGCTAGCTGTAACATTTATCAGTTGATAAGTAGGCAACAGAAAAGAATGGACATGTTTTCTGCATTGAAGAACATTGTTGTGATTGGTGGGTCATCAGATTCGACAAATTGAAAGCCTCAAATAAAAGGAGAAGGCTTTGTTTTACCAGTGAAGATTTATGTGGCATTTTTCATAAATGCAAAAAAAAAAAAAAAAAAAAAACAACTCTTGCTCTTGCTTCAGATAGTGTTAGGAGTCAGTGTGAGGATTGCTGTGGAGTACTAGGAATATTTGTAATACAATAATTAACCTGGTTACATCTGTATCACAATAAGGTGCCTCTTAAGTGTTACATTTTGATTTATCCATCCATTTTTTGTACTGCTTATCCTACCCAGGGTCGCAGGGACCCTGGAGCCTATTGCAGGGGACATGGGGCATAAGGAGATGAAAGCCTACAGCACATGTCTTCAGACTAGGGGAGGAAACTGGAGTACTCAGAAGAAACCCCAGAAGCATGTGGAGAACATGCAAGTTCCACACACACAGGCAAGAATCGAACTCCCAACCTGGGGGTGTGAGGCGAATGTGCTAACCACTAAGCCACTGGAGGTTGAACCTTATACCTTATATATGTTCATGCTATACTAATTTATAACCATGTAGTCATATTACAAATAATATAGCAGATTTTAGGGGAATGGTGACTTCAGCTGCAAATATTGAAATTGTTACAAGAAAGATTTTATTTTAAATAAATCTTATAAATGTCCTCTATAAGATTGAAATGACGGAGATGTGTTGTTTGGGATGTACCACATCCCTGTTAAATTCTCTAATCTGATTGGTCAGAATGTGCTAAAAATTTTCTAGACCAGCAGCTCTGACATTGGTGCCAGCTGTAATTCACAGGTTTACATTAATGCACTCATTCTGTTGTTACAGTAAAAAAAGGGGGCTTGTATGGCAGATTCTCCAAGCAATATAAGGCTAATAATAAATGGATTGTATTTGTGTTATTTAACAAACAGAACATTGTTTTGCTAAATTGTTTAATCATTGATATGGTGAAGCGTTCTGTATGGTGGAGCTTCCTGTATGGAGAGATTTATTTACAATTAATGGATGGAGTATCCATCGCAACCTGATTTTTGGCATATTCATGTGAAAAGAGAAATAATAATAATAATAATAATAATAATAATAATAATAATAATAATAATAATAATAACATTAATAATAATAATAATAATTAGGGATGACTGAAATTAAAATTCTTGGCCAAAGCCGAAGCTGTATACAATGAAAAACTTGGCCGAAAGCCGAAGGCCGAATACCAAACACGTTTTTTCATGTTTTTTCCATTTATTTTGACATTTTTTTTCAGCATTGCATAAATTAAATTGTCAAAATGTGCTTTTTACTATTTTGTCTTGCTTTTCAAAGAAAAAAATCAATTACAAAAACTATAATTTCAAAATATTTATTTAACACTTGTTTTTTCACTTGCATTTGTTTTCATCCCAGCAGGCATAGGCTACCAACAAGGCACAATATAACTTTAAATAAATAAATTAGTAAAATAAAAATATTATGTGGTCATCTTTGAGCACCCCTTGAACAGCCTATAACTGACTGCTGAAAGAATGGAACACTCTGAATCCTACAACAAAAAAGTGCATTAAAAAGTGCAGTGACAAGAGTGCAAAAAAATGGTTCTACTCGGTTATATACGGCTGATTATATTGGGGATATATACCTCTCGCGTCCCTGTACACCTCGCGGAGTATTATAGCAGATATAGTATAGTTAGATACGTTGTTAATGTTATGTTCCATTATAGAATTAGTTAGTTTAAACTATAGATTAGTTCATTTAGTCCCCGCTGGTTTTTCCGCTCCCAGTCCATAGTACTAATTCATGTTTCTTGTTTTGTGTTTTGACCCTGTTTTCTGTGATCGCGACTTTAATTCCTGCTTTGCCCCGTTTATGCCTGTTTGCCGATCGCCCGACCCTTTGCCAGTCTTGACTACGTTTTTTCGTTACAATTTGGATTTGTCTGTTTGCCCTTAAATAAATACGTCTTTATCTGCTTCCATACTCTACTACCTTATGTCTCACAACGTGACAGAATACTCCGGAACAGAAACAAACAAACGCACGTGTCGACAGTAAATTATGTCACGGTTGTCAGCATCCAAACAGCATGTGCTCACTGACCACTCGTGCACGTAGATCGAGGATGTGCGCTCCTCATCATCTCTCCGAGCGCGCTGCTGGAAGTGGAGGTCATGACATTCGTGCGTCATACTCTGGTTGCTAGGCTATTTGGTCACGTCATCAAACACGTCATTGTTCGGTCAAATTTATTCGCCCTTTGCTTTTTTGTTATTTTCGGCTGAATAATTTCGGTTGCCAAACATTTGGTGCATCCCTAATAATAATAATAATAATAATAATAATAATAATAATAATAATAATAATAATAATAATAATAATAAACTTATATATAATTATATATATATATAAAATTATATATATATAAAATATATATATTTTATATATAGCACTCTTGAAAAGGCCCCTCAAGGCTGTTTACATTAGAGTATATAGGCATACATAAAAAAGTTAATAATAACGTTCACTCTATATCTTTTTTAATTATTAAAGAACATTATTATTCATTAGTTAATAATAAGAATAATAGTAATAATAATAGTTAAATAACAAAAAACAAAGTCATCAAGTAAAAGCAATCTAAAGAAAAAAGTTTTAAGAGAAGATTTAAATACACGGGACTACGGGACTTTATTGCCTGGAGCCTTTACAACATTAAACCAAACTATGCATCGTTAAAAAGTATGACTTGTTCATTAAATACAGTATCTCACAAAAGTGAGTACACCCCTCACATTTTTGTAAATATTTGATTTAAATATATCTTTTCATGTGATAACACTGAAGAAATGACACTTTGCTACAATGTAAAGTAGTGATTGTACAGCTTGTATAACAGTGTAAATTTGATGTCCCCTCAAAATAACTCAACACACAGCCATTAATGTCTAAACCACTGGCAACAAAAGTGAGTACATATATATATATGGGATGGTGTGGTGTGATGTGGCCTGACATGAGTACTTGCTAACAAACATGGGTATTTTTTCCATGTATCTTCAGAGAATGGTCTTGTAAGATGTAAGAACTACTAGTTAATTTTAGCACAGGTGGTAATGATATTTTGCAGGATGTAGGTAGGATACAGGTGCAAAAAAAAAACACAATACTAAAGTTCTTGAGTTATTGATGGATGTGTGTTCATTTTTCAGGTGTATATCATAATCTACTGTTTGAATGTCCTAAACCACTCAGTCAGTGCTTCTTTTAGGCACCATGCTTGGATGTGCAGCTAAAGGCAAAAAAGAGAGAAGACAATTGTAGAGTGATGTCACTGTGTGCATTACTGTGCTACCTAACATGATCACATTAAGCTCTGTTTGGTTTCAGCCTGAGCTCCATGTAATTGGATTCACCAGCATTGATCCAGTCATCCTTCTGATTAATTTCCTGGTACTTCCGTTTCTGGGTTTTGCTTCCTGTAATAGCAAACAAGTTTTGTCATAATATAAAAATAATAGCCATTTGCAGACATGACTCGCTCCATGCATTTTGCAGGTATTGCTCGTTTTTTGTTTTTTGTTTTGGGTCCCACCTTCCCATAGTGATTAATCAAGCAATACATTGTTGTTGTTTTTTTGGGTTGTTTTTTTTTTTTTTTTTTAGAAAGCAATGCTTTCTCTCCTCTGGTGTGTTGGTTCATTTATTTACCTTCTGGAGGCTTCAGACATTTCCGTATGGTCTGAGCGAATTTTAATTTCCTGTAATTTTCTACTGAGCCTCGCCTCTGGACACAAGCAAGGTTAGTATTAACACTGTGATTTAACACTTTAGGATAGAAGATTATCTTGTCTTTTCTGATTCCAAATTTCCACCCCGTCAACTCGTTTGAGACATTTGTGTCATAAGGGATGTGGTGGTCTATTGGTGGTACATTACAGATTCTAAAGCCAACACTCTCTACAAAAAAGGCCCAAATGTCTCCCAACTGTCTTCCCCAGATATTTGGCTGTTTAAATATACTGTCACCTTCTCTTTCCCACATACAGTGGCAGAACACACATTGCCCGCAGCACAAACTTGTTGAAAGTGTGCATTGCTTAGAAAAGATAACCATTCTGCTCATCACAAGGTGACCTTCTTCCCTTATTTGCATTGAGCGAAATTGATTGTGAGGAACAGAAGCTGATTTGTGTTTATCCAGCGAGCGCATTGCATTTCGCATATGACATCTTCTGAATATTCAGCACCCATTTTGCATTAACCTTTTCTTATGGAATCAGAAAAGCAATGACCACATTTAGAGCTGTGTTATGAAATGCAAAACTGTTTATGCAATCAGTAAAACATGAGCATGACTGCAAAAATGGTTTCTATTTGTTGAACTGCTTTGGGGTAGCTAAGAAAGGTGTGAAACCAAGCTTATACATGTGTGCTGTCCTAGGTGCCTATCGCAGCCTGAAGTAAAGTGTTAAGGTTACAATTTATTTATTTAGTTGTTGTTATTTTTTTTTCTTTTCATTTTACAAAAGCTGAAAAAGAAATGCATTTGAGAATTACTGTTTCTGTATTTATTCAATCATTAAACAACTAGCCTGTACTAAAAGTAAGTGTTTCGCAATCTGTCCTGTGTGCTATTACATAATAATGTGTTTACAAATATATTTTCCTATTCTTATCTCACAACTCATACAGATACTACTGGCAGTAAAATGTCAGCACTGCATGATCCACTGTATTATTGGGCAAGTTGTGGATTAATCTGCTGTGAGAGCAATCACAAATAAAAAGATCTATGTAGTTGGAGAGACAGTGGCTTACATTTGGGGATTCTGTGTGTATGTATAATATTATTTGGTACTATGATTACATGATATATGAGGATAGAGACTGCATAGTTTACTCCACTGTTATCACAAAACATCCCTCAGACTGCTTCCTGAAGTTTTCCTCAAAAGTCAAAATATATTACTCCTTTGCAACAACACAGCTATAAGAGCTAAACATATTTTCCATTGGAAGAGACAAAGGAAGGCTGTTATTTGTACACTCGCTCAAATACAACCCAGTGTGTGTCTAAGTGTTTTTATGTGTGTGTGTGTGTGTGTGTGTGTGTGTGTGTGTGAGAGAGAGAGAGAGAGAGAGAGAGAGAGAGAGAGAGAGAGAGAGAGAGAGATTTCACATCTTAAAGCTCATTATCATTAAGTGCCATTGGGACTTATTTCAAGTCACAGTGAGATAGGACTTCAAATAAACCATGTGAAGTGTTGATGTGCTTCTCTGATATGCACTTTCACTCTATCTCTAGCATTTGTTTGAAGGTTTTCTTTGCTCTAATCTTCCTGGCTATGTACACTGCCTGAAAATAAGCTTGGAGGCATTTATTCTAAAGAGATGTTTGATGGATGAACTCCGTTTCTACTGTAGAAAGTAAAATAAATAAGCCAAAGACAGAAATGTCGGACGTGAAACCTCAACTGGTGCTGGTGGGAAAAATGTAAGTTAAAAGGAATAGTATTGCCCAAATTGAGAAAACTCTTGAAAAAATTCTTTTGGGTCATTGAATCTTTGAACTAAGATATACGTATGTGGTTAATGTGCTTTTTAAATGCTTTTATCCTGGATCTATTATTTAGTTACTACCGTGCTCTGAATTTGTTACAAATAGAGTACACTGTGTTCTCATAAAGGGGACATTTTTGTTCTCTGTAGAAAGCAAAAGCAAACATAAGCAAAGGTAAGTGCTACCACAAAAGCACTGCATTATAACATATTCCCAAAAGTGGATTTTATCACTTCAAAAAAAACTCTCTCCTAAGTGACTATAAGCCCTACTGAGACAACAAATACAGCAAGAGCCTGTCTTATAGCTGCATTTAAAACAAAAACTCTTAACCACATCCATCCACAGTGCTTTTATTGTACTATCTCCAAAAAAAAAAACATCAGCCAAATTAGTACATCAATGTCTGAATTCTATTGCATGCGACTAACAGATGCATCATCATCACACTACGAGGAACACATCAGTAGTCCAGAACCACACACAAACAAATCCAGCCGAGTTAACATTCCTGGAATAGCACAGCTCTCTGTGTTTCAACATCGAGCTATAATCGGTGCTTCTTTTATTTGGTCCCCTGAGCAGCGGCCGCTGTGGTCGAAAAGCCCCTGTCTGACATGTGTAGGCCTTTAAAGGTTTTGCTCTATTAATGACATAAGTGCTGGTGGGAACGTTGTGCTTGTGCAAGCCGCCAGTTGAAAGGCAGGGGTGTTTGAATGGCATACCGTTGTATGGTAATTAGCCCCTGTTCCTCTGAACCCATTTTTTACATCAATTGCAACACAAACAGAATGCAGTGTTCTGTTTGTGTTGCAATTATCTGGTGACAAGTAAAAGTGGAGATCTGGTGGCAATGAGGACGATTTGTTCAGAATTCATAATGTAGTGCACATTGGTATCTGAATAAACAAAGAGTAGGAGAAAAAAAATAGAAAATGTGTATATTAGAAATTAGGCCTTCGTGCAGTGGTTATCATTGTAATGCATTTTGAATAAGACTCCAGGACCTTGTCTTTATTACAGTCCGAGAAGTTAAAAAGACATCACGCATGCTGACACAGACAGTTTCTAGGTGATAATGATGGTGGAGGTGGACGCTGATTCGGTGCAGGGCAGATGGTTATGATCTGTTGGAGAACATCTGTGGGATGCCTGCTGATCTAGACAAATTAGAAATGCAGTTTGAAGGTCTCCGTGAAGACTCCTCATCCTTTGTGGTCTTCATTAAATGTAACGCATTCAAAGCTGAAGAATAACGTTCATAATTATGTGTGTAGTCCCCCGTGTGCTCTTTACGTATTATATAGCCACAGATTGTATGTATGTAATTATCATTTAGTTTGAAAGTAATTATCATTTAGTTTGCACATAGGCATAACGCAGCATAAAGTTTCACACTATAGCTGCAACAATACAGTATGTTGTTACGTTTAGAACTGATTTTAAAGTTATTATTCATATATATATATATATATATATATATATATATATATATATATATATATATATATATATATATATATATATATATATATATAAAGCTCTTTCTGGTCTTGCTCTACAGTACATTACTGACCTTCCTCACCCTTACTCTCCTACCAGAACACTAAGATCCTGTAATCAACTTCTTTTATCTGTCCCCCATTGTCATACTAAGACAAAAGGTGATCAAGCCTTTTCTGTAGTTGGTCTCAAACGCTGGAACAGTATCCACTTTCATGTAAGGTCCGCACTGTCGTTATCTATTTTTAAATTTTCTCTTGAAACTTACTTCTTCTTTGTCTTATGATGTTATTTAATGTGATATTATATGATGTTTTGAATAGCACTTTGGATCAACTACAGTTGTCTCTAAACATGCTTTATAAATAAAATTTGACTTGACTTTCCAATCAGACCAAAATATTTCAGGTTGTGGAATGAAATTAATAAAAATAAATTACAACACTTTAGCCACCATTTGGGAAGAGTTATTTCAGTTCAATGGTGTCAAGACATGAGCTGTTTTTTCTTTTGGTATTTTCTTTCTCTATTTTACTCTCGACTAGATACAATGCTCAACCTGAGCTGGTTTTCATTAAGTAACTGTGCTGCCAGCCATGGTGCTGAGGAATTTTAAATGCAGCTACTAAATAAACCCTGCAAAGGTTTGAGGCAGGAGCTTTTAAATCTTTCATTGTGCATTCTGATTGTGGAACCAGTCAGAGCTGCTTTGTATCATCCATGTTAAGCCTCCACAGTGTCAGGCTTGATTTGTGCAGTCACTGAGAGCAGATTGCAGAAAAAGTGTCTCCATCACCTCCCAACCCACTGCCTGTGTCATCTCTCCTCAGGGCGTGTGTGTGTGTGTGTGTGTGTGTGTGTGTGTGTGTGTGTGTGTGTGTGTGTGTGTGTGTGTGTGTGTGTGTGTGTGTGTGTGTGTGTGTGCATGTGTAATGTGTAAGAGCAGTTTGTGACATTTACACAATATAATCTGCCAAATATGTGTGCTGGAGCAATGAGTGTACAGAAAGTTAGAAATAGTGAGTATATACAAGAGTATACCGTACATGACATTCAAAAATAATGCATGACTCCTCATTTTTAACTACAGTAGTTACTTACCTTCTCTGGGCACAGATACACACACTAATGTCCATAACACTGGGCACTAACAGTTCACTAATTCTTTAGTGGATGTTCATTCTCTGCCCTTCTGTACAAGTAGACACACAAACATGTTTATGCCTGTCTGCTTCATCTATTATTTCACAAATAGACCAACATGCGGCATTACAGCCAATTATTATTTAAATATGTAACAGTGACAGAAACACACACACAAACACATGCACACACACACACACATGCACACATACACACACACAATAGTGATGGGGCACAGAAAAACCCAAAGGCAATGTGGTTCAACGAGACTGAGTGCTCATCAACCACACAAAACTCCTGCTTACATTTTAATTAATGAGTGCTGGTGAATTTGTTTTTTATTCATTCACTCACAGATGGCCTTATGTCATACTAGATTATTTTACCATCCATGCCATGTCCTGTATCTTTTTTTCATCATCTCTCTTGCCATGCCCTGATATTTATCAAGACTTTGCATCATAAACCATGTCAACATTGCAATATTTACTAATGGATTATGTCAGATATTTGAATCAGAACAACAATACATGTTTTAGCTGCACTGACTCTCAATTGTCAAATTGAGAGTCAAATCTAAAATAATCAAGAATGTCCCAAAATTTGGTATTTAATCATTTGAGTCCATGCCTCATTTAGATATGTTCTGTTTGGAAACAGTTACTTTAAAAATAAATAAATAAATAAATAAATAAATAAATAAATAAATAGATAGATAGATAGATAAATAAATAAATAAAAACATTATATCATTATCTACATGTGTTTTCCATAAATTGCAATTTGCAAATGGATGTATGAGTGATTTATGCCATTTGCATTCAGTCATAACCAAATTTTCCTCCACTTCATTCAGCAGATTCGTTGAGTCAGTGAGTTTTTTAAATCCCATTAATGCTCATTCAGATATCTCCTGTGTTTAAGTGCATGCTTAAGTCAATAGTAGTTGGGTATGGAGTGAAGAATATTTTCAAACCATTGATAGCAATGATTATTAGCTATTTTACATTGCTCAAGCAGTTAGTTGTCTAACTTAAACAGCAGTATGATCAGACTGCATATCTTCTCAAACTGTGCAACTGAACAAATCAGTGAACAAGTGTGAGCAAATCATTTAACTGAACAGACTCAAATGACTTAAGTCATGGCAGAGACTGAAAGATTTAAACTTAAACCAAAGATTTGAAATATAGCTAGTGTAATGAACTCCAATCCCCAGCATGCCTTTAAAACTGCCCAACCCTTGGCAGTGCACACTCAGAGCTCCATCTCTCCTGGATACTAATAGTACAGCCTGTTTACTAGCTAATCAAGAGCTCTTAATAAGCAGTCATAACATTTCTGTCATTGAACAGCATTTCAATTTCCACATGCTCTCACTCCACCACTTCCTTGTCTTGGATTTTCCAAGACCAAGATGAGACCAACACCACACATGGCCGAGTCCATGCCAAGGCAGAGACCCAATGCTCAAATGTGTTAATTTGCTGGTTGTAGTATCTTCCTAAACAGAAATGAATTTTTTATTGAATTAATTTAAATAACCCATCTACGTTGGTACTATTATTTTGTACAAATAAGCACACAGGACATACATCGGACAAGTTAAGCACAACCCATTCTTCTTGCAAGTGCTGCCGTGTAATCTTATTTTATATCATTGGATTGGGGGGTTAGGGAGTATGCGTGACGTAAATGAAATGACACAGATTATACATTTGTTTTACATGTGCTGTTTCATTATTTCATTAAGAAATGCGACAGCAAATGTAAAGATTTGCAAATGAAAGCACATTTCCTTTGATTTATGTACACAGCAGGTAAATACAATGCATTAAAAACTAAAATTATTTTGGCTCATACAACTTTCTGAGACCAAATACAGCTGTGCATTAAAAGTACTTGTGCTATATTATTTTGATAATTATAATCACAGAGATAGGCATTTACATTTTGTACTATAATAGGAACATTACAAAATACATGTTTACGAAAATAATGTTTTGATCTTAGGCAGTGTCAGGTCTTCATAGGCCAAGACCAAGACAAGACAGTTAAATTTCACCTGATTTCATAAGACAGAGACCACTGATTTGTGCTCTTAAGATCGGTCTCAAAGTCAAGACAGGTCTTGAGTACTACACTAATTGGTCTATACAGGAGTATCAATTAGCAGAGGTCTTTAGCAAGCATGGTGCCACCAGACTCCCTCCACAAAGACCCTGGGATTTATGCAGAGGTTTTCAAAGATGAAGGCTTTATGAGTACTGATGGTACTAATGGTAGAACTTAGAGTACGACATAAATATCACACTCTCTCTCTCTCTCTCTCTCTCTCTCTCTCTCTCTCTCTCTCTCTCTCTCTCTCTCTATCTATCTCTCTCTCTCTCGGTTCAAAAATGCACTGCATGAGATGGTAAACAGTGTATTTGCCCAGCAGAGTGTTATATTCTAAGATTACCAAGTTCTCCTCTCTCTTTGTTATCTTCCTGTACTTTTCATTTTATTGTGCCCAACTTTCACCAAGCATAACTTTAGCTTAGTTTCACCAGCCATTCACCAGAGTGCAGTTAGTAAAACATAGATAAATGGAGATTATTGACAGTTAACGTCTAAAACATTTGTCCCATTTGCCCAAACATGTATTATACAGAAATTGCTCTGACTAATTATTTATCAGACTAAAACTCCTTAAATGAATCACTCACTTAACACTTCCACCTGTTTCCTCCAGACACAAAAACTATTACCAAACTTTAGTGGGGGCACTGGAGGGATTTGATAGAAAGGGGGAAGAAAGTATGTCAGCATGTCCCTACACCTCAGAGAATGGTTCACCATTCCCCAGCCACTCACTCTAGAAACTCATTAGTGGGCTGAAATTCTCCCCACCTTACCTAAACTCCTGAAACTGCAACATTCAGCATTTTCAAAGAATTGTTCACACTCTTTCCTTCCTCTACTGCTTGCAGCTTATAGACCTTGTTTATTTAATTTTACTGATGATCACACTTTTTTAACCTGAGGAAATGAGTGGATGGGTTTGATCATGCTATTGGGTTGTTTGTTGACTTAAGGTTATTTATTGTACAAGTGCTTTAATAAAATGTTCAGATTTGAAAAGGTGTGTCATTCAGTTCATGTCTGCTTATGCAACTGTTATTTTATTATTTTCCCCCTCCTTCTAATCTCTAAAAGACATGCACTCTCTAGATCAGGGGTGGGCAATCTTATCCAGAAAGGGCCGGTGTGGGTGCAGGTTTTCATTCTAACTAAGCAGGAGGCACACCAGATTTCACCTGTTTAATCAGTTGATCTTGGCTTTCAATAGATTCAGGTGTGGCTTCTGCTTGGTTGGAATGAAAACCTACACCCACACTGGCCCTTTCCGGATAAGATTGCCCACCCCTGCTCTAGATGGAAAAGACATGCACCATCAGTAGTGGCATAAGGGTGAACAATAATGTCTTAGTGAAACAGTAAGCCTTCAGGAGTAGGTGATCCATCTCTTTGGATAGATATTTGCCCAGAAAGAAATGTTTATCAGGGGCTATCTCAAAGGCACTAATTGAATGTTGACAACATAATTGGTCTTCCTGACTGAGAATGAAATAAATACGCTGAATAATTTTTTTGTCCTTTGAGATATTAAGTTCTCAGAGTAATAAGATGTTGGAGAGCTCAGATCATTTTACAGTTAGATGCAAAACCAAAGGAACAATTTCCCCCTGATTTTCTCCCTAATTTAGTTTTGCCCAATTCCCAACCACCAGCCAGCTCTCACATATCAGATGACAGCTACCAACCAGGGAGGGCAAAGGCTAAATCCGGTTTTACACTGCATGATTCCAGCAGTCTTTTGCGATTATTACTTGCCACACTGTATGAAATGAACCAAATAAGAATTCTGTAACAGACTGTGCTATAAAAAGTGTTCAGGCTTGAGGAGTAATGGAATACATATAACGGCGTTACGTAATCAGGATACAAAAAACTATTAAATGTAATCCATTACAGTTACGTCAAAAAAATAAAGTAATCAGATTTGAGGTATGAACAAAGAAATTAACCTATTGACATAAAACAATATAGACAGCTGCTTGATTATAGCACTGTTTCTCTCTTGCCAGTCATGGCTCACATAAGCAACCTCCTGGTGCATACGCAAATAAATTTTTCGCAAAGTTAGTTTGGTAGAAATTAACACAAATTGTTCTCTGAAATGCTTTTGTGATGTAATGTTACCCGCATCAGGGACAGTGATATTTTATTTATTTATTTATTTTTATTAAAATCAATCCAAACATTGAACCTGTTTTTAAGCTCTAAAATAAGCTCTAAATAAAAGTATTGTAGATCACATTGCTTTTCTCTTGACTTTCTTTACATATAAAGTGACCTTGAAGTAATCCAAAAATAATCAGATTACATTACTTTTGTATTGTGATACCTGGATTACATTTTTAATGTGATTAATGATTTTAATGTGATTAATAATTAAATGATTACGTTTTTATGAAGTAATTTGTAACTGTAACAGAATCCATTTTTAAATTAACCCTCCCAACCCTGCATGTGTTCTTCATGTCACATTAAATGATGAAGATACTTGTTACTAAGCTGCTATGTTCTGCCATAGTGTGTGTACAGCAATACAGCACATGTTTGTAGCTCTTCATAAAAATAGTTTCACATTGTAATAAGAGTAAATCAACTGTATGCACAGAGCACTTGCATGCTAATTATCTAGCTGCACACCTGGAAACTGTAATTCATCCTCTATTTCTTTCCGTCATGTCCCTTTTTGTCTTGTCATGATATAACTGTCATGAGACTTTATAGACACCCTATGCTACAATTCAATAAAATGCTCTTCTTTTAAATCCCATATGTTTTGTTAATATTTTGCCACTGTTACTAACATGCTTGTTTGTAGCTGCCCCATGAGTTTTATGTAATCATATGCTGTCCTATATTGGTAGACAAATATCATAGCAGCAGATTCTAAGCAAAATTCTCTGACCCTGAAAGATGTTGACTGTTTTTGCTCACAGTGGTACTAAATCCACTGATGAGCATGTCACATTATGCATACTAAAACCACCAATCTCAACTTCTGACCAAGGATTATCCTTTACAACGTGTGATTGCCTGCGACAGCAACATGGGACTAAATATCATGGTGCAATACCGGCTTAACTCAAGCTTCCTTAGAGACATGTGAAGTTGCCGATCACATCTTTTTGAACTGCTGCTCATGCTGCATCACGGGGTGGAGTAACACAAGGAAAGCCTTGTCCACCACTTCTGCAAGCTCTGTAATTTATAATGGAGAGTATGCTACCCCTCCCACCCAGAGAACACCACCCAGAGATCATGGATGGCTATGGCATCATCGAGATTCAAAGTTGTCTTTTCTGGATGATAGAATGAATGCTACTATTGCGCCACTTGGGAATTCCCAAATATATTTATACAGTGTTGTGAAAAAGTATTGTATTTTTGTTTAGTTTTTGTGTATATCTCATACTAAATAGTTTTAGATCTTCAAATGAAATACAACAGAAAACAAAGGCAACCTGAGTAAACACAGTACCATTTTTATTTATTTATTTATTTTATTTTTTTGATACAAAAAAGGTATCCAACACTTACCACCAATTTGAAAAACTATATTTTTTATGAAATAAAGATTATTTGTGATTTCATATTATAATAGTTTATTTATAGAAAAAAATGATTACTATATTGGACATATATGCATATATGGCGTGTGAGTATATATATATATATATATATATATATATATATATATATATATATATATATATATATATATAAATATATATATATATATTCATCCATTCATCCATCCATCCATCTTCTATACTGCTTAATCCTTTTCAGGGTCACAGGGAAACCTGGAGCCTATCATATACACCATTTATATATATATATATATATATATATATATATATATATATATATATATATATATATATATATATATATATATATAGTCTTCTTTAAAATCCCTCACAAAGTGATCCTATCATCCTTCAATGATTCCTTCAATTCTGACAGTATTTTTCTTTTCTCAGACTTCGATTTATTATAATATTATGACTTATTTTGTTTCTTCAATTATTAACTGGACATCAATGAGGTACAGCAGTGGCTGCTAGATGGTAGTGTCATGTGTGGACCTTTCCGTTAAAGGGTAACTTGACATCTGATGATGTGCAGTTCTAATCACAGAAAATTATTAATAAAGTATGGTTTCATTCTCTCTTTGAAATAGGGGTTAGGAACACATGCAGGCAAAGTTCTTATTTATATTCAGTACCTGAGTCCAGTTTGGTACCACTAAATTAACCATGTCTGTTCTTCCTTCGCACAAAATGTTCCATGGAGACTGAGATCAAGCTATTTCAGCTTTAGAAATTATTAGACTCCACATTAGTGTGGTTACCTACGTACCAACCAATTATCTCTGGGGCATAATGGAAGACTACAAGCTTCTTAATGTGAAACATTACCATTTAAAATCATACATGTTTAAATGCAAACTGATCACTGAAGATATTAATGTGTTTAAACTGTTGCCTTTAACAGGGAAGAAGCTATTTTTGTGATATTACTAATGCTACAAATGCTGCAAACAACAGGGGAGTAGGAGTACACGTCAACCAGGGACTTGCGTCAGTGTCCAGAAACACAGTGCTTAATGAAGTTCAGAGGCATGGAGAAATTAGCAACATCAAAACCAGAAACTCCTAATTAATTAGGCTTCTTGCGCGGTCAGAACACACACTCTCCGAGAGGCCCATTAACTTGTGTCATTAACATGTACTTGTGATTTTTCTGTCGACTGCTAATGCTAGTTTATAGAACACATTATGCAGAGCTTTGTCAACACAGTTAGCAGTGAGTCTCATCGGAGATGAAAAAATTAACAGACACATCCAGGTGCCTTTGGAATGAAGAAAGTCTTTAGAAGGTGTTTTTGGTAGGTTTCTGAAAACAAGCAGCTTATGAGTCATTCACCACTGTTTTATAACAATATGTAGCATGGTTATCAAGGTTTTTTTTTTTTGTTTTTTTTTAAGGAGTTATCCTGTTCCAACTCCAAACAGATATGAAAATGCATGTCTAACTTCATGAAAATGTACCTTCTTCTAATAACCATCTTTCTAACTAGACCTAAAATCATAAACCATATAATGGTGAAACTTCTGTCCTGACCTGACCTTGTGGGATAAAAGAGATTTGTAGTAACTTTTTATCCTTTCATGTCAAAGGAACCAGCAATTTCAGATCATCTCAGAGATAATTTCCTGCACTACATTAAACACCGTTGTCCAACTAACATTTATGAAGTTACTTCAATGGCATCGGAAATCGCCTGCTCAGTTGTGCTAATGAAGTGCTCTCTAAGACACGAGTGCTCCTTATTAAAAACACCAGATATTAAATGTGAGATGAATCACATTAATTAGGGACCTTTTGTTGAAAGCAACTTGTTTTGTCACTTAAAAATTGAGGTCTGATTTTCCAAAAGCAGATGAAATGCCTGTGTACAATAGTACGTAATGAATGGACAGAAAGCATAAAGTAGCTTTTGCATAGAACATATATCTGATTGTACATCCTATAGGATGTTGGAGGAAGTGATGAACAATGCAATGTAAAAATGGTTTCAAGTAAAACTATCCCAAATATAGTCAACCATATCAAATATTTCTCATTTTAAGATTAAAATAAAACACATTATATGATTATTATGCTTATTTCCTGAGATTTCTACATTCAAGCTTGATATTGGCTTGTTTTAAAGAGCATATTCTCTCAAGGATGGAGTGATGTTAAGCAGTTAATCTAAATATCACATATGATGTCAATAGAAACCCAGCTCTATAAGCTCAGCAGCTCAGATGTTTCCCTTACTTCTCTTGAAAGAGGCACTAAAAAAAAAAAAATCTTTCACAAGGTTGGCCTCCAGGTCTTTTCTCTGTGCTGTGTTACAAAATGCCGGCCAATCTAAATCAGTTCTGGGTTGACCTTGTGCTGTGGAGTTTTTATTAGTAGTGACTTTACCACTCAGACTACTAGCAACGCTTTCATGCTCCTTTGCTCCTTGTTCTCTTTTTTTTCCTCCCTCTGCCTCCTTCATTCCTGTCTTCTTGTCTGCCACTCAAATCCTGTGTTTCATTTTCAACAAGCTGAAATTCCATCACATGTTGCTGCACTCTCTCAGATCCTTTACTTTTACAGTAATGGAACATTCACCCAGTGCAAACTATAGGATGTTGAAGAAATGGAGCAAAGAATGAGAAAATGCCTCCAAATCCTAATCTCTTACCAAATGCTATGAGAATGGAGGAAATGGTCAATTGGAACTCAGTAATTAGGTTTCTTTCTTTCTGCCTTTCTTTTTTATTTTTTATTTTTTTTACCCCAGATATCTTCTTATGTAAATTATATACAGGAAACAGCAGTTCTATACTTTCCTGTCATGTTTTAAAGAACAATTTTTTGGTGATCCAAATGACTTGTGTTATGTTGTTCTACTAAGGACAAACCCATATTACTGTATGTATTGCATTGTATTCATAATAATGTAATAATATGCATTTGAGGAAAATCCAAACAGTAGTTGTTACTTAATCTGCCACACATAATGCAAACTACTTTTACATTTATATGTACAGTGGGTGTAATCCTTATCCTTATCTGATCTTAGCGATAAGTGTTACATCAGAAAATATTTATCTAAACGTTATCTCAAAAGAAGCAAAGACATTAATGTGCCAGTTATTACTTTATAAGTTATATAAATAGTATAATGCTTTTTGCCCCTGCAGATCTATTCAGTCCTCCGGAAATATCAAGAAAAGTCATAATTTTCAACTGTCATTTATTTCCTTCTTCATTTCCACCTTTATTTATTATGTTGTTGTCTTTTCTGCTAGGGAGCCAGACATGAAAGCGAGAACTTGTCGCTAGAAGGTACGCTGAGAGCTGGCTCTAAGCATTTCATCATCTCCAATGCACAACACGCATAGAGATAGTTCACTAGAGGAGCCATGAGCACAAATCAGTGTAATGATGCTCAGCTTTTCTTCCTACAAACTGTCAACAAGAAAATACTATTGTCATTTGCATAGTTGCTGTACGCTCTCCAATCCTGCATCCCCCTCTACATGCATACTGCCATAAGTAAGTAAAATGTATTACCAGCAAGTGGAGAACGAGTGGAGAGGCGAGGCAAGGTGATGAGTGGGTACACACACTCACTGAAAAAAACCCTACTTCCAGAAAACAGCCTTCACTGCAGTTCAAAAGTGTTTCACACAAGAGTAGGCTCATAACTGTAAATATGACACTTTGCGAGGAGTGTCATAACAGCTTGTGTTTGGCTTACAGATGGTTGTTGTTAAAATGAGTTTGCAGCCCATCACAACACGCTCTCTAAGAGATGCAAATTGACTGTGTAGTGCATTTTGAAAATAATAATAATAATAATAACAATAATAATAATAATAATAATAATAATAATAATAATGCTAGAACATGAAGAATGATTACTTAGTTGATAATAATAGTGTTAGTTATAAGAGGCTACTTAACTAAGGTGCTGCTGAGTTGCCGTCACTGTTATTTAAAACTCAGACAACAGACACATATGGAAATGCCATTTTAAACAATTTATCCCATTTATTTACCAGAGCTACATAATTTGAGTCCAAAGTTTCCCCTACCATGTTTATTTACTCTTTATTCTTTGCGGAAGAACTGTAGTCAAATAACACTATCATTAATTACACCATTCTACAACATACCTGCAACCAAACTGATATTTAAAAACATATTATAGGGATAGATCTCTGAACTGGTGGCCTGTTCAATGGAGTAATTGGTTTCCCACTGAGAAACCCTGCAGTTATGGATTAAGCTTGCTCAACTGTGCTCTTGACAAATGCCATCTCCCCATATCCCCCTAAAGCCCCATCACGTGTGCCCAAAGCCTCCCCCAGAGACCTGGTTAAACACAACTCCATTACCTGCTCCCAGGCACAAGCAATGGATAAAGAGCACATCAATCACTCCGTCTATGGCTCTTAAAAAATTTATAGGCCTCTGCTTTACTTTTGCCTCCTCCTGCGAGTAGGTCGGCCATTGTTCAAACATCAATCGTTCAGGCCTGTCAGCTGCAGTGCTCTAGCTCATCATGGCTGCCAGAGAGAGAGAGAGAGTGAGGGAGCAAGGGCGGAGAAGGTGGAAGGTTGGGGGTGAGTGACAAGGTGGCAGTGGCTGAAGGGTTGCTGGGGTAGTGAGTGAAGGAGGAGAATGGTTTCCAAAACAGTCAAAGATATAAATGTTAGGTTTTCTTTAAAAACTTTTAAATGTGCTTAGCACCCTATATTCATTACATAGTCACTGCAGAGAATACACTCACCAAAGACTTTATTAGGAGTACTATACTAATAATCCCTTTGCTCACAAAACAGCCTCAATACTTCATTGCACGGATTCCACTAGAGGTTGTAAAAATTTCTTTGAGATTCTGGTCCACGTTGACATGATCGCATCACGCAATTCCTGCTGATTTTTCAGGTGTACTTTGCTGTGGATCTCCTGTTCTACCACATCCCAAAAGTGTCTATTTGATTCAGAGCCGGTGACTGGGAAGGTCACTGAAGAACAATGAACTCATTGTCATGTTCATGAAACCAGTTTGGGATGTCATTTGCTTTGTGACATGGTGCATTGTCATGCTGGAAGTAGCCATTAGAAGATAGGTAAATTGGGGCCATGATTGGATGCATGTAGTCAGTAACAATACTCAAATAGGTTGTGGGATTCAAGTGATGATTGATTGGTATTAATGGTCTAAATTAATCATTCCTCACACCATTACACCACCTCCACGAGCCTGGACTGTTGACACAAGGAAGGTTGTGCCCATAGATTCGTGCTGTTGGTGCCAAATTCTGACCCTATCTTCTGTGTCCCTCAACAGAAATCAAGATTCATCAGACCAGTTTTTCCCATCTTCAGCTGTCTAGTTTCGGTGAGCCTGTGCCCACTGCTGCCTCAGCTTTCCTCTTTTACCTCATACTCAGCTATTGTGATAGATAAGATAATAAACATGGCTAAGTAATTATCTTCATAGCACTTCTCTATTAGTGAGGAAATGAGGATTAGGGCAGCAGATACTGTAATTACATAATTTTGAGTCTCACAAATGCCCCAAACCTTATATTACCACACTAAATATAATGTCAAGGCACAAATGGGTCTGTTACTACTGAGACATACTATTTAGTGCATAATATGCGGTTTGGTACACAATCTCATTGGTATTTAGATGTGTTCACATTTCCTTGTGTTGCGTATAAAGGAACAGCACACCCATGTTAAAAAGTTATTTTGCAAATAACTTTCAATAGCATTTTTCAAACCCCCATATCCTAATCTTTAAACTTTAAACTTTCGTTCTACTTATATGTTTGTTTTTTTATTAAGATAATGAAGAGAATGTAGTCTACCATTTTAGCTTGTACATTCTGTTGGGTCAAACTGGCCATAAAATGTAACTCAAGGTTCTTTTTCAAATTTATGACAAAAACGTATTGGTTTGAAATCCAAAAATGGTGTGCATCAGTAGTACACCCATTGGTAAGTAGTAACGAGGACATGAAGGTTTTATACAGTTTGTACTACTGCCTGCCATTCGAACTATATTATATGAACCCACTTCATGCTGTCATTGTGGTCATAGTGAATGCCAACTTATAGGTCACTCTAATAATAGTGTAAATAAGCACCTAGTGGAGGAAGGGCATAGGTGTCACTGTGTGACAGGTTGGAAGGTACACTATTCTGGTACCAAAGGGCCACTGCTGAGTAACAGTAAGAGTCCAGAGGGATACCTGAAAGGTCAGGGCACAGGCGCAATGACACACTACAATAAAAGCATTACCATGGGAGCACAAACTAAAAGCTAAGAATGAGAATGAACATACAGTGAGAAGAGAAGGAAATGGTCTCACTATGGGAACTGGCCAGCACAGACAGGTGGCAGCTGTCAAATAGAGCAAAGTCGTGTGAGGGTTATCTTCCCACCATAAAGTTTTTAGTCTCTCACTCCCTCTCTCACTCTCTCCTACACACATACTGTCACTGTCAATCAGAGTGCAAAAAAATTACAGTATGTAAAGTTACAATATTTCACTCTTCAGTCCCACATTATTGAAATAACTCATATCTGTCAATTATGTCATTTTCAAAAGCTGTAGTATAATTGGTTCATTCTTCAGGGCTTAATTATCAACAAATTAGGATCCACTGCAAAGATGAACACACTCTTCCCATAGGGCACATCGTAATTTTGCCGTTTTCATCCAGCACTGTCATAAATGCACTCAGGCTTCCACTTCCATGCACCTACTCAATCACTTGAGGCCTCTCAAAGCCTCTTCCACCTTTCCTCATCAACAAACTGGAAAATACCATGAAACTCCTAAATGCATAAGGCAAGAGGGTTTTTGAATTTATTTAAATAAATAAATTTAATTTAATAAATAAGAAAAAATGTACTTGGTCTTTCAGTTCTTGGTGTAATCACATGAACCAGCACACTTTGTTTGTTAATAGGGTTCAATTAGGCCTGTGAAGTGGTCTACACAGAGATTAGCAGTTTCTTGAGCCTGGTGGGGGGCTCTGAAAGCACTTGTAATAAACAGATAGAGACACTGTTGATGCACAGCAGTCATTAAGCAGCTGATAATTATGTTGGGTATTGCAATTGCATGAGTGGTTGTGTGTGGGTTGGGGGGTGTGGTGGTTGTTAAGCTGCTGTGTACTGATACGTTCTAATAAATTCTATAAGATTAATCTGCATCCTTCTCCACTTTAAGTTTCTCCACTTTTTTCTAAACAACCTATTAGATGTTATAACATTTTCAACAGTACATTCACTCTTTCCTTCTTTGGAGCCACAAGGGCAAAAAGGGTTAATGGGAACATGACCAAATTTAATTATGGAGGATAACAGGTAGGATTAATTTTAGTGCTACTACTAACACAATGACTGGCAGGTGAAGTGCAGAATTTAATCCACTTGCCAATGAAGGATAATTCTTCAATTATTCAGCATTAAAGGAGAAACACTGTACATCATTTGGTTAATTACTTAAATGGTCAAAAATACTACTGACTTTCCATTATGCCTTTTAAGCTTTAACTTAGCACAGTCATTTATGAGTGAATGGCCCTTCAAATTTCAATTTAAAAGGGAAAGTAGAAATTCACACAGAGAATGACCTTGCATACTTTCTCTTTGAATGATTAAAATTACTCTCAGGTGAAAAAAGTTGATCTGAGTGCAGGATAACAGAGACAGCTCTACACAGAGAGAGCAGTCCTGAAGGATTTGTTAGGCTACAAAAGCGGTCAGTTCTCAGTGTCCCTCAATGTGCTCCAGCCTGGGCCGGATGGCACAGCAGCAGTGCCTACGCTTTGCTGGCAACAATTTAATTGAATGGTGCTGGACACATAGAGAGAGGGGAATTTCATCCAGATACAATTAAACAGAGAAATGATGCATGAAATGGTGGGGAATAGAGAGGGAGAAGAAATGGGTACTAATGCCATTAAAACAAAAAATTTTAAAATGTTCAAATTTGAACAAAGTGAAATTTAAGACATGCAAATAAGAAAAAGTTTTAAAGGAAGAGGAAATTAAGCTTTGATGTTACAACCTTTAGAAACTGCCAAAAAAAAAAAAAAAAAAAAAAGAGTAGTATAAGGTTTTAGTCAACATGTCAATTGTCAGAAAAAAGGCTCCAACATTTTCACAGTTGACTTTGAACCTGAAGAGACAGAACTTTTCATCATCAGAAAGTGTCCTTCACTAGCACGTATCAACTCTCAACATGAGGTGAGGACTTTGACTTTGCAGACTCAGGCATGTATGAAGTTTGTCCTCCTGTCACAGATTGTCCTCCGCTGTACCACGAAACATCTTGACTTGACTCGTGCAAGAAGCGGAGCTTTCAAAATGGCCTGCTGTCACTGAGAGACAACCTTGTCCCTTCGGCGATCAGCTCAGAGGAGATGTCTAAGAAACGTTGTCATCTTGACCCTGCTTGACTTGAAAAGCCACCATTGGCTGTCAGTGTCTTACATATCAGGCAGTGTACGGCATGGTAAGCTACATTGTCTCATGCCTGGGAGTGTATGAAGATCTTGGATGTAAAAACCGCATACATTTGTCATCGTATATAATTGCAACAAATCTTAAGACAATACGCAACACAAGGTCATGCATTTTAAACTTTTGAATTAGGTACAGAGTATTTTATAGTATATAAGTTGTTTTTTTTTTAATCCTCTTGTTTTAAAGCATCTAATGTGAATGAAGTAATTGCACTTTTAAAGATATAAACAAGCTGCTGGAATATTTTACCACTTTACTTAAGACCATACAATGTCTTATAGAGCTACATGGCATCTACCTGATTCAACTGACAGAGTTTTGGTTGTTTTATGATGTTTGTGATGTGGCTTAGCCAAGCCTTAGAAAGTAACAACGGTTAATGTGCAGCTCTGTGCATTTCTGGTATGTCACATAAGGGTAATGATACAGTGCCAAATATTAAAACACACTCACTCTAATTTTCAGGGACAATACACATAACTCTGTCATTATGGTATAAAGGCAATTATTCAATATATACTAAATATTATATACAATACATTTTTTTTAACAAGCACCAGTGCAGTGGATCATCCCTGTCATTGTGCATCATAGCTACAGTATCTAAGCTAGCAATTTTATGGGACAACCTCAGAAAGTATTGCTAACATTAGCAAAAGTTAGTTTGCTGATATCGACTTATCCTCGATATAATGACAAAGAATTTTTGTTTGTCATCCTGATGTTCTCCCCTAGGGTCTTTTACCTATCTGTACATGAAAAGCCATTAGGCTTGTGTTGTTGGGGGTTTTATATAATATGATATTATATGATATGATACATGAGGTTTTACACAGTACTGTGCAAAAGTTTTAGGCACATACAAAGAAATGCTGCAGAGCAAAGATGCCTTCAAAATAATGAAGTTAAATGTTTCTACATTTTAAAAAATACTGTACAGAGCAGTAAACAGTATTAATTGAAACAAGTCAATATTTGGTAAGTGAAAATGAAAATAGTAGTCTCCGGTACAATTTGTGTAGTTTTATAAGGAAAGGAACTGGCAAGATTTACTGAGCATCTTGCAGAACCAGCCCCAGTTCTTATGGAGACTTTGACAGTCGCACTTGCTTCTTATATTTGCAGCAAACCTCAGGAGCCTTTATTATGCATTTCTCTGAAAAGGGGTTTCTTATGTAATATGTTGCTTTCTTTAATGACGTACAAACATACAAAACTTTTCTGTAACATTTGCAAATGTTTTTTGTACTGACTTGATAATGTAGAAGTGATAAAGCTTGTGTGTGTGTGTGTGTGTGTGTATATATATATATATATATATATATATATATATATATATATATATATATATATATATATATATATATATATATATATATATATGCACATAGATATAAGGATCATAGTTTTATAAGCTTTGATGAGGTACTGTCTTCTGAAGAAAGGTGAGTCAATTTAGCCATCTTTCTCCTCTAGTTACATTAGCGATGTGTGTAGAAGGCAGATCAAAGTTTCCTGCCAGTGTTATAACCAGATCAGGGGACACTACATAGCATGTTTAGGAAGTGCCCATTTTCTATTTAACCTTAATTTTCTAACCTATCACATCAGTTGACCATCAAATACCAAAAGCACAAAGTCAGCTACCATTACACTGTAATCTGATATTGCCAAAAGCTGGTATTTGTATATGCTTGTAAAATTATTATGTGGGTTTGTCAGTCATAGTGAAGATGGCTAAAGTTAACATAGCTTTCACACCACACAACATTACATTTACATTTATTCATTTAGCAGAAGCTTTTATCCTAAGCGCCTTACAAATGAGGAAATACAAGCAAAGCGATATATCAAGCAGAGAACAATGCAAGTAGTGCTACCATACAAGATCTATTAATTGAGTTCTAGAAGAAGCAAAGTGCACAGAGTAGAGGTGTAAGAGCCAGAGTAAGTGTTTTTTGTTTGTTTGTTTGTTTTGTATTTTTGTGTTTTTTTATGGGTTGGTTACGTGTTCACGGAAGAGGCTGTTTCTTGAAGATGGTGACAGATTCTGCGGTCCGGATTGATTATCATAATTTTTAAAGAAAAATAAATTTGAACATTCAACATTACTTTTCATATTGCCATGACACACACACCACACACTCATTAGAAATGACCCCAGGACAGAGTACTGTAAATCATTGTTGCATGAAATGGAACTAAATTTACATCAAAACAAGCATGCACTCTGGCAACATTTTCTATAGATGTAATTCAAGGGTCTAGGACTGGATTTTTATTGGAGGAAAGTGACTACAGTCCTGTAACCTTGGCAGAAGTGGCAGCTGTAAGCTGATAAAGAAGCTTGCAAAGGATTTGGCACTGAGGACTGGAGGAGGCTAGTGAAATGACTCGTCGAGAAGCCTTATCGCTGCGAGGCCGAGAGGGTGTGAAGGGAAAACGGCCTTTAAATGATCTCTAATGGGAGTCCAACTCTGATTGTTAAAGTCCCCTGCTGTGAGTGCAGGAATGCGGTGTGGAAAATGTTAGGTGAATTGGCCATAAAGTACAAAATGTGACATGATTGAGAGGGATTTGGGCTCTAAATTAACTAGGGTTTTTTTTTTTAAGTGATTCCTGACCACTTGCAGGAACAGCAAGTAGGCTTTAGAGTGCAAAGAGACAAAGGAGGACAAATAGTAAACCAATAAAATAAATTGGAAAAAAAAAACATGCACTGTAGCATATAGTGTACATATGGTGTGGGAACATACTACAAATGCTACTTGGAAAAATTCATAACTGGATATTTATAGCTATTAAATTAAACTGTAAAGAAGGATGACACAGATCTACTGCGCTATGATAAGTTTCCTCCACAAATCAGGCGTGCAGTATTTCAAATCTCGTAAAGCATCTCTCACACATGCACACACTCACACATACTTGCTCTCTCTCTCTCACACACACGCACACACCACCCACCACATTTCCCCACCCAGCCATCATACTTCTTTTATGACCAAACATTAAACTCAAATCAGAAACTACAGACGATAGGCATTCAATCACAGCACATCCCTGCTCCACACTGCCTCTCTTCCCTCCATGCACTTCTTCAACCTGAGCCTATAAGCCACGTCCACCCCCCCGTTCTGATCCGCAGCAGTTTAATATACTGCCCTCAGCGCTTCCCCACAATGCCTTAAAAGTACATTTTATGAGACTGCAATTTCATTCCAGTGGAGGAGCCGGCACAGTAAATCCTATTTGCCTGGCGTCACACACTGACACATTAACATGACAAAAGTGCCGGCTGCTGCTGGGTGCAGCTGAAGTTCTGTGGGCCATTATTGCTCGGCCAAGCGCTTTATAGGGCAATAGGGTAGTACCACCTCCACCTGACACAATGAGTCAAACAGAAAGAGAGTTTGCGATCAAAATTAACTTTATGGAAGAGACAGGCAATAACCTCTTCAAAAGTGGGTGCATTTTTTTTATTATTTAAAGCCATTTCTGTTGTATAAATGGTGCACTCTTTGGGGAGTACATGATCTTTACAATTTATGCAGCTGATTTTACCTGTCCTAGACCCCTAAACTCACTAGTCCCTTTCCATTGTTTCCTGCATATTTTCAGGTTTTCTCTGCTCCAAACACCTGATCCAACTCATGAAAGGATTGAACATGAGCTGGTGAGTTGGATCAGGTGTGATGCCTGTGGCAGGGCAGTCGGTGCCCAGGACTGGAGCTGAAAACGGCTGCAAATTCCAGCACTAGAGGGTAACTTGAAAAATCACATATGCCCTTTTGTTGGGGATCAGGCAGAACTGCAGGTTGTATTATGTGCTAGGGTTGCACAGAACACATCTGGTCACAATGCAAGTGACAAATAAAGGACACTTTGTGTCAGTAACAGCCAATCAGGTGTTTGCATAAATGTCAATGAATCACACGTCACTGTGTCACTACAAGCTATATGCATCTGATCTAATCTTCATCCTCCCAGACTGCTGCATGTTTATATTTCATATTTGTCTGGTTATACCTCTAAAAGCTCTGTGGATGTTATATTTAATACTATACCTATAAATTTCGCATTTCTTTTTTGTTTTATTTAAGACTGTGAGAAGGAGATGATCTATGCTGGATTACTGATTATGTAAGGTATGTAGAAAAGAGAGGGAACAAAATGTTTTATTGAAATTTACATTTTACATTGAATTTTTTTAATTAATTTATCAGACATTTTTTACATATAAAAAGGTACCTTAATCCATGTTCCCTACTAACAGCAAAGTATATTATGGGCATTCTGTATACTCTTAAAACAGATGTGTTAAAAATAACACATCATGTGTTAATTTTTAACACACCTGCATGTCTAGTTAAGGACGACACATTTTGTCTTAGTACATTTAACACATGCTGTGTGTTAGTACATTTCCACACAAAGATGTGTTAAAAAATAACACAAAATAACACAGAGATGTGTTGTTTGTACTTTTTTCCCTACAATTATCCTAAAATGAAATTTGTTTGTATGCTAAAATTTTACTAAAATGCTCACAAAATAAACAAACAATTGCATGAAATTCAGTTGACATTTATTAAAATCATTAAAACATTTGACAGATGTAAGAATTGGAGTTGATGCCTCTTCTTACAAATCTCCCACCATCTGGGAAGACAAGAGTCCCACTTCCTTCCATTTGAAAAGCTGTAAAACAGCAAAAAGAGTTTTGGTTAGCGGCTAGCTACAAAAGTTGGACAAATGCCTTTGGGTTTCAACTGAGAAACCGAGTTACAGAATCCCAAATTGTGTAATTTTAGAAATGTGACCTCCACTCCCATAATGAACAAAATGGTGCTGTAGACTCATCAGGAAAATCTAGCTAGCTTGCGAATATTTATTTTCTCACCTTTAGCACCTCAACGCCATTTTTTTTTTTGCACAACCTAATTAATTTAGCCAACATTACAGAGCTAGTGAAATGCATTAAAACCAAACCCCATGCTCTCTTTTTGTCACGTTAACCTTGTGAAGAACTTTTGGTCTTGACATTACTGAGCTAGCTAAGTTCCATTAGCCACTGACTGTCTGCACCTGTTACCCAGCATTAACATTCGCTGAATACATGAAGAAACATGGATCTATCCCATCCTCCTAATGCTAATTACTACAGCTTGCCTTGTCCAAAACACTTCCTAGATGTAATTAACATTAACCCACTCTCTGTATTACATCATGGTGAATAACTGTAATTCTAAGTTACTGTTAACTTTCAGAAAGGGAATGGGAATGTATAACGTTTCCACTAGCTGTATGCTAAAGTAATGTTATCAAGTCAGGTGAGCATCTAGGTTAGCATCACTCATCCCTAATGTGATTGATGACAGCATCCAGCTAGTCTCAGATAAGATGCAGACCCAGAGAATTATAGAATAACCTCAGTCCATATTTCACAGCCAATGACACATGACACTAGTAGTGTAACACCAACACTGAGGAAGCAGTACATGATCACTTTTGAAGCCATTGCAATACGCAAAGTTAATTATTACTTGCTGAGTTACTGTTTTCCAATAAATACATTTTCAAGAGCGACCTGCCTAAATATCACAAACTTGGGCAGATATTTTCAGCAGCATTAATGCTAAATAGTGATGAATACTAACTTACCGGTGGTCATTTCTTTTCCTCGCCTCAGGACTCCGACTCTGCTGTCACAATCAAAAGCTCAAAGCAACACATATTCACTTTGAGGCGCGTTCAGAGGATGATGACATCGGCAGCGCAGTCCGCAACATGAATGGACAATAATTTAATACATGTTGTGTTGGTCACTCGTAGTTTTTTTTTCTTTTTTAACACAATTTGTGGATAATTTAACACAACATGTTGAAATAGTAATAACACAAAAGTGTGTAGAATATTAACACATCCTTACATGAGACTGTACCCCAATATATATCATTCAGACAGTAACCGATTGTAATGTTGTGTGGAATTTCATGAGTGCACTGGATCACTATGCTCTGGGACAAAATTCTCAAAATATTTCACTAAATTGTGAACATGGTGTGGCCTCAGACATGTAAAACTGAGTATAACTGTATAACTTACCAGAATCAAGTACAAGAAACTTGTATTAGGAACATAGAGCAGTACCTAAGTATAATAGTTGGCTTGGGTACTAGTACACAGGACTGCTAATGGTACATCGGTCACAAAATATGTTTCATTTTGCTTGTACTCCCCATATGCTCTCTTGTTCTTTGTATTATATACACATGTTAATTATATCTACATATTATATTTAACCCTTTCATGCATGAATTATGAAACCCTGATCAAATCCTGATGTTTTTTTTCTCTGTGTTTTTACTCTTCTTTAGGCATAAAAAAAATTTTTACCTTTATTTTACTTTTACATACCTTTTTCAAAATGTTATTGAAGCATCCACTGGTTGTCATGCAGTTAACCTATTGAAATTCTTGCAATAGCCAGAAAATGGCTTTTGAACAGCTGTCCACTGTAGTGACCACTATGCATGAAAGGGTTAAGGTCTAAGTTCAAACCTGAGCTTGGGCTGCTCTCTGTGTGGAGTTTCACATGTTCTCTCTGTGTCCACTCTGGGTTCTCCAGTTTCCTCAAGCTTCCCAAAAACATGCGTTGGTGGTTTGGCTATTCTTAATTGCCTCTTAGTGTGACTGTGTGTTTATGGTGCACTGCAATGGACTGGTTTCCCATCCGTCTATTTTAGATATTTTGCTAGATTTTTTTTTTTTTCCATATCTATTGCTACAATTTTTTTTATTAACACCTTTAAATATCTTAAGACAGTTGTAAGATATTTGTTATGCTTTTCTCAGATGTCTATATTGAATCACTTTGTATTATAACTTAAAAAGTTCTCTGAGTCTTGTGGCATTCTCTAGGCAAATCCAAATATGGAAAAGAGAATAAAAAAATCTCAGTTATAAAATCCTGGCTCATGCAGAGGGGATTTGCAAGGAGATATTTGTGCTGTGCTATTCACAGATTCAAAAACTCTGTAAGGTCGAATGGTATGAAAGTAATTTCTTCAGTAATGCTTTATAAATAACTAGAAATGCCTGAGATGACCACTTCCTGGTGCTAAACACAGCAATGTTTATGGAATTGGTCATCTGTAATAAAGTGCAGTGTGATATGATAAATAGCTCAGAATTCATGAAAATTTGGCCCCCATAATGAAGGCCTGATGAGGCAGTTGTCTCCATGATTTTCTCTCTACTGTTAAATCAAACTCAGGATGCTTTTCAGCAAAAATATAAAAGTTTCAATAATACTCTTCTGACACTCTCATGGTAGCTTATAAAGGTAATATAATATAAGGAGAATAAGGGAAATCCTTCAATAACAATGGACATAGAAGATCTGTGAGAGAACAGACTTTAATTGTCAATGCACTTGCACCATTCAGAGAGTAGTGTGGAGATTTTAACTCAGTGGGATATTTAAACCAGCTTCAATTATCACAGATGTTCCACTAAGAGTGCAGTGTAATACAGCTGCAATACTTTTTTTTATTTAATGTTTTACAACACTGTAAAAAAAAAAAAAATTTAAATGCTGTGATTTTATACAACGATATTTTACAATAATGTCTTTTAGTCTTTTCCAGCAAACGACTCACTCACTCACTCATTCACTCATTTGCAATAAATGCTCATCCTGGTCAAGGTTGCACTGGATCCAGAGCCTGGAATATGGGGAGCAATGGGTGTGAAGTAGGACAAGACTCTGGATGGAATGCCAGTCCAGCGCAGTATACAGCATAAGCAAAAGGAAATCTGATTTTCCATGCTTTTTTTTTGTCTCTTTTACACTTATGCATAATCAGAAATAGTTATACAAGTGATGGCTACAGAAAAATATAATTATATATGCTATATTAACAACTTTAAGATGTTACTAAAAGTCATACATTAGGTAAAATATGTTGTATGCTAATGCTAGTAATTATTAATTATATGATTAATACATTCACAAGCTAAGCTAACTTTGCATGAGCTGGTGAACTGTTCACAGAAATGTGATTCAGAATGATATCTTCTGTTATGTTGTTCACTTTGCCAGTTGGATTTGATTCTTTTTGATATAATTATTTCTATATTATTTAACTGTTTTTTTTTTAATTATTGTTTTATTAAATGATAACTGATTAACCAAAGAGTAAGTGTTAAGTAAGGGTTAGTAGATTTTCCATTAATTCTACATTATAAATCCTGTATTACTCTTACAGTAATATGCTGACAACTTAAATTGACAGTATAATACTGTAAATGTGTTGGTAGTGTGTTTGTAGCTGAAGTGTGACCTTTACTCAAGTCTTACAACATGTCCCTTCTTTATTTTGACCTTATTTGATGAGACAGTAATTTAACCACTATTTCCATGCACTCATATACACACATTCACACTTACGGTCCATCCTGAGAATTACGGTTGGTTAGTGTGACATTCAGTTGGACTGGCCCACTGAGGGACCGGCCATCTGGTTCAGTAACAGTGGCCTTTGGATGTCGCACAGGTGCCTGTCAGTAATCTGTGTGTGTGTGTGTGTGTGTGTGTGTGTGTGTGTGTGTGTGCGTGTGTGTGTGTGTGTTAGACAGGAAGTGAGTTTAGAAAGGACCATATGGTAATGTGACAGTGTGTTTGTGTGTGTATCACTGAGGTGCTGTCATTAATGAAGTGTGATGGATATTTCATATCCTCATGGTGTACCTATGATCACCCAGCTGTTAGCTGCTAAACACAAGGTCTCTTTGATCTTTACCCCTAAATTCTCTCTCTCTCTCTCTCTCTCTCTCTCTCTCTCTCTCTCTCTCTCTCTCTCTTTTTGTCCCCATATACATACATACATACAATACATGTATACACACACTCAGTTAGATGTCACAGCAAAAACCCAGCTTGAACATTACCCTGTTTGACCTCTCCATTCTTTTAGCTATCTCATTCTTCACATAAACAGAATTCACTGTTTCTATCAAAAGAAAGTGTTTTCCTCGCGTTTACCTTTGTAAATAAAGTGCTTACATACCTGCAACTGTTTAAATAAAAAGCTCATTTGCAATCTGTGTAAGGTTCAATCCAATGAAGAGAAGTTCAATTGCAGCCTGACATTATAGCTAAGAGATAAGTCCTAGTTACATTTTGCTGATGGTAGTCTTTTTGACCGATGAAACTGGCTTGTTCGTAAGCGAGGGCTATTGTGACCAGGCCATTATGCTCTTTCACTAGATTCATCATATGCACAGAGTGCTGTGAGAGAGATCTAGAAAGGTGGGGGCAGTGTTAAAAGTCATACTTAAAGCCAGACTATAAGATGAAGATCGAAACGACTGGAGATTGAACACAGCGGATGCATCTGCACTTCAGAACCTTTTCTAATGCATACATGATGCAGTCTGCATTTAAGAGCCGTTTAAATAAACATAAGTCTTAGAGCTCAGGTCAGGAAAAGAGAAAGGGGGAAAAAATTGAACAGCATGAAAATATTGCACATAATCAGAAGTTTCAAAACTGCTGTTCTCTGCAGACCTGCACTGGTAACCTTCATACTTGTGACATTATTTACATAAAGGACTGAGGCTCCTTAGGATATCAATTATTGATGCTAGATTAATGAATGATTTATTTAAGAATAAAGAAGTCAATCAGAAAGCAATGTCTGCCAGCATAATGTCAGGTGTGTATTATATATTTATACCTCAAGGACAAGTTGTCTGTAATGTAGGAAACTTGCAAGCACAAGATAGAAGTGAGGGCAGGATTTAATCAGACATTTCAGTGAAGAATTGTCATTTAATTCATAGACAAAACATTACAAGGTGAATCCAAATAAGGTCAGCATACTTAGATGCAAACAACTAGGTATATGAATAAACACAAGAGAGCAAGCAATGTTTTCACAAGGTTTGCAAAGATGTCTGGGCCACAGTAAGGAAAATAATGTTTTAAGCTTGTCCAAGATTGTTATATCTATAAAATCAGATGTGTTTTAAATTCACTTGCATTTTAGTATTTTCGTTCAAATGAACCCTTTATACTTTCAACTTATGTTTTTTTTTGTTGTTGTTGTTGTTTTTACCTATAAAAATTGACTGCAAATTTTAGAGTAAATTACTGTCAACAGGGTTCCCAATAAAGTATGGTAAAAAAAATAAATAAATAAATAGAAATGACAATGATATCTTACATAATACAGTCATGTGAAAAAAATAAGTACACCCCATGGAAATTGTTGGCTTTTTTGACATATTTTTCCAT
Source organism: Ictalurus punctatus (assembly GCF_001660625.3). NCBI lineage: Eukaryota > Metazoa > Chordata > Actinopteri > Siluriformes > Ictaluridae > Ictalurus > Ictalurus punctatus. The sequence goes on from NC_030422.2 coordinate 19,961,383, forward strand.
CATGTATTCAACAGAAATATCAATAGATGTGATATTCTATTGTGAAAAAAGTAAGTACACCCTTGGCCTCAGAAGCTAGTATTGCCCCCATTACAGAAATAACTTCTTGTAGACATTTATTACAATTTTCCACAAGGTTTGCTGGAATTTTTGGCCACTCTTACATGCAATATTATTTCAGTTACAAGATTTTTGAGGGTTTTCTTGCATGTACTGCCTGTTTCAAACCCCAAGTCCCCCACATTTCAATAGGATTAAAATCTGGGCTTTGACTAGGCCATTCTATAACCCTCCATTTTTTTTCTCTTTGAACCATTTCTTGGTGGACTTGCTAGTGTTCTTAGGATCATTATAATGTTGAAAAGTTCACTTTCAGTTCAACTTTCAACTTTCAGACAGATGGCCTCACATTATCTTCAAGCACTCTTTGATATGATGCAGAATTCATAGTTGAATCAATGAATACAAGCTGTCCAGTCCCTGAGGCAGTGAAGCAACCCAAAACCATAACATTTGGACCACCACGCTTCACAGTTGGTATGAGGTGCTTCTCCTGAAAAGCTGTCTTTGGTCTGTGCCAGACATTATTGCAGTTACTGTGGCTAAACAACTCTATCTTTGATTCGTCTGTCCAGAGCACATTATTCCATTGTCTATATGCTCACTGGCACACTGAAGTCAAGGTGCAATCTCTTTCTGAGTGTAGATGCATACATTTCGACACCAACAGTTGCAAGACGTACTAGCAGCTCCTGTGATGAAATTTTGGGGTTCGTGGGGACTGCTTTTTGCATCAGATGGTCTGCCCTTGGGCTGAATTTGCTGGGATGGCCAATCCTGGACAAATTGGCAGTCGTTTGAAATCTGCACCATTAGTAGATGATTTTCCTTACAGTTGAATGATGTATTTCAAATAATTTTGAAATCTTTTTTAAATCACTTAACAGACTCATAGGCATCTACAACCTTTTTTTTCTGAAGGCCTTACAGAACGCTTTAGATCTTGGCATGATGACACCACACAAATCAATAGAACAGGGAACACCAGACACTAGATATGTGAGGTTTAAATAAGACAGGTTCCACCTGCACTCGCTAAGCAGGTTCTAATCACTGACACCCAATCTTGAACACCTGATTCTAATTTTATGGATTTGAACATGTGATAAATGTAGGGGTGTACTTACTTTTTCCATGTGACTGATCTGTTTTTTTGTTCATTTAAATTTTGAACATTACTACAAAATGTCAGTTTTATGTGTCATTTGATAGGGTGTATCACCTTTACTAATAGGCATTGTTTCAAAGATGTTCAAATGTTTACTTGTCCAAATATGTCAAAAAAGCCAACAATTTCCATGGGGTGTGCTTATTTTTTCACATGACTATATAAAATAACACATAATCCAGTACATTTTCTCATTTGGCTGACATGTTTTCTTCCTTTTTTTTTTCAAACTGTAGCACAAACAGCATATATGACCCACAAAGTAGAACCATAAAACAATGGACCCTCTCAGCCAGAAACCCCAAGAGAAAGCTCTGGACCAAATGTTACAAACATGACTCAGTTAGCCATAGGACCCATAAAGCAATAAATCTTCACTAATAAACACTGAGGAGGCAGTTAAATACTGCCTGTTTACATCTATCTTAGCCAAGCTATCTTGAAACAATAGGGCAAGTGTTAGATACATCCCTGACCCAGGGATGAACCATCTCAACCACAGAAACTGCTGCCCAATCCAGTGATTAGGCCACTGGCCAAGACCAGATGGCTTACCCAACAGATAAAATCCAAGGTATCTCACCAGTAAATCTGATGACCTAAGCATCAGAAAAGGGGGCCTCAGGAAAGGGTCAACACAAAGCCCCTGTGTTCACACCTTCCACAGTCAGAGCACTCCATATAGCCTACAGAGGCAATGACTTTGAAAATTATTATAGCTTTAAAACAGCTGCAATCACCTATTTTCTGCCATGTTTTCTTCTGGAACTACCATGCTTATAACCATTAACTTGCCACTAATTGTTTTATTTATTTAGCATGTATTAGTATAGTAGTACTAGTATGATTATAGTGTTTGACTATTAGTAGTGTGTTAACAACAGAAACCACATGTCTTGTGTGGATTCGTTGAATGGTTTAAAGGATAAAAGCAAGTTAATTTGGGTAGAATGTCGCTATAAGTATATGTTAATATTTTGAATAAAGTTTGATCCATATTTCATGAAAAGTGTGGAACCACCCATCTGCAGAGACAATGGACTGAGTAACGTCACAATATGGCTTTTACCCCACCAGAAAGGATTAAAATCATATTACACCTAAGAAACATTGTCAGATATCAGAAGAAGAACAGGACATCAAACAAGGAACAAAGTCAGTGGAGAGTCTCCAGAGCCATCAGAGCGTTCTCCACAATCAACATCTTTGGGGAGATCACATCTGCTTGGATCCTCAGCCTAGAGCCAGCTCTTCAAACCTCCCGCCTACCAGACACCATTCCATTCATCATTCCAAGTGGTCTTCTGAGATGCCACTCAAATGCTGACCAGACCACTGATGAACAACCATTGCAGGAATCCCCTCAACACAATGACGTAAAGAGCGAATCCCCTCAAAGGCAAGAGGTACCTCCAGATTTTAGCTAAACTGGTGCATATAATATTACGTTTAATGCTCTTCTAAAAGAAGCAAACGTACAGGTCATGGTCTGTGAAATAGCACACAGTACTAGAAACTCAGAACTTTATTCACTCTGTTGAAAGCTATGATCACCCCTGTGTGTGTGTGTCTGTGCGTGCATGCATATCTGTGTAGTAGAATAGTTTAATTTGAAATAGTTTCATCAAAAGTCTCATCTATTCCTAAATATACATGTCTTATGTGCTTTATAAATCTATTTCCTTGAACTGCCGATCTTGTTACTATGCTCTTAATATAGTGTTATTAATATGTAGGATATTATTGCTGGTGAGAACGGAGATAATATCTAATTCATAATTAATAAATACACTAGTTTCAACTGATCGCTGGATGAATAGTTGATCAGAAATACTAAATTAGCTAATTTCCCCTTCTGAGCTGATCTCCTACATATTTTGTGGAGAATACAGTTAACTTAATCTAAATATTGAAACTTTCCTTACATATAATGGTGAAAAATACAATAGCTCAACCTAAACAGCTACAAAACTGACATACAATTGATGCAGGATACAACTAAGATGAAGGTTAAGGGTCTTGCTAAAGGACACAACCATGGCAGTTTTGTAATGCTGGAATTTGAACCCAGTCCTTCTAATCTGTAACTCAAATCCTAAACTACTGAACCAGCACAACTAGTTCACATTGATTAAACCACTTCTACCACTGAATTAACTTCCACTAAAAGATAGTTGAGCTATTTATGGCAGCTCAGAGGATATGGGTTTGAGTTACTGAGAGGAAGGTTGTGTGTTCAGATCCCAACATTGCCAAACTACCATGGTTGTGTCCTTGGGCAAGATCATTAACCATCAGCTCAGATGTATCCTGCCTCAGTTGTAAGCTGATTTTTTAAAGCATCAGCCAAATGAATAAATGTACTGGAAATGTATTGGACTATGTGTTATTTTATACTATATAAGACAGTATTTTACTGTAGATATGTTTACAGATGTTTACTGTACATTTTGTACAATACTTTATTGCCAACCCTGTTCCCAGTCAATTACTGTAAACTTTTTACACTGTAAAGTCATTTTACATTATAACATTGTGTAGCAACTATGAATTATTTAGTAACTATAAATTCATTAATAGGAAAAACATGTCATTAACAGAGTGAAAAGTATACTGTATGTATGAAAACAGTTATGGGTCCTGTAAGTTTAAGAATTTAAAAGAGGCATAAATATCACAGAAAGAATTTTCTCTCAGAAGCTTCTTGTTACTTTGGTAAGAGTCTACTTGGATCTGACAAATATTTAAACATGACTGAAAAGGAGAAACAATAATCCACACAAGTTGTATCTTTGGTATATTTCCATGACACTTCTTAATGTAAAATTATGGATGCCATGCACCAAGAGTTGTGAAAAAAATTCAATTAATTAATTCATTAATTTTACTTAATTATTAATACATTTTTATTTCATAACTTGTTATTTCAAGATAGTATTTCATTAGTCTACCTCAATATCTATTATTTGTACTGAACAACTCATTATTACAACATATGATCTCTTTATTTTAATATTTAATACTTCACAATCTATCAATAAAAGTAATTTATTGAATATTAACTTATAGTAACAAAAAATCTTATTCTGATGCTTGTGTTATTGTATAAATGTGTATGTCAAATTCAAATGGTCAAAATGAAATCAAAAGATTGAAGGGTGTTAAATATTAACAAGATAATATGTCAAAATAACAAGATAATAACTTAAAATTAGTAAGTGAAAAAGAGATAATAAGTCAAAATAATGATAGGTTATGTTAAAATAACAAGATATTATGTCAAAATAACAACATAATATCTTGAAGTAACTAGCTAATAAGTTAACATTGCACTTCAACATTTTCAACACTTCAACACTTGCAGTTTGGTGCTTTCGTACAACATAACACATTAGATTGATAACTCAAATGTTATAGGAGAACCAAATTACTTACTTTGGTAAATTACAGGAAGATGGCAGAAGGGGTTAAAATCAACCTACTCTCATGCAGCGTTTGAAGGGATTCTAACCAGTGATGGTACTTTCTTTGGATTTCATGAAATTTAAATTACATTAAAAGCTAGGACTACTCATTCTACCCTTTCAGCTAACAATATCCCCTTAGAGTCCCTGATTTTTATTTAGTAATTTATTTGAAAACATTATGTTCAGTAAATGCTATGAATTATTCAATAACTAAAGTGAAACAAATAGGAAAAGTTTGTAGTTCAAGAGTGGGAATGCAGATAAGGCTCACCCAAGGACATCTGGGAGTTTAATGAGTTTTGATGTGTTCGATTATGTGAATTACAAATCTGCATTAATGAGACAGTAATTAAGAAAGAAAAAATGCAACAACAAAAAAAAAAAGTGGAAGATTGTGAAGTATGATATTATGTTGTACTGTACTGTATCACTCTACCAGTTGACCATCCAGCAGTTACTCAAGATCCATCAGACAGATACAACGGACAAATTTAATATGTTCTTGTAAATATATAAATTATATATATATATATATATATATATATATATATATATATATATATATATATATATATATATATATATATATACATACAGTATCTCACAAAAGTGAGTACACCCCTCACATTTTTGTAAATATTTGATTATATCTTTTAATGTGACAACACTGAAGAAATGACACTTTGCTACAATGTAAAGTAGTGAGTGTACAGCTTGTGTAACAGTGTACATTTGCTGTCCCCTCAAAATAACTCAACACACAGCCATTAACAAAAGTGAGTACACCCCTAAGTGAAAATGTCCAAATTGAGCCCAACTAGCCATTTTCCCTCCCCGGTGTCATGTGACTTGTTAATGTTAAAAGCTCTCAGGTGTGAATGTGGAGCAGGTGTGTTAAATTTGGTATCATCGCTCTCACACTCCGTAGTACTGGTCACCGGAAGTTCAACATGGCACCTCATGGCAAAGAACTCTCTGAGGATCTGAACAGAAGAATTGTTGCTCTACATAAAGATGGCCTAGGCTATAAGAAGACTGTCAAGACCCTGACACTGAGCTGCAGCACGGTGGCCAAGACCATACAGCGATTTAACAGGACAGGTTCCACTCAGAACAGACCTCGCCATGGTCGACCAAAGAAGTTGAGTGCACGTACTTAGCGTCATATCCAGAGGTTGTGTTTGGGAAATAGACACATGAGTACTGCCAGCATTGCTGCAGAGGTTGAAGGGGTGGGGGGTCAGCCTGTCAGTGCTCAGACATACGCCGCACACTGCATCAAATTGGTCTGCATGGCTGTCGTCCCAGAAGGAAGCCTCTTCTAAAGATGATGCACAAGAAAGCCCGCAAACAGTTTGCTGAAGACAAGCAGACTAAGGACATGGATTAATGGAACCATGTCCTGTGGTCTGATGAGACCAAGATAAACTTATTAGGTTCAGATGGTGTCAAGCTTGTGTGGCGGCAACCAGGTGAGGAGTACAAAGACAAGTGTGTCTTGCCTACAGTCAAGCATGGTGGTGGGAGTGTCATGATCTGGGGCTGCATGAGTGCTGCCGGCACTGGGGAGCTACAGTTCATTGAGGGAACCATGAATGCCAACATGTACTGTGACATACTGAAGCAGAGCATGATCCCCTCCCTTCAGAGACTGGGCCGCAGAGCAGTATTCCAGCATGATAATGACCACAAACACACCTCCAAGATGACCACTGCCTTGCTAAAGAATCTGAGGGTGAAGGTGATGGACTAAACCCTATTGCGCATCTGTGGGGCATCCTCAAACGGAAGGTGGAGGAGCACAAGGTCTCTAACATCCACCAGCTCCGTGATGTCATCATGGAGGAGTGGAAGAGGACTCCAGTGGCAACCTGTGAAGCTCTGGTGAACTCCATGTCCAAGAGGGTTAAGGCAGTGCTGGAAAATAATGGTGGCCACATAAAATATTGACACTTTGGGCCCAATGTGGACATTTTTATTTAGGGGTGTACTCACTTTTGTTGCCAGCAGTTTAGACATTAATGGCTGTGTGTTGAGTTATTTTGAGGGGACAGCAAATTTACACTGTTATACAAGCTGTACACTCACTACTTTACATTGTAGCAAAGTGTCATTTCTTAAGTGTTGTCACATTAAAAGATATAATCAAATACTTACAAAAATGTGAGGGGTGTACTCACTTTTGTGAGATACTGTACATATATAATTAAAACTACTATTTTTTGAGTAGAATTATTTTTCTTGAATGTACCTTTATTTCTGCTCCTGAACATTCCCAACAGAACTGTGCTCAGAATACTGTAAAACATAGCATGCACATGCATTGAGTACTATTCATGAAAATGTAATGCCATATTAAATGCAAAAGTGTTTCATGAAAGGTGACTCTGATAGGCTTTTAGACCTGAGAATGCAGAGACAGTTAGAGCAGTGTGTCTAATTCCTGCAGAGCAGACTGACAGCCTCTGGCAACTTAATATAGCATGGAGGGATTTTGGGAAGAAAAAAAAAGAAAAACGATTTCAGCTTTGGATTTTTGGATGGTTTCATAAAGATTTCATTAGTGTCTCATGAACGTTTCTGTTTTCTCTGCATTATTCCTCCCAACTTCAGTGGCACACTTTTCAGTTCTGGCTCCTCTCTCATTTTCTTTGCCTAGGCCTAATCCTGTTCCACACTAATAAAGGCTGACAGGAAATGAATGGCAGTGTCACTATAATGACATTAGCAGAAACAGGATCTAGCCAGGTTTACTCCAACTGCTAATACAAAGCCACAAATGAGCTGCTAAGCAATCACGTTAGACGCAGAGATTAAAACAGAATGGGAGTGAAATAGCTTCTTTTGCACATGAAGCAAACTGAAAATTGGGGGGGGGGGGGGGGGGGGCGACATTAAACTTGGGATAATAGGTAATTGAAGCTTAAATGCTTAACAGTAAATATGGTATATACTTGCTCTAATGCATAAGGAAATCCAAAAGTGAATTAATGTGTGTATGCATTAATGTGTGTTGCTTTATAAACATTTTACCAGTTTAAAGAAGGCTATATCCTTAACTAGTTCAATGGGGAATATCATTTCACAAGAGTCATATATGATAAATGGCAATCAATTTAGAAATAGTTGATAAGAAATTATTTATACAATCCATAATGCAATGAGGAATGGATTGCCTCCTCCGGTAAGCATGTGATTATCACATGGAGTACGTACAGCAAATCCCAGAAAGTTCTTGCACTAAATCGATCATGCAGCAGCATGAACGTTAATGTAAATTAGAGGCATTAGAGAACAGAATGTTGATCATGTAATTTCCTCCTTCATGTGTGGTGTGGCTGCATAGCAAAAACATATAGATCATGTCACAATATATGCTCAGATGTGACACATAAGATGATATTGGTTTTCAGAAATCAATAAGAACGTGAGCTGTTCTCTTTCAAAAACATAAAAATATAATTTAATATAAATATGCTCTGCTGTAATTAGAATTAGATCTATGTAGCTTTTTTATTGTAGTTATACCTGGAGGAAGTCATATATCCAAGCCACTAGAAATTATAACACATTTACTACTACTTCTTTTTACAGTGAATTTTATGGGCCTCAAGCAACCCCACAGCAGGGACTTATATACATATACCATCATAAATCAGTGTAAAATGACACACTGACAATCTAACAGATCACATTTTACCTAAAACAGACAAGCTAATTATTCTGTACAACACAACACATCTATCTAACTGTGTAAAAATATATATAACTGACATGTTACATCAGACACCCACATATATTTATTTTTATACTCAGTCTAACATCTGCAGTGTGCTGTATATTTGCATAACCGAAACATTTACAGTCATTTACAGTATCCCGTCCCATCAGCCATGTCTTTCACCGAATATTTGCCTTGTGCCCCATTGACTTTCCTCAACCATTCCCTCGCTGCTACATGTATTCACAGATAGTGCAGCAGAACAGATGCATTGAATACGCTGCAGCCTGAGGTCACAATGATATGAAGCAGCCAGTCTCTCCAGTCTGGGCTCCTCTGCACCAGCCAGGGGAACAGAGAGATCCCTTTGCCTGCATCTATTCATCCACCTCCACTTTACCACCACTAAGTCCTGGCAGACCATCCCCAAAGAGTGGCATTGGCAGTGAACACTACCCTAGTGCCCCCCTGATGAGCTGTAGTCTGTGTGTCGGCCAAGGTTGGTGCCAGGGTGATGCTCTCTTCAGGGACAAACTGCACTGATGTCTGCCAGAGTGGCTCTTACAAACAAAAATCACACAAACAAAAGTAATGAAAAACTTTAACAATCACAAAACTTAGTAGACTTAAAAGTTTGGTAATGACCTGCCTTCAGTCTTTTATTTGGTCATGACAGAGTGAAACAGTGTGTGTCACAGTTCTCGTTTTTTTTCAGAGTATGCACATTTCTTCGAATTTTGCCATATATAACAACTTGCTGTGAAACTAAGCAAGAGGAAATGTAATGCTCTTAGACTTACTCATTTTCTCATTTTTAATGGCATGGAAGTGCATTAGGCCAGACTGCCCAACTCACTTCTGTTAGCAATTATTGTTTTTTAAAAAAGTTCTAAAAATGATAAAGTGTATTATCCACTACTATTTCACTTCAAAACATTTTGATTGAATTTTATTTGATGGTATGTATGGTATGTACTTAGTATTTAACAAGTTGAAGATGATTAAAGTATTTAACAAGTCAGAGATGATTAATTTGTTTAATTTCTACAAATATCTTGTGGTAACTTTGTATACTTGATTAGAAAGTGCAAAGCAATTTATGTAAAGCTGAGAATATTTGTGAACCAATATTTGGTACCACAATACAATAATTTTTCAGAATACAATAGGTAATATTTGCTGCACGGTTTCACATAAAAAAATTTGTACAGTCAGGTCCATAAATATTTGGACACTGACACAATTTTCGTTTTTCACAATTTCACAATTTTTATGAAATTTCATGTATCTCCTTAATTTCACATGAAATAGCAGTCAATTGTTTAAATACTTTTCAGCCTGTGAAAATTGAGGGACTCTGTAACAAATGGCTGTAATTCCTAAACGGTTAATGCTATATTCTTGGTTAACCCCTTGAATTAAAACTGAAAGTCTACACTTCAATCACATCATGATTTGACATCAGGGATTTCAAATACATTGTGTTGGTGTATAGAGGCAAAATTACAAAAATTCTGTCACTGTCCAAATACCTGGCTCTGACATGTAAGTTCATAGGTAATACTGTTACATGTAATGCTCAATAGTGCACTACATTCACTACATTTGCTCATTTGTCTGATGCTTTCATCCAAAGCAGCTTAGAACTAAGGGAGGATACAACTGAGTAGTTGAAGGTTAAGAGTCTTGCTCAAAGACCCAACCATGTAATGATTAAAATTCCTCTATATTCATTACCTTTGCTAATTTGGCTAAAGCTTTTTTCCAAAGTGATTCAGAACTGAGGCAGGATACAACTGAGCAGTTGAAGTTTAAGAGTCTTGCTCAAGCACCCAACCAAGGCAGCTTACCATTGTAAGGATTTGAACTCATATTCTTATGATCTGTAGCTGAAAACCTTAACCACTGCACCATCACTTCTTTCATGGATATGGAAGGGTAAAAGTAAGATAAGAGTGGTAATTCTACCAGTTATAACTGTTTAATAAATACAAACCTTAACCACTGCACCATCACTTCTTTCATGGATATGGAAGGGTAAAAGTAAGATAACAGTGGTAATTCTACCAGTTATAACTGTTTAATAAATACATCTTAAATTAGGTAAGCACTAGTTTCACATGTATAAAAATGCTACTAATATTATATAATTATTTAACTTTTAAAGATAACATCAATATCAAATATGGATGTTACCATGAAATACTTGATGTATACATTTTTTTCACATTACCAGTTACCATATACTGGTATTTCTAAATTGTTAACTGTGCACCACTTATTACTAGTAAGAACTACATATTTGAGAATTGTAGCCTAAGTACTGCCAGACATATATAATAGTATTACATACATTACTACATATCCACTGTGGTGGACAAGTCCTATTCTATTCTATGCATGTAGTCTAATTGCAAATTTTAAATATTTTCATATTAAACACTAGGCAATTATCATAATGTAAAATAAAGTCACATTAATCTAATGCTTGCTTAAGGAACATCAAGTTTGTTATAATAAAAACCTTTTATTAAATATTGCATAGTCTATAGTCTATTTCAATTAGATTTTTTTTTAACCTAGGTTAGCACTTTTTACACATTTTACATTCAGAAGTAACCATCGTCATCTCCATAGTCTCCAAAATACTGTACTACACATTAAATGGTACATAGTCCTACAGCTGAGAGGTTGAATTCAGTACTTGTTTTTCCTAAGGTGCTGAAGACAAGTGAGAGAACATATCCCTTGAGATTTCAGTAATGCTCTGGTTATATGAAAGTAGTGATGACTACTTAGACTCAACTAAGTTGACCTGAAATGAATTAAGCTGAATTGTTTTGAGAGAAGGTACAAGTATGTATTCAGTCTTGTTATGAAATTAGCTGCATATTTGACACTGTTTGAGTGATTATCTGTGAAACTTTGTCTGTAAATCTCTGCAGACTAAGACAAATGAATGTGCACTGTAATAAGGAGGAGGAGAAGGAGATTCAAGGCAAACCCATCAGAGCTCCATTTAAAGAGCTAAGAGCTGATCGAGAAACAAAGGAGAGATGGGGGCTGGCGGGTGACAGCAGAAAGCAGTCTAACTCAGTAGGGACCAGTGTGTACAAGGCAGCAATTAGATATGATGAAGTATTGGCTCTCCAAACTTCTTCAGCATGCCTTTCCCCCCAGTGTGTTCAATCCCTGAACACTACACATCACACTGTGAGCTTGCCTCATTAAGAAGCACCAGGATGGGCCGGAGCTTATCACAGCCTAACACATGCAAAGCATACTCTCTGTGTCTTTGGCTCGCTGGCTTTCTCCTGATACAGTTGCAATCAAAATTATTCAACGCCTATTGCAAATCAGGTTTAATGTCAAGATTTACAGACTTTCAGCTGTTTGTAATGAATAAATCAAACAAAAGCAATTGAATTCAAGTGATTTCACGAAACTCAACTGAAAATGCAACTTATAATGACTTCTCCAGTCTCAAAATTATTCTACCCCTTCATGGCAAGAATCTTTAGTACTTAGTAACGCACCCTTGTGCTGTTATGACCTGCTGCAAACGAGATGCAGAGCTTCTGGCAGCGTTCCTGAGAAATCTTAGCCCATTCCTCATGAGTGATGGCCTCCAGTTCAGTAATATTCTTGGGTTTGTGTACTGCAACCGCCTTCTTCAAATCCCACCAGAGATTTTCTATGGGGTTCAAGTCAGACTGTGATGGCCCTGTAGAATCTTCCTGGACTTCCTTTGCAACCATGGTGGACTTTGCGGTATGCTTGGGATCATTGTCCTGTTGGAAGCTCCAATGACACCCCAAGCTTCAGCTTTCTCACAGACGGCATGATGATTTCTCCTAGGATTTCCCAATACTTCAATGAATTCCTGTTGCTTTCCACTCACAGGTTTCTAGTGCCAGAGGATGCAAAGCAATCCCAGAGCATCACTGAGCCACCACCATGCTTGACTGTGGACAGAGTGTTCTTTCTTCATTCTTCTTTCTCCAGACATACTGCTGATCCATCATGCCGAAAAGTTCCAGTTTCATTTCATTGCTCCACAGAACAGAATCCCAAAACTTCTGTGGCTTATTTATGTGATTTTGAGCTGACATTTCTTGTGCTTTTGGGTCAGTATTGTTGTACGTCTTGGAGTTCTGACATGGAAACCTTCTGTGTTTAGTACGCCCATTACTGTGTTGACTGAAACCTCGGTGCATGTTGCCATCAAGTCTTGCTGCAGGTCTTTTGCAGTCACTCGAAGGTTTTTCACAACCTGCCTTCACAGTAATCTGGTTGCAGCTTGTTGATAGCTTCCTTTTTCTGCCCTGTCCAGGTATTTCATAAATTTTCTACCCCTAGCCAGTTCAGGTATTTCATGTGTTCCAGCTCAAGCACACCTGGTGCAACTAATGAAGCCCTTGATTAGTTGCATCAGGTGTGCTTGAGACAACACCTGTTTTGCATATTTGTGCTGTTGTGAGGGATTCTATTCACGGGGTTGAATAATTTTGAGACTGGAGAAGTCATTATAAGTTGCATTTTCAGTTGAATTTGGGGAAACCACTTGAAGCATTTGTTGTGTTGATCTATTTAAATTGCTTTTGTTTGATTTGTTCATTGCAAACATCTGAAAGTCTATAAATTTTGACATTAAACCTGATTTGCAATGGGGGTTGAATAATTTTAATTGCAACTGTATCTCTTCTTTCTTCCTCCCATCTTTTTGTTTCATCACCAACTCTCTGTTTTCTGCACTTACTAGTCATGCTCAATTTGTTTCTCACTCAAGAGTTGATTATACATACTGACATCAGGTTTGGTATACATAATGAACCTGATCTCATGAAAAATCCACACGAATTTGGAAAAGCAAGAGATACGTGGCTGGATTTCATTCAGTACTATATAAGGAAAGGTAGGAACTTTAAAGTCACCCTGATCTTAAGCTAAAAATGTTTTCTTAAAATTTGTGTGCAAATTGTTAGAAATTTGTAAGTACCAGATGAATAGACCCTTATTTTACTTTTAGTCTCATCCTACCTCCTTATTCAAGCAGATGCATCAATTTAACCCTTTAAAGTCCTGTCGTATTATTCAGATATTCATATTAAACCTTTCAACTTCCTGGAATTGTTGGTGGGTCGGAGCCTACACACCTTTCTGATTAGTTTCACTGTGCTTACTGAATAATACATAGTAGAACAATGTATATAGTTTGTGTTCATGTTAGGGAATAATTCATTGTAGTTATTGAACAATATTATTTAAGATAAATAATTGAATTATAAACCGAGTTTAAGGCATATTATTAAAGCATATTATTAAAGCATATTATTTAAGCGAGTACTCTGAATTATTTACTGTGAAATGAATAAAAAGGTTCCTGACAATGGGTTTTGGAGTTTAAGGGGTTAAGATGATGTTTATATAAATATTGGCAAATATACATCTATGTAACATGACTGGTGATTGTTCGTGAAGAGCCAGTTAAATGCAATACCTTTCTTAATGATTAAGGGAAATGCAGGAATTGAGAGTAGGGCTTTGCAATGCTCTTGAACTGTTTTACTCTTTAACTACACTATAATCTAGTATGATTAGAGCAGCAGGGCCACAAAGAAAATTCAAAACTAACACAGATGTCAAGGGAGTTTAATTACAACCCCAATTCCAAAAATGTTTGGACGTTGAGTAAAATGTCAATAAAAACAGAATGCAATGATTTGCAAATCTCATAAACCCATATGTTATTCATAGAAAACATATCAAATGTTTAAACTGAATAAATGTACTCTTTTTAGAAAAAATAAGGTAAATTAATTTTGAATTTGATGGTCACAACATGTCTCAAAAAGGTTGGGACAGGGTTAAGAAAAGGTTGGAAAAGTAAGTGTTACTAAAAAGAAACAGCTGGAGCTTAATTGGTAACATGTCAGTAACATGATTGGGTATAAAAAAGAGTATCTTAGAGAGGCAGAGTCTTTCAGAAGTAAAGATGGGCAGAGTTTCACCAATTGCAAAAAACTGCATCCACAATTTGTGGAAAAATTTCAGAATAATGTTCCTCAACGTAAAATTGCGAAGACAACAGTACTACATCACCTACAGTACATAATATCATCAAAAGATTCAGAGAATCTGGAGACATCCCAGTGCACAAGGGACAAGGGTGAAAATCAATTTTGCATGCCCAAGATCTTTGGGTTGACTGCATTAAAACAGGCATGATTGTATCATGGAAATCACTGCATGGGCTCAGAAACACCTCCAGAACTCACTGTCTGTGAACACAGTTTGCTGTCCACCCTCAAATGTTGATTAAAGCTCTATCATGCAAAGAAGAAGCCATATATGGACCTGATCCAGAAACACGGCCGTCTTCTCTGGGCCAAAGCTCACTTAAAATGAACTGAGGCAAAGTGGAAAACTCTTCTGTGGTTAGACGAATCGAAATTTGAAATTCCTTTTGGAAACCATTTTGGAAATTTCCTTTTGGAAACCATTTTGAAATTCCTTTTTGAAACCTTTTGGAAACCTTGCGTCCTATAAACTAAAGAGGAGAGGGACCATCCGTGCTCAGTTCCATTTTATCAGCACTCAGTTCAAAAGTCTGCATCTCTGATGGTACGGGGGTGCATTAGTGCCTATGGAATGGGCAGCTTGCACATCTGGAAATGCACCATCAATGCTGAAAGGTATATACAGGTTTTAAAGCAACATATGCTTCCATCCAGATTCCATCCCATTTTTACTTCTGAGAGATTCTGCCTCTCTAAGATACTCTTTTTTATACCCAATCATGTTACTGACGTGTTGCCAATTAACCTAATTAGTTGCAAAATGTTCCTCCAGCTGTTTCTTTTTAGTAACACTTACTTTTCCAGTCTTTTGTTGCACCCATCCCAAATGATTTGAGACATGTTGCGGCCATCAAATTCAAAATTACCTTATTTTTTCCTTAAAATGGTACATTTCCTCAGTTTAAACATTTGATGTCTTTTCTATGTTCTATTGTGAATAACATATGGCTTTATGATATTTGCAAATCATTGCATTCTATTTTTATTTACATTTTATACAGCGTCCCACCTTTTTTGGAATTGGGGTTGTACCATTTAAATCATATTTCTATAACACTTCCTACACTTAAACAGGTTAAGAACATTTTATTTGGCAGATTGGATTCATCCTGTAAAGGATTATAGCCATTTCCTGCTTTGAATGAAGTCTGATATCAAAGACAGTAGAGGGAAGTGCACTCTTAGACAATAGCATGGGGCCATTACATAAGGCCATTTCAGAGAAGAATTGTCCAACCTCTTCCTCACTCTCACCATAAAGATGAAGTATCTAACAGGAGCTACAGAGGAGAAACGTATTTGTCTTGGCGAATTAGTGCTGGAATATTTACACCTAAAACATTTCATATACTAATGCACATGTGGCTATATAAAACTAATACTGGGGGGAAAACACTAGTGTGTCATAAGCATTGTAAACTTAAATGAAATAAGTAGTAAAACTAGACGAGGGTAATTTATTGAGG
Organism: Ictalurus punctatus; assembly: GCF_001660625.3. Classification (NCBI taxonomy): domain Eukaryota; kingdom Metazoa; phylum Chordata; class Actinopteri; order Siluriformes; family Ictaluridae; genus Ictalurus; species Ictalurus punctatus. The sequence continues at coordinate 19,977,345 of NC_030422.2, forward strand.
AAATGTATTACAATACTACAAATTACAGTAAAGATTACGTAATTAGTAAACTAGTAAAGTCTTAGTGTAATTGGTGTAATTAGTGAATTCTGATTACTTTTGGACTAGTTTATATCATTACCAAAAAGGGATGAAACACAGTGCATTTAAAATTCATTAATGGACATTCAATCATTAACTTAAACCTTTTACATATCCTTGCCAAAGAATTGAATTCTTTGTTGACTTTCTGGTGGAGACTTTTTCTATTTCTTCCAAATTTCTACATTGCTCTGTTTGCTTTTGTAATGACCTGACAGTTTGACACTGACACTTGGGATGTGTCAATGAAGTTTGCACTTACATCCACCCACCTCAGAATTTGTGAAATTTATGAGTTAGCCTTAGTCACTCCAGTTATACAGTGAAGGCTCCAGTTATACACTATATGGCCAAAGGTATGTGGAGAACTGACCAAGACACCCATATGTGCTTATTGAACATCCTATTTCAAAGGCACAGCATTAATATGGAGTACTCTTATGTTGCATAAAAATAGTCACAGTCAGCTGGATTCTGATTGGCACTCTACACCTTTATGCATATGCAGTTGAAAAGTAGGAGACCAAGTTTACTGACAGATAACCAGACTTTAGTGAAAGTTAGATGGTTGGCACTCAAGACTAATCCAGTGGAGGTCAGAATAAACATGAAAAGGGCTGAAAAAATGAGTTATTAACCAGTAGCTAAATTTGGTAAGAGAAATAGGTAAGATTACAACATACTGCATGTTGAACATTTCTCTCACTCATTTTTACTTATATATGACACTAAGCACTCCTTCCCTCAGGCCATCCACAGAACGTACTCTCAGGTTGCCTTACAACTTTTCGCAAATATAAGGTGTTTTATGTGCTGTCTTAAATACTTATGTGACTTATAAGAAGAGCTCCCACTTTCCCACTTCTACTTGTCATTTTGTTATTTATGTTTTAAGCTTGACCCAAAACTTTACACCCTTGCTGATATGGGAGGACGTTAGGGGTGAAAAGGGGCAGAAAACAACAGACAGTATATACTTTATTTGGGTTTCTATAGGGTAGGAGAAAAGTTTTGATGAAATTTGTCAGCTGTGGAAGGAGCCTGAGAGAGAATTCAGCTGAGATGTGATATCACCTTTAATACCACATCCCAAACCACTATAGAGAGAAGGGGCTTTAACCTTCACCTCAGTGAAAAAGCCCCTAAATATATAAATAGACACCCAGAATAATCTCTGACTGCAATCTTCGCTGGTTGAATTGAGGACACTTAGGCTCCAATACAACAACAATGTCAACATTCTTAAGACATCACTCGAGCACTTTTAAAGTGCTTTAGGTTATCAGGCAGGCTTTACCCTAGATGCTTGTCTCTCATTTTCAATTGTTCCTCTTTATTTGCCTGACTGTCTCTTCTCCCTATTGGCTGTCGATTGCAGATTAAGTAGATAACTTCTATGCCCAGAGCAACTCGAGAGACTCTGCCAAGAATCCCCAATTATCCAATTCATCAGCATTCCATCAACTTTCTATTTGCCTGTCTTTTGGAGTTCAATCACCGAAGCGGCAACAGCGTTTGCTTGCCCTCCTTTTTGACTCTGAATGCACATAGTGCAGGAATTCATTTTACTCACTCTGTTTTAAGCACAAGTCATTTAACAAGAGTAAACCGCATGAAAAAAATTGAAAGGAATAATAATAATAAAAAAAAGATACATGCATATAAAAGCCAAGAGACAGTGAACATGAACATGATTCATTCTATTTAAACTGCAAATTTCTCCAACTTGATGTCACTTTAAATTTGAATAAAAAGCAGGACCAAAGATAACTGTGAGCAAATAGGGAAAAATCATGTAAATTAATGTATGAAATACAGTTGAAAGCCAAGATTAAGGGGATAAGAACTTTCTGGCCCCACCCTTCAGCAATGGAAATAAACCAGAAGCTATTGGGTCCGTCAGTGCTATTTCCTAAGAAGATATACCAAATTTGATGGAAATATGTCAAGTCCTTGCTGAAAGATGACCTCACAGCCTGTTTAATGATTTTGCGATGGGTCACATGTAATGGTTCAAATTTCATGAAGAGTAACCAATGTTTCTATGTAAAGAAGGGGGGAAAAAAGGTTTTTGTTAAAATTAAAAATTGCCAGTTAGCTGTTTTGCAAATCACAACACAAAGGACACTTAGCACCTGCCAGAAAATTATCAGAAAGAAGAATCAAATACTTTGATGTTAAACGCCTCAAATGTTAGATACAGTTTTATTCAATTTGTGAATTATACCACCGCCTAGCTGGGAATTTAGACAAAACCAATAGGGTTCCTTTAGTACATGGTCCTTTACTCACACACAAAGTTTGGTCTCAGTAGATCACACCATTGCTGAGATATGCTCTCACTTCCTATTTGGTAACTTTTCTGTTAATTCGTTAGCATGCTATGGTCAGTTTGAAAAATCAAGGGTTGTTCAGGCTGATGTCATGATGGTGTGAGCCACATTTTGTAATAATTGAAAAAAAAATGTAGGAGACGAATTTTGGTAGGTCAAAAACACAGGGTACTGAATAAAGCTTACAGTATGTTACTGAATTAAATCTGCCAGTTTATTGGTAATTAAGGTGTTTGTTTGTTTTTTTACTTTCCCAGAGAATTGGGATCCTTTTGGACTACATATATACGTATATGGCCAAAGGTTTGTGGACTCCTGACCATCACAATTATATGTGTATTTTAAACATCCCATTTCAGATTTAGTGCACCATTACTGTTACAATAGCTTCCACTCTTCTGGGAAGGCTTTCTATTAGATTTTGCTAAGTGACTGAGGATTTGTGCTCATTCAACCACAAATCAGTAATGAGGTTGAGCATTGATGTTGAGTGAGGAGGCCTAGGATGCATTCAATGTTCCAATTCATCCAAAAGGTGTTCCGTATGGTTGAGGTCAGGGCTCTATGCAGGACACTCATGTTCTTCCACTGCAACTTTGGCAAACCATGTCTTAATGGACTTTGATTTGTGCAGAGGGGCATTGTTATGCTGGAACAGATTTAGGCCTCTTATTTCAGTAAAGGGAAATTTTAATGCTACAACATACAATTAAATTCTGTACAATTGTGAGCTTCCAAATTTCTGGCGACAGTTTAGGGAAGGCCCACAAACTTTTGGCTAAATAGTATACATTTTTCTTTCATTCCTTCTCATAATATATGACAAAATGTGTTATAATATGAGACCATTTTAGGACCTTTGTGAAAGAATTAATGCTATATGCCATAACCTTCTCATCAGAATGAATGCTAGTGTACACATCATGTAAAGCTATTAATAATGACGGCAGACAAATAGTTGAACATATTGCACTTACACTGAATAAGGTCAAGGTTGTCCATACCAAAATATTGAGGATGCTACATGTACTGTCACGTCCTGATGGAAGATTTCGGGCAGAACCGATGAGAATTGTCTGCTTTTGCTGGCTTTAAAACATATAGTGAAGAAAAGTGAAAAAATACAAGCAAGAGAAAAATGATAGAATATTAAGAAGAGCACTGCTTTATATTGATCAAGATGTGGATGTGCCCCCCCCCCAAAAAAAAAAAAATACACTACTGAGTTTATGGAGTAAATTTAAGAAGAAGAAAAAAAAAACAGTTCTAAAGCATGAAATCTCTTTAATTAGAGTAAAACCTAACTGTTTTATTATCAGTTGTATTAATGCTTTCTGCATTGTTTACTTGTGCTGACACCAGAGTCTTTATTTAATAATAATTGTATTTATTAACACATTTATCTCTTTCTTACTGAGCTTGCATTTCCTCAAGACCAAAGCTTTTTGATACCTGTGACATTGACCATTTCCAGAATGTAATTATTCATTGGCAAACCGCAATGTGTGCCTCACACAGTGCATTTAGTAAGCGGTCCCAGTTTACATGAAGAGCTACAACATTTGTAAGCTGAATGTTAATGTCAGATGCATTACAAGTACACTTTGCAGTCACATTTTGTGCTGCACCTCATGTGCATACATCAGGCCCTATGTTTTTATACCACATCCTATCAAGTTCATGTCCAAATAAGCCACATAACATTAGGCTACAGATAATTCATTGGTATTTTTGGTCCTATGTGCTTTACAAGAGACAAGTGTAAATTATTTGCATGTTTCTGACCAGCAGGACCTGAGATTGGAGCAAAGGTTCACTTTCTAAGAGGACATATATTTACAAAAGCTTGTGAAAACCTATTCATCCTTTTTATTACTGAGTATGTTTGCAGATGAATGAGGACAAAAGAGTCTATTTTGTAGTGATCCTGTAATGTAACAAAATGGGGGTGGCAGGGAGGGAATCCATCCATCCATCCATCCATCCATCCATCCATCCATCTTCTACCGCTTACTCTTTCAGCGTAGTGGGGGAACCTGGAGCCTATCCCAGGGAGTATCAGTCATATGGTGGGGTACACCCTGGACAGGGTGCCAGTCCATCGCAGGACACAGGAGGAAATCCAAGCTTTCTAAATTATTTCTTATTATTACACTCTAGGGCCACAGTACAATGTCAACACAACTTAACATTCCAACTAGCAAGCAACAAGTTACCCATGTCACTTGTAGTTTGTCTCTTGTGAGTGTGCAACAACTGCTACTTGTGGGCATGCACTGACTATTGTTCTCATTTGTATACGGTTACATTTAAAGATAACTAGTTAAACAACAAATAAAATAATGCTCTAGGCCTCTAGGCTTCTAGGCTTCATAATTCCTTTGTTGACAGATTAGCAAAGCAAGGTACTCGCTATGTACACTCACTAGAAACAGCAACAATCTCTTCTACTGCCTTCCAAGCTTCATTTTTCAATGTCTCCATAAAGATTTAAAGTGCAGTCATATATGGCAGGATAAGATGAATCCACAGCTTTATGGTTTTTCTTCTATTTGTGTGTGTCAGAGAAAATAGGAACTGATAGCAGGTACAAACTAAAGCTGTGAGTGGGGGATTGTATTAATGTCAAACCACACACACCATAAGATTGATCCAAAGAATCATTCAAGCCATTGTTTGGGTTTGTGTCGCGTTACCATGTCATATCTAATTTGCAGAAAATTGAGAAAATGAATTTTGTCTCTTTGACTCTTTCTAAAATGAGGATAATGTGAATATTTGTCTCCATGTCACTTGCTAATGGAATTGTAAGGTTAGTCTAATTTACCAAATACTTAATAGTTTTTAAAATTTGAAGTATTGTATTGTTTACCATTGTAGTGTTGGAAAACTCTCAATATTACTGACAGCACAGATTGGAGTGTATAAAAATTTGCACACACATTTATGCATTTTCATGCAAGTTTTTCACCCCACCATGGTGCCCTCCAGGATGTGACAGTGTCTGAGTCAGCAGGACTGAGATGAAGAAGATCTTTTAATCTCAGCTCTGTAGACTGACACCAGCTCCCTTCAGAGTGCCTGACAAATCAAAACACAGAATTAATAATGTTCAGCTCTCTTTCAGCTGTCATATGAAGTTTCATAAATATAGAGTGACAGCTACTTGTGACTACATTTAATTTACAGATAAAAATAAACAATGAATCCTCTTTTGTTGTTGTTTAAAAAAAAAAAAATCATACTATGTTTCAATCATATCCATAATTCCTGCTCATGCTTGTGCTGGTTGATTTTCAGAAGGCGATATTTCATATATCATCCATCTCTCAGACTTGTAATCCTACTGTGTACCCCTTTTTATAGCCATGTTGTTTTATTAGATGGCCTTGGGGTCATGCAGAATTTCTCTTGTGTTCACACACAGACACACACACACACACACACACACACACACACACACACACACACACACACACACACACACACATTTCCTTAAAGTAATTGGAAAGAGGGAGAAATCTGGAGGATCACTATGGTGCAAAATTGTTCACTCCACTGTGAACACACCCACCCACACACACACAGACACACACACAGACACACACACACACACACACACACACACACACACACACACACACACACACACACACACACCCCTCTCCCCACACATACACACACTTCTGCAATGGCACTCTTGTTAATGCTGAAGTAAGACAGCGGGTGGCTGCATGTTTGAAAGTCATGCATCTTGGCCAAAAGCTTCACTCTGCCCTTCACAGCTCACTAGGCAGGCACTTATTTGCAATGGAAAAGGAACATGAAAAATGCTGTCAGGAGTGACACCCATATTATGGTATGGTACACACACATTCACACACTCTCTGTCTCAAAATCTGCATTATGTGGCATGTAAATTGTATTTATAATGGAGTAATGGAGCCATGTAACAGTATGGATTATATCCATCTCAAGCTCCCAAAGCCACTGAGGCAAGCGAATTTCCAACTGTTCCTCCAAGAGAATTAGCATTTTCCCTCATGTACAGAAGAAAAAGGAGAGAGAGAGAGAGGTAAGGAATAAAAATGTCAGCTCAAAGCCTTTTGGATTTCTTCTGACAGCAAGGTTCAGTATCACTCCAAGGTTCTTTTCGAAGTTCAGTGCTGAAGGTTATGGATGCCATAAAATCAATTCGCCTAGATAAAAGCCAGCAAAATGTATTTCAGCTATGATCAAAGTGTTCTGTTTTGTTGTTGTTTTTTTCAGCTCTTCATGGGGCCAGGAAGTATGGGAGGCATGTCACAGTTTATGGTCATCTGCTTGGCCGCCTGTTATTTATGAGTGAAGAAGCCCAAGGCATTTCGGGATACATGAACTCTCAGGTGGCAAAAGAAGATTGCTTGTGCTATGAGTATTCACTGTGAATATATTGTATGTACCGAACACAGGTAAACACAAAATAACTAAAAACACAAAGTACAGGCAAATTAAACATTTAATATAAATTAGAAGAATCATAGTGTTTGGTATCATACATTACTCACACTCAAGGCAACTTTTCCAATGAACATTCACATGGCGACTATGTACTGTAACACCTCTAATCAACATCTTTTAAACATGCTGTTTTATTCTGTGGGATTGAAATGTATCTAGTGCACTTTGGATCTTATATAAGCTCACTAATTGCTGTTAACTGGTTCTTGATTCATTAATTTGCTGAATTTAGAATGATTCAGACCAGTAGGGGCTGCCAGTCTAATGTGTGTCATGGCTGTGTGCATGTTCTCAAAATACATGGTTATTAGGCAGAAATAATGACATTTGTGGGCTCCATATCTATTATTCCCTGAAATATAAAGTTTAAAAATAACACAGTTATGATAGGGAATTATGATAGGATCAGCGCATATTTCCCACCTGAGACAGTTCAACCTCAGGCTGCAAGGACATCTTAGTTCCATTCTTCATCTGACCGTGAGTGTGTGTCTCTTTTCAACACAGCTTTGAGTTGATAAGCTAATGTGTACACAGTGTGTGTGTGCATGTTTTTTTTTAATAGATTATGGTTTATCGCTGGTGTAGTATCTCTGACTGTAGTACATACAAAATAAATCATGGAATATGTGCATAAATTGCAAAGATTTGTTCAAGTTATTCAATAATACAGTGGATATAAAAAAGTCTACACTGTTAAAATGGCAGTTTTTTTATGTAAAAAAAAATAAATAATAATAATTAACCAAGATGAACCATGTCAGAAACTTTTGTACCTTTATTGTGAATTTTTAACTTAAAGTGATAAACAATAAGTATCATTTTAAGTGAAAAAAAATTATAACTTTACTATAATCTGGTTGCATAAGTGTGCACAACCCTAAACTAATACTTAGTTGAAGCACCTTTAGATTTTATCACAGCATTCAATCTTAAGTAAGAATGAGAATTAAGAGTCAGTAAGTATTGGCACATCTTGACTTAGCAACACTTTGCCATTCTTACTCGTAAAAACATTCTAAATCTGTCAGATTAGCTGGGCATCTCCTGTGCATAGCCATTTTCAGGTCACCCCACAGATTTTTGATTGGATTTAGGTCTGGAATCTGGCTGGGCCATTCCAAAACCTTGAACTTGTTTTGGTGAAGCCATTCCTTTGTTGATCTGGAGGTTTGCTTTGGGTCATTGTCATGTTGAATGGTGAAATTCCTCTTAATCTCAAATGTTTTAGCAGAAGCCTCATGGTTTTAAACCAGCATTGACTGGTATTTGGAGCTATTCATTATTCCCTCCACCCTGATTAAAGCCCCAGTTCCAGCTGAACAACAACAAAAAAAAAAGTATTATACTGCCACTACCATGCTTCACTGTGGGGATGATGTTCTTTTGCTGATGCGCTGTGGGGGTTTTTTGTGCCAAACATATCTTTTGGTATTATGGCCAAAAAGTTCAACTTTGTTCTCATCAGGCCAAAACACTATGCTCGACATGGTTTTGGGAGACTGAATGAATCATTTATTAATGTATTTATTTTATTTAGTTAAAAAAGGCTTCCATCTTGCCACCCTACCCCACTAGAATTGGGGAGATTGTTGTCACATGTAGGGAGCAACCAGTACTTGGAAGAAATTGCTGCAATTTATTTAATGCTGCTGTAGGCCTCTTGGCAGCCTCCCTGACCAGTTTTCCCCTGATCTTCTCATCAATTTATAGAGTGATGTCCTGTTCTTAGTAGTGTCACTGTCCTGCCATATTTTCTCCACTTGTTGATTGTCTTTATAGTGTTCCATGGTATATCCAGTGCCTTGGAAAGGTTTTGCAATTTGATTGATATTTTTCAACAATGAGATTCTGTACCTGCTTTGTAAATACTTTGCAGTCGATGGCATTTGGCTGTTACCAAGAAGATGTCAGGAAAACCCTATAGGAACAGCTTTACTTTATTTGGGGGTAATCAGTCACTTCAATTGATGGCAGGTGTATACTAATTAGGATTTAACATGAGTTTGAATGTGATTGGTTGATTCTGAATACATTTCCAATTATAAAAGGGTGTGCACACTTCTGCAAGCTGCATATTGGAAGTTTGTTTTTCCTTTTTTTCCCAAAAAACATTTCTGGGCGTTTGCCACTTGATTTTTATGTTACAATTTCATAATAAAAGTGAAAAAAGTTCTGACATGATTTAACTTAGTTTCATTTTTTTTTTTTACACATAACACAATACCACAAAGTGTTGGAAATAAATATGTTCTTGCTAACTGTGCAATCACATATCTGTTATTTTTTCTAACACAAGTGAATAATGACTAAACTGTCCAGCAATGGTGTCACCATTCAATTTTCCTCCTTAAGAAAGAACGAACAAACCAGCCATTAACACAAGTTAATACTAAAAAAGCAAATGCAAGAAATAAAAGGTACTGTTTTTTTTTACCATTTCTTTGGGTCAAAAAGAACTAACTTAATTGCACTTGCAAAGTGTGTCTGAAATAAATGCAGGGAAAAGAGAGAAGAACCCAAAGAAACGAAGGAAAGAAGTGTGTGGGTGGCTGAGGGTGGATAGGGAAATGGGAAAAAGAGCCGTTAAAATGCAATTGTGCAACCATTTAGCAGTGACAAAAGAAGAAAAGGAAAAGTCAGAGGCAAAAAAAGCCAGGTAAGTGGGATATGAAAGGTGGTTTGTACCTTTTATGTGCAATTACACAAAGGAAGTAATTGCACATAAAAGGTGTGAGACACATTTCGTATAGTACAAACCAGAAAAGAAGGGGACAAAGTAACATTTTGCCAATGCCATAATCACATGCTTTCACAGTGTTTCGAGATGACATCGAGATATATATATATATATATATATATATATATATATATATATATATATATATATATATATATATGTGTGTGTGTGTGTGTGTGTGTGTGTGTATATATATATATATATATATATATATATATATATATATATATATATATATATATATATATATATGAACAATGATATTCCATATAAAGTTTTAGTGTGCTTCAGTTCCTGTTATGTTATATGTTTGAATTTACAAATTTCCATTACAGTATATTCAAAAGTCTGCTGGTCAACACTGCTGAGTCTTCAGCACAATATTACACACTGATTTCGCATTAGGTAAAATTAGCTTGTACTCTCAGTTGATGCTGTTGATTCAACAGTTTATGCCACTGCCTTAAAAAATATCCATTAATATCCATTAAGACGAGAAGTCGAACCATGGCACATGAACCACAACAAATCAACACAAGCATTAACTAATCCTATTGGCTTGCAGCTCCCTGTTCTCCAATAATTGGATTCAGTCAGAGAGATGGAGGTCAGAATGTGGGCTGCAGAAACAGGCCCTTTGGCCTGCCGGTGACTATTGTGACCCTTCAAAACAAGCAGAGCTGAATCAAAACAAAGGCAAGCATCAGTTAACTTTGGTATTTGTTCTTAGTCACAAATGTGTTGTTTTAAACATACAGTGGTTTGAATTGAGATAATAGAGGATTTGTTGATATAGGCTATTTTAGGTAATCACAGGGCAGCACAGTGTCACAGTGGTATTGTTGCCATCTCACAGCTCCAGGGTCCCCAGTTTGATCCTGAGGTGTGCAGAGTTTTGCATGTTCTCCCTGTGTAAATGTCAGTTTCCTCTGTGTTCTCTCTAGTTTCTTCCTGTCTCCCAAAATGCTGGTAGGTAGATTGGTTATGCTAAATTGCCCCAAGTGTAAGTTAGTGTGTGAATGTGTGTGCGTGATGGTTGCCAGCAATGCAGAGTATATTCCAGCTTCATTTCCAGTTTTCTCATGATAGATTCTAGATCCACTGAACCCTGAACATGGTTACTGAGAATGAATGAATGAATGAATGAATGAATGAATGAATGAATGAATGAACTGAACATATATTAGAAATACACTATATGGCCAATGTGGACAGCTAACCAGAACACCTATAATGCCGTTGCATTACAATTTCTCTTCACTGGAACTAAGGGACCCAAACATGTTTCAGTATGCCACTGTGTGCAAAGCAGGGTTCATAGAGACATGGTTTGCCAAGGTCGATGTGGAATAGTTCTAGTGGCCTGAGCACTGACCTCAACCTCTATGAACACCTATGAATTAGCACAAAGCCCCACAGCCATGTCCCAGTATCCAAGGTGGACCAACACCAATGATTTTGGAATGGGCACATATGTGTGTGATGGTTAGGTGTTCATATTCTTTTTGCTATATAGTATACAGTATATCAGTGAATAAACCTTATGATTTCCATCATGATGCATTTTCCTGTCTAAGATAGTATGAACATCAATAATTGTCAATATTATTTTCTTTCTTTTTGAGTAAATATGAGCAGTAAAAAAATATTTTTGTGAACAGTTTAATTTTCCTTAATCCATCTCATATATGCTGTCATTTCTGACATTTAAACTACCTCAGCTAAAAGTTAATCTAGATTCACAATAAAACTAAAACCAATTATTTGAAACAAGGTTAAAAGGTCAGTGCAACTGGATTTATAGATAACCCTTGTTTTAAAGCTTTATTTGTTGGTGCAAAGTTTTGGAGTATCCATAGTGTGTGGAAAAGCTAAATTATCTCCAAAATGACTCAAGAATGATTGTTTGTCCAGTGGCTTGTGTCACTTAGTAATATTGGACAACAATTGGCAAATTAATGTGCAGCATGACTGAAAAGAATGGTTTATGTGTGTAAAAAGCATGAACAGCCCTTGAAAGGTTGCATCTCCATTGTCTTCTTTCCATGCTTTGACTTGTTAAAGTCAGACTGCACATCAAAATATCTCTCAGCAGGAGGGGGACATAATGTTCCACCTTCGTTTCAACCCTTTCAGCCACACACACACTTACTGTCAGGACAATTGCTCCTGCTCCAGCCCTCCAGAGAGTGTACAACTGCCCTCGCAAGCATTTACACGCTGCCTCCTGCCACGCTAATGCAATTAGCATATGGTCCCAGCGCCTAGTCAGCGGAAGCCAAATCCTCACCCTCAAAGTCAATTAATCATAATACATCACTGAAGCCTGACTGAAACTTCAGCTGAGACACAACCACTGAGAAAGGCAATGATGGTTATTTTGACTTATAAGTCTAAGTCTAACCTACATATTTTAAGTGAAAATGTCCATAAAATAACCATAAAATATTAGTGTACCAAATTTGTTTTGGGAGCGTTTATCCAACAGTACAATCTGAGCATTGATCAATTCTCTATAACAACAGCAGTAGTGCCAGCTGTACCGTAAATTACAGGTTTATATTAGTGCACTCATTCTAATAGTTTACAATTTCAATAGTAACGGCTAATTCACTTGAATTCCCCACATAATGTAAGACTAATAATAAACTGACTAAAAATGTTATTTAACAAAGAAAAAAACCTAGAAGTTTTGATATGGTGAATGAAGACATTTATTCAACATTTATGGAAGAAGGCTTGTCCTAAGTGCCAGTGGCTACATTTACATGAATGTCAAATTCTGGTTAAAGGTCTATATTCAGGTTGCAGCCATATTCCAAATATAATGCTTATATGCATACAGGCATCAGAATATTCCTGTATACATGGTTGTTGTAAGGATGCCTGAGTTGCCATTCCTAAATACCTAGCCTACAGCTAAGCATCTGTTAGCACCCACAATTCCTTGTCTCCTTTCAGTGGATTTCAGTGGATCCAGGGGTGGGAATTGAAATTTGGGAAATCAGAATATTGTCTTAATTTGAAAAGGGCAATTAGATTGCAGCATTTACATGACTCAATACAAATTAGAATATTGCTAATATGTAGCCAGTGATTTTAACAGTTAGTAAGTTCTCTGCTATTCTGCTACTCTTCAGAATACATAACTTTGCACTTCTGGGTTTCTCAGTAACACTCACTGAATTTTTTCTGTTTTATTTTCAAAAGAAATTAAAACAAATGAAACTGGCGGGGTAACGACTGTTTATAGTTTCAGTAATATAATTGATAACAGCAACTAACCTGCTTCACATGCATAATAATTAATGGTTTCCCAAGGAGGTAAATCCTTAGAGTGATAGAATGCACTATTTTTCCTTAATTTTTTGTTTAGTTGTTTGTTTGTTTGTTTGTTTTAATATAATAGAAGTAGGCTTCTACTGTCCTCTCCAAAAGTATTGGAATGGCAATAGAGACGATAGAGCAGAATTTCAGGTTTTATTTCCTGATATTTACATCGAGATCTTTTAAATAACATAGAACATGGCACATTTGGTAGCAGACCACCCAATTTTTAGGTGATCAAAAGTATTGAAACAGACAGTCGTAAAGTAAATTGTATTTGGTTGAATATCTCTTGCTTGCAATAACTGCAGCAATCCGGCAACCCATTGACATCAAACTTTTGCATTCTTCCTTTTCAGTTGTTGTTTGTTGGGTCATTGTCTTGTGTCCGGTTTAGGAGGTGGAATGCATGCTCTATTGGGTGATGGACTGGTGACTTGGCCAGTATAAAACCTTCCATATTTTCCCTCTGATTAAGTCCTTTGTTGAGCTTGCAGTGTGATTTGGGTCATTGTGTTGCTACCTTAGAATGGATGCATTTTTCTTTAAATTGGCACACAGAATGTTCTGAATTAATTCTGCTGCTACCATCATGAGTTCTATCATCAATAAAGATTAGTGAGCCTGTTTCAGAAGCAGCCATGCAAGTCCAAGCCATGACACTACCTCCACTATGCTTGACCAAGGAGCTGGTATGTTTTGTATTATGAGCAAATTCTTTCTTTCTCCACACTTTGGCCTTTACATTGTGTGGACTGTGATATCTTCACCCCTGCCCTGTGAGGTTGTTGGTGATGTCACTGACTCTTGTTTTGGGGGGTTTTCACAGGTCTCACAATCTTTCTGTCATCAGTTGCTTGTGGTGTTTTTTTGGCCAACCTGTTTCATATCTGGTTGTTAGTACAATACTTGTTTCTTTCTTTTTCAGGACATTACAAATTGTTGTATTTGCTATGTCCAGTGCTTGTGTAATGGCTCTGATAGATTTTCTCTCTTTTTTCAACTTCAAAATAGCTTGCTTTTCTCCCATAAGCAGTACTCTGGTTTTCATGTTGGTTTATCCTTTTTAACAACAAATGTAGTCTTCAGAGCAAAACTCCATGGCTGAATCCAAGAATAGATATTCAAAGATATTAATTGTTTAAACAATCAATTTTACATGGCACACCTGGGCAACAAGAAACACTTGTCAGTCACATGTTCCAATATTTTGATAACTTGAAAAATGTGTGAAAAACATATCATATTCTAAGTTGTTTCTAGATGTAAATATCAGGAAATTAAAGCTGAAATTCTGATCTATTGTCTCATATTTATATTTTGATCTCAAACCCAAATGTCTTCATTGTACAGCAAAAACAAAAGAATTGGCCTTGCTGTTGCAATACTTTTGGAGGGTATATATCTATCTATCTTTCTATATTTCTGACTAAAATAGAAGCTGAATTTTTTTTTTTTTAAATCAGGTTTATCTAAAATAAATATCTTTGTTAAGTATAGGTGTACAACACTTATTGGCACCCTTCACAGCTATATTCCTTGGTCTTACCCATTGTTATGAATGACTAAGGGAATTTGGCCTGTGTTACTTCATATTTATACCCCTGTAAAACAGGAAGTCATGGTTGAACAATTTTCTGTTCCTAGTCACCCAGGTGTACTAAGAAAAATTTAAAATATCAATGGAAATATACTTCAAATATATTTTTCTCAAATGAATTCATAGGGGTGCCAATAATTGTTGTTACCAAAGTATTTTTTTTATAAACCTTCATTGTTTGCAGTTGTTTGATATACATGAGAGCAGAGTTTTTCTGTGAATTTTGATTTAAAAAAATCCAAAGTTAAACAATATAGACAATTTTTCACAGCCTTCTTTGCTCATATTTACCAAGGGTGCCATTATTAGTGGAGGGCACTGTATGTCATGAACTTTAGATACAAGCTACAAGCTATTTATGAGTATGTGCACTGAGGTGACAAGCATATTGAATGTCTCTTTTTCATTCCCACCTCTGTAAGTTTTATGCTACATTGCAGTTTAATTAACTAAAATGTCACTCAGTAGGACAGTGTTGTCCTTTAGATCACCGTCCATGAAATAAAGAAGTAAAATTTAAATGTATAAGAAAATGACAAAAGCTCTTGTCA
Organism: Ictalurus punctatus; assembly: GCF_001660625.3. Lineage (NCBI taxonomy): Eukaryota > Metazoa > Chordata > Actinopteri > Siluriformes > Ictaluridae > Ictalurus > Ictalurus punctatus. Next base: position 19,992,477 of record NC_030422.2, read on the forward strand.
TTTTATTTCTGTGTTCATTGCAAGATTTGAGGAGTTTCTCCTATATAACTATTATCACACATTATTGATACAGAATTTTTTTTTTTCTGTCAGTCCTTTGACTGGCAATATTTCTGCTTCAATTAACTGAGCAACTTATTATACAGATATTGGAGAATTTCCTGGAAATTTTAGAAATGTGTTTGTATGAGTTTTTGTCACCTTTAAGTAGGCTAGTGGTGTAGCTTTGCTCTACATGATTTGCTTGGGAGTCTTTTAAGTAACTGGAGTTGAAAGTGGCAATGCGTGTGGACCACGGCCCACTTTGGATGGACGACAGCGGGTGGGGATAAAATAGCATCAACTTGAATCAGAATCTACTGAGCAACTTTCTCAGATGTGCCATGTTTCCCTTGTCCTTGCTTTGTAGATTTTGTGTGTCGAGGCAAGTGAAAAATCAATGGGAAAATCCAACATCTAGAAAATAAATAAATAATAAAAACAAATTCAGCATTGGAAGATTTTTTAGTGACCTGAGAGAAGATCATAGCAAAGAGGGATACAGTAAAAGAAATAAAAAGACTGAAATATCAAACAAGTCTTCTTCTGTTAAAATAAATAAATAAATAAATAAATAATAATCAGCATTCAACAATAACCAAATTGAGTTCACCAAAAGGGCAATGGCTAGAAAACAAAACATAATCAGCTCAAATGTTTCTCATTTAATAGCATAAAAGCAGTTAGTTGCATTCCTACTGTAGCTACAGTACACAGTAGCAGCATTTTATTTTAAGAAATTACCTTTCTAGTTAATTAACCAAGAGGAAAATGAATCTGCCATGCCTGAGACCAGACACACTTCTAGTTTCAAAGCACAGATGGGTCCCTACACTCCATTAATGCAATGTGGCAAGAATAAAAACCCCACGATGAGTCTGCTGCTACCCATGGCTGTTTGTGCCTGCTCTTTTCCAGCCTGTCGTCTTTTAATTTAGCACTCCTTTCATTCAGAATTAGCATGTTTGCCATCACTTTCTCTCTCACACACTCTCTCTCTCTTTCACACTTTCTTTGACTCTTCTTTCTTTGTTTCTATGATTAAAAGACATTCTTCGTTTGTCTCTTACATGCTCCCTCATGGCCTTTCTTTCTTTCCTTATAGTCTTTCACTATTTGCACCTGGTCCTTACTGTATGATTTTACTAATAACTTTTCTGAACAACTACAGTATATTTAAAGGGTGGGTCTGGATTAGGGATGCCACATATGTCACTATCAGTGTTTCAAAATTTAAATGGATTTCTAAAAGCATACATGCCCTGTTAGGAATTAAAGTAAATCAAATGTGCATATTTAATGAATGCATATTCTCCACAGGTGTTTTAGGTTTGTTTTAAAACAGTCTAAAACCATTAGAAAGATGGTATATACCTTATATTTGTATGTGAACTGAGCTGATATTAAACCATGAAATGGATAGGATTACAATTAATTTCTAAAAAAATTCTATAACTGCAGGCTTATTAACTGGCGGAATGTAAATGAGTATATTGAGTCTTCATTTGTGCTGGACCCCGTACTTGCTGCAGATTGTGGTGGAGTTTGCAATGTGTGAGGGGGTGGATTAGAGGGATTGACAATTGACATTACAATTTAACATTACAAACATTATATATACTGTGTATACATTATATGTTTAAACATTATACAGTGGGGGAAATAAGTATTGAACATGTCAACATTTTTTTTTTATTAAATATATTTCTAATGAGGCTATTCACATGAACTTTTCACCAGACATCAGTATTAACTCAAGAAATCTGGAAATATAAAGAATTCACAATATTAATGTCCATAAATAAAGTTATATGTAATAAAGTGGAATGACACAGGAAAAAAGTATTGAACACGCTAAGAAAAAGCAGTTCTCCAAGGTATGGTAAGGCAAGGAAGCAGCTGAAATCCGTAAGTACTTATACCCCCTATCTGTGCAATATTAATATTATCTGGGTTACTAAATCGGTGGTCTATAAAAAGGCTTTTCGTTAACACGGTGTTACACAAGAAACATCTCATGATGGGTAAAAATAAAGAGTTCTCCCAAGACCTTCGTAACCTTATTGTTGCAAAACATATTGATGGAATCTGAAACAGACGTATTTGAAAACTTCTGAATCCTCCAGTAAGCACCATTGCACAGGAGCTCCTCGCAAGATTTCTGACCAGGGAGTAAGAAGAATAGTCTGAAGAGTAGCCCAAGAGTCAAGGACCACTCGGAAAGAGCTCCAGAAACACTTGGAAGCAGCTGGTACCGTCGTCACAGAGAAAGCAATAGGCAATGCACTCCACTGCTCATGCGCACCCCACAAGACTCCATTACTGAAGAAAAGACATGTCAAAGCTGGTTTGAAGTTTGCTACAACTCATTTGGACAAGCCTTTGAAATACTGGGAGAGTGTAGTCTGGTCAGACGAGAGCTAAATTGAACTTTTTTGCTGTCATACTACACACCATGTTTGGAGAAGAAATTGCACTGCACATCACCCTAAAAACACTATACCAACAGTGAAGTTTGGAGGTGGAAGCTGTTTTTCATTGCATGGTACTGGCAGACTTCATATAATTGAAGGAACGATGAATGGAGCCCCTTACTGAGAGAAAATAAATCAAGGCGTTAGAATGGGTCACTGAGTCAATCACCTGACTTGAATCCAATGAAGATTTAAAGACAATATGTTAAGAAGAATGGGCCAAAATCACACCTGAATACTGCGGCCGATTAATTTCTTCATAAAGGAAGCGTCTTGAAGCTGTCATTACAAACAAAGGCTTCTCCACCAAGTATTAAATAAATTTCAGTTAGCGTGTTCAATACTTTTTCCCTGTGTCATTCCACTTTATTACACATAACTTCATTTATGGACTTTACTGTTGTGAATTCTTTATATTTCCTGATTTCTTGAGTTAATACTGATGTCTGGTGAACATTTCATGTGAGTAGCCTCATTGGAAATAGATTTACTGAAAAAAACGTTGATGCGTTCAATACTTATTTCCCCCACTGTATGTTTAAAATACATGTTCTCAAACTTCTACCCTGATATGCTGTACATGCATAGGAAGGGCTTTCTAACTGTCAGTATTGGTGTCTTCCAGATACCATAAGCTTCAGGCTAGATACAGATCATGTGATTATTTTGCCCCCAGAGAGCAAATAAACCATCATTTAATTGTAGGAGGGAAAATATGAAAATAATACACCCATTGTTGAACAAATTACATGTATTAACAAAATTCACCAACAACCCTGTGAATAAATGTGTTTACAACACAACACAGCCAAGTCATTTTCGTGCTGATTTGCTGCCTGTGAGATCATTTTTGTTGGTTCAATTCCCAAAGGTTATTACCTCATACCCCACAGTAATATAATGCTTTTATTTTCATGTACTGTACATCTTTATACATACAATACACACACATATGCTATCAAACAATGCAAAAATCATAAATGAAGTTTCTTTGAATCTTAGTATTCTTTATATTTACACTTTGCCATTACACTTTAAACATTTGCCATTCAGATGTTCTTATTCATAGTTAGATGAAATAATACAAAGACAATCACTATAAAAGTACAACAAAGCGTTATCCTAGACAACCTCAAGCATCTTTGCCTTTGAGCCAAAAAAGTTACAACTGCCCAGTGTAATTAAGCAAGTATAAGAAGCACAAGTTGTCATAATTAGTATTATGATTATGATATGCCTTGATGCATTGATTTTGCATGGTTAGAAGGTAGAGGTGTGCTGGGACTACAGTTGCTACTATGTCCTTAGGACTGCAATTACCACATATAATTTTGCACTCACGTTTCCTTTAGTAAACAGTGGACTAGTTCAACAAACAGACTTCATATAAAAATCATAATGAACTTTCATTTACTTTCACACTATCCATTGTTACCCAGATGAGGATGGGTTCCCTTCTGAGTTTGGTTCCTCTCAAGGTTTCTTCCTCATATCATCTTAGGGAGTTTTTCCTTGCCACCGTCGCCACCGGCTTGCTCAATAGGGATAAATTCACACACTTAAAATCTGTGTTTATATGTTTCTGTAAAGCTGCTTTGAGACAATGTCCACTGTTAAAATCGCTGTACAAATAAAACTGAATTGAAACATTGAATTGAATTACAATTATGTGGGAATGATACATTGACAAGGCAGCCACGATTAGCTAACACTAGCTAATATTATTACATATCAATAATAATCAACTGTTGCTAGCTACTTTAATATATTTTGAATGTGCAGTTAACCAGCTAGCAAATTTTATTTCTAAGATAGCCTACTGAAATTTGAACTTACATGTTAACTGCATTTGTTCTCTGATCTTTCAGTTGTGCAGACATTTATTACTTCAGCTGATTGTTCTTTAAAATAAATCTACATACATATTCACTATAGTATGATGGAATTGCAATTATTGTAAATAATTGTCTGATATGGCAGACTAGTTAAAGAGGAAAAATTGTGCACTGACATTTATTACATTAAGCTGAATATTAGAAGATATTTACATTTACATTTATTCACTTAGCAGACGCTTTTATCCAAAGCGACTTACAAATGAGAAAGATACAAGCAAAATCAGAATAATCAGAATACGTGTTAATTAGAAGCCGAATAGTGACTTATCACCATTATTTTAGTTCCACATTTTATTTTAAATGATTTTAAAACACATAAATGATGAGTGTATTCTCTTGAAATATGTTGTTGTTGTTGTTGTTGATATTAAATAATAATTAATAGTATATATATATATATATATATATATATATATATATATATATATATATATATATATATATATATATATATATATATATATATATACAAATGTTAGAATGTTTGTTCTTTTCTGGCTTCAGACAATATTCACCTTACTCAGACCTCTACCATCATCCCACCACAGAGTTAAATACATTTATATCTACTTGTACTCTCAGTACAGTGCGATTGAATCAAACCTAAAGTTGAAATGGATTAGTGGAAATGGGGGAGAAACAGTTTGTACCAGCAATACTAGCATGGCCGAATGGTAATAGCTGATAATGCTGTTATAAGTAACCATCGTTGTTGATCAGTTGAAGTCATAGTAGACCAAGACCATAGTATTCAAGACCATAAGTAAAATAGTAATCGATAACTGTGTTTCCATTTCTACTTTGGCTGGAGGTTTGGTCTACAGTTATCCTAACATAAGCATAACGTGAACAGGAATGAAGTACTCATATTTGAGGCCAAGACAGCAAAAAAGAGTCATGTACACACAGTGAGGAAACCTTATTCCTGTTCCACAAGCCAAAGCAGTTTATCCAGGCCATTTCAAGTTAACTAAATACTTAAAGTTAAACCATCATGTGTAATTATCTGTGTCCTGTATAAATAGAATTTACATTAGCTAAGCACCAGAGCATATAGCTATAAAAGATGAGGTAATTACCTGACAAATTAACTTAACATCTCTGCTAGAAAAGTTTGCATTTACTTTAATGCATCCAAAGTCCTAGTCCAAAAAAGCTTTATTTTGCAAATTACAGCCCATAACAAGAATTTTACTAGTCAGTGAAAAATGTCCATCAATAACTGAAACTGTTTAGAACCTGTTCACATAGCCCAGTTTGTTTGTTTTTGTTTTTATCTTTATCACAAGCTCCAGCTGGAAACAGATTTGCAAATCAGCATTTCAGTCAGATTTGCCATTCACTACTAAAACAACATGCTCCTCTTTCCTAATCATCTGTCTAATGAACTTAACTATAAACTCATTCATTCATTATTTTATTCAGTCATTCATTATCTTTTTGATTTTCCTGGTGGGGGTCATGGTGGCAAGAGGCTGAGAAGGTCATCCAAGACTACTTTATGTTTAGCCACAGATTTCAGATCCTCTTGGGGGATCCCAAGCCAGTTGAGAGATATAATCTCTCCACCAGGTCCTGGGTCTGCCCCAATGTCTCTGTCCAGTGGAACATGCCTGATGCATCTGTGGTGGGAAACAAGCAGAGGGCATTCTTATAAGGTGCCCTTAACTGGCTCATCTCATTTTGCATTAGCAATGGCTCTACTCTGAGGTACTCCAGGATTGTCAAGCTATCAAAGAGAATAAGGCCAGCAACACTATGGAGAAACCGCCTGTACCCATGACCTTATTCTTTCAGTCACTACCCACTCGCCATAGGCGAGGATAATCAGTAAACTTCATCCACAAACTGAGCTCCTGCTTCACCACCACAGCCTGGTACTATGACTGTAACACTACTGATGTTGATTTGTTTGTCGATCTCACACTGTCACTCATGAATAAAATCCCAATATGTTTAAACTCCTCCAGCAGGAGCAATATCTCTCCCCTCACCCATAGTTATAGGTTGTCCCACTTTTTTCTGTAAAAGAACCAAGGTCTCAGACTTGCTGATTTTCAGTCCAGCTGCTTCACACTCAGCAGTGAAATGCTCAAGAGGGTATTATTTCTCATGAATAGTTAAAACTATTGGATGGGAATCAAGCAGGGCTGCTTAAAGGTAACAGGCATCTAACACATATTCTCATTTAGTAGACCTAACAGAGAGGGGTAGCAAACCTAATTTATGCCAAAATACTGTTACTGATAAATATAATGACTACGGTAAAAATAGTGCTACTTAAAACAAAATTAATCAGGGAAAATTAGTCACACAAATAACTGCTTGAGTAAAAATAAAAAAGTATACAGCTTTTTATACTGCAATGTACACAGGATCAGACTTACACTTCAGCTCAACAGTGGTCTGTGATGTAACTTTATATTCAGCATTTAGGTGACATTGTGATTGTTAGATTTTAGCATTATCATAGACGAGGGATGTTGAATTACTAGCAGTAGTGCTACACTAACTTATGAAGGGTATTGCATTCCTAGGAGAATCACAAGGAAGTAATATCTCTGTTCTATCATAAATGTTAATGCTTCAGACTCATTTTAATTATTTACTCACAGTAATTTGCCATCTGAATCTCAACTTAATGCAGTATTTTTTCAGTGCACTTAAAACTAATCCCTAAGAGCTTTGAACTGCACATGATCTCTACATTGGGAATTATGGAATGGTGTTGTAGAGCCAAAGCACAATAAATGTAATGTTCCTAATACATCATTGTGATTTAGCCCCGAGGGGGGTTGGGGGGTTCGGGACTGACAGTCCAATCTAATCATGTAAAAAGATCATTTTTGACTTTATAATAAAGTTATTCCAAAAGTACATCTTGCACATTACTATTTCTCCAAGAGAAAATGAAAGGTGTTCAGGTATCTCCTATACTGTTATGTTTGTAATAAGGATGACAGGGCTTCACCTTCTGTTCCTCGCTTCCTGTGACCTAGCAGCATCCTCTGAATATAACTTTCACCTTCTTTTATTCATCCTTTCTAAGGCTGTGATCCTCCTAAAAATGGATCAGCAGCACAGGTTTGTCTAGTTTCACCTTTAAATGAGAGGCAATGAGGACAGTGTGATGCTCTCCAAGGAGAGCACTACCTCTCTCCGCTTGCCAAAACCCTATGAGGCAGAAGCATTGGAACAAAGTCACAGCGAACACCTTCCTGGCTTGGCCTTTGCTGTATCATATTAGGTTGTTGAGCAACGCCAAGGGGAACGACTAGCAGTGTATTGCCAATTCATTCATCAAATGTGGTTTACCCCTGTGGACTTCAGTGTGTTCGCTTGTGTGTTTCAGTGTCCTTCAGGTGCGCCCTGCTACTTAATGCTTCTAAGAAGAGAAGACTTAGTTCTAACACATAAGCTAGATCTCTTTCTCACATTGTCTCTTTGTTGAGTGTGTGTGTTTTGTAATTCCTCCTGCGTAGAGAATGACATCTAGAAATGTGTGCTAACACCAGGTGCTTTGTTTCCAACACGCAATAACATCTGTCTACTAACAACAAAGTCACAAAATGTCGTTCTAGATTAGATCAAAGCAAAAAAGTTCCCTTTTTTAGTTTGAGTAATTTTCAAGCAATACTATGTATCTCATATGGTGATTTCCATATCAGACTGATGAATTATTTATATGTCTTTAAACTTGAAATTAAAGCTAACAAAATTAAATGATAACAAATTAACACTGAACTATTGGATGAAATTTAAAGCACTGATCAGTATATTGTTTAATGTCCATTTCATCCTGAAAATTATAGTCATTATGTCTATAATAAACATTTCAATGTATATATAATTATTTACTGATGTGAATATTGGCACCTAATTAATGCCTTTATTTTGTGTGTTGATTACAGATCCCCTTGTCCTTACAGAACTATGTCTGCTATACAATGCATGATTTGCATACCATACTGTGCCATAGTACTTCAGTGAGAATACCGAATAGAATACTGAATACAGTGTTCCTAATTTAAGTCGAAACTGTTGAAGGTGGGTGTCATCAAGGGTGTGTTTTTCTCCACTCCTGTAATATATTCACAGAGCTTCACTTTTTCCACATTTTGTTATGTTACAGCCTTATTCCAAAATGGATTAAATTCATTATTTTCCTCAAAATTCTACAAACAATACCCCATAATGACAGCATGAAAGAAGTTTGTTTGAAATCTTTGAAAATTTATTTAAAATAAAAAATAAAAATAAAAAAAGCACATGTACATAAGTATTCAAAGCCTTTGCTCAATACTTTGTTGAAGCACTTTTGGCACCAATTACAGCCTCAAGTCTTTTTGAGTATGATGCTACAAGCTTGGCACACCTATTTTTGGGCAGTTTCTCCCATTCTTCTTTGCAGGACCTCTCAAGATCCATCAGGTTGGATGGGGAGCGTCGGTGCACAGCCATTTTCAGATCTCTCCAGAGAGGTTTAATCGGGTTCAATTCTGGGCTCTGGCTGGGCCACTCAAGGACATTCACAGAGTTGTCCTGTAGCCACTCATTCGTTATCTTGGCTGTGTGCTTAGGGTCATTGTCCTGTTGGAAGATAAACCTTCAACCCAGTCTGAGATCCAGAGCGCTCTGGAGCAGGTTTTCATCAAGGATGTCTCTGTACATTGCTGCATTCATCTTTCCCTCAATCCTGACTAGTCTCCCAGTTCCTGCTGCTGAAAAACATCCCCACAGCATGTTTCGCTGTAGGGATGGTATTGGCCAGGTGATGAGTGGTGCCTGGTTTCCTCAGGCCATTCAGGCCAAAGAGTTCAATCTTTGTTCAAACTTTGGTCTGAGAGTCCTTCAAATGCCTTTTGGCAAACTCCAGGTGGGCTGTCATGTGCCTTTTACCGAGGAGTGGCTTCCGTCTTGCCACTCAACCATACAGGCCTGATTGGTGGAGTGCTGCAGAGATGGTTGTTCTTCTGGAAGGTTCTCCTCTCTCCTCAGAGACACGCTGGAGCTCTGTCAGAGTGACCATCAGGTTTTTGGTCACCTCCCTGTCTACAGACAGTTCCTTGGACTTCATGGCTTGGTTTGTGCTCTGACATGCATTGTTAACTGTGGGACCTTATATAGAGAGGTGTGTGCCTTTCATGTCCAATCAACTGAATTTACCACAGGTGGACTCCAATCGAGTTGTAGAAACATATCAAGGATGATCAGTGGAAACAGGATGCACCTGAGCTCAATTTTGAGTGTCATGGCAAAGGCTATGAATAATTATGTACATGTGCTTTTATGTTTTTTATTTTTAATAAATTTGCATAGATTTCAAACAAACATCTTTCACGTTGTCATTACGGGGTATTGTTTGTAGAATTTTGAGAAAAATAATTAATTTAATCCATACTGGAATAAGGCTGTAACAAATGTGGAAAAAAGTGAAGCGCTGTGAATACTTTCCGGATGCACTGTAAGTACACTCTATGGTCAAAAGTTTCTGGAGACCTGACCAATCACACCAATATGTGCTTATTCAACATCCCATCCCAGATTTAATTCCCCCTTTCTTGTTACATTAACCTCCACACTTCTACGAAGGCTTTCCATTAGATTTTGGAACATGGCTATGGGGTTTTGACCATTCAACCACAAGAGCAGGCCACTCAACATCCAATTTCTTGGTCTTGGACTTCCTATCCAATTTTGGCAACTCATGTCTTTTTGGACCTCGCTTTGTGCACAGAGGCATTGTCATGCTGGAACAGGTTTGGACTTCTTAGTTCCACTGAAGGGAAATCTTAATGCTACAGCATGCAATGAAATTATAGACAATTGTGTGTTTACAAATTTGTGTCAACAGTTTGCAGAAGAACCACATGTGGATGTGAGGATCAGGTGTCCACATACTTTCGGCCATATAGTGTACCTTGGGTCCTATTCACAAGTGATGGAAAAAGAGTTTGTGAGATTGACAGCAGTGTTACAGTCTCTTTACCAGTCTTTGGTAGTGAAGCAGGAGCTCAGTTTTCGGTTAAAGCTTGTTTGCTGCTCAGTCTATGGCCCTATCCTTCACCTATGGTCACAGCTGTGGGTAGTGACTGAAAGAATTAGGTTGTGAGTGCAGGAAGCAGAAATGAGGTCCCTCGGCTGGGTTGCCATGATAGAATGAGGAACTCAGCAGTTGGGAAGTAGAGCCACTGCTTCTGTGAATCAAGAGGAGCCAATTGAGGTGGTTTGGACATCTTTCAAGGATGCACCTTGATATTACTAGAACTGTATGAGGTTTGTCCACTGGACGGAGACCCTGAGGAATACCCAGAACCTGCTTTAGAGATTATATGTGAACATCCAGGAGGAGCTAGAAACTTTGGCCAGATTATAAAAGTCTCATCACGTTGTCATGAATGAATGGATGATCAGTCCTACTATTACAAGCAACCATTTGAAGAAAAACAACCACAAGGTTTCTCTATTCTTCTATCTCACAATAGTTTCTCAAAATCTAGGTTGATATAATTATTGTTATGATCTGTCAGAGTAAAAATACCCCAGAAGGAAATACAAGAATAAAAAACAGGCTGTAAACAACTAAGGGTTATTTTCGTGTGTGGTTTGCTGTCTCTGTGTTGGACTGTAATAATCTCATCATATCATGATTACAATGTCCAACACTTCATTCTGTTACTACACAAACACGTAGAGAGTGAGAGTGTGTGTGTGTGTGTGTGTGTGTGTGTGTGTGTGTGTGTGTGTGTGTGTGTGTGTGTGTGTGTGTGTGTGTGTGTGTCTGTCTGGTGTAGCACAAACTCTCCATCCACTACACTGTCATGTTTGACATCCAATCTGCATAATGAGCTGGCACTTAGCCAATCCCTTACTTAGCCATAACCATCCCTACATACTTTTTATGCAACCAGAAGGAAAATTATTTTTTAAAAGAAGTAATGTACATGCATTCTTATATCGCATGCCTTCACTAGATTTGAAAAACATGCCATTTTGTTCTCACAATATTATTATTGAAATACTTATATTATACCTTAAAAAGTTTAATGTTGATTGGTGAAATATCCAAAAGCAATTTAATCAAATCAAACCTTGCATTTCAGATTCTATTGGGGACTTTACACATGCTTGCTGTCTCTCAATCAGCTCCATGAGTGACACATATCTTCTCATATGAAGTTCTCATATGCACTACCAATTGGCTGCTATTCTATAAGTTCTACCAGAAAACATCTTCTTTAGGGGAAGGTATAAAAAAAAAATTAACTTGCTTGTGCCCTACAGGTGGACCACAGGTGCTGTATGGGGTTAAAGGTACACCAAATCTTGGATGGTCATCTGTCATGCCTGCTGTTTGCTGAAACCTCGTCTGTAGTTGGGACACTGCGGAGCAGCTTTACTCTGTAGTGCCTGGCAAATACAGACACATGACATGCCAAGCTACAGCATGACAGCATGCCAAAAGCCCTGCCCTATGCTTCTAGTGATATTCAGGGTGTTTAAACATCCAGGATTCTGAGTATGTGTAATCTTTTTCTTCCACTGACCTAAGCTTTGAATTAATGGCCTGATTAGGGTTTCTACCACCTGGACTGCATTGGGGGAAAAAAGCACACTTAATGACCTATTGTGTAACAAGAGTTGCCAAGTTGCGATGCCTCATTGCACCAGCTGTCTTGCTTGTCATAGGGCTTAAAAACAAAGCAACACAACCTATAAGTAGAGATTTCTTATTACAGGAAAAAACAGCATTTATTATCATACTGTACAGTATGTATACAGTACAATGTGGGTACGTGCCTCATTTTGAGTTTGAAAACTCAAAATGAGTTTGAGGCAAAACCTCAGTTAATCCAGGTTGGCTTTAAATATACTTCAGAATTCTGCAGTGCAGAGACTGCCCAATATGCTAATACAAAGCTCCAGTGGGAGATCATTTATCTTTATACACATTACACTGATTGCCCTGATTCACAGACATTTGAAAACATTAATAATGTTATTACCCAAAAAAACAACAAAAAAAACAAACAAAGGATGTATATATTTTTCTGTTATCTACAAACCTTGGGTTTTTGTTCCTTTATGGTGCACTTAGATGATCTACGTCGGACACATTCATGCTCACAGCCACTGTTCGCATTTGGGTGTATTGTCACTACCCCCTTGTGGCAGGTCCTGGTATTTTTATTTTTTTTTTTCAATCCAAACACTAGAGCTGATGAACCTGCACCCTAAGTAAATAGTCATTGCTTGCTTTTTGTGTTTTCAAAACTCCATCATTACTGGTAGACATTAATAGAGAGTAGAATATCATCTATTCACTCACAGACTCCATTAACTGTGATTAGGGGAGTGGTTTACACAGTCTATATGAAACTTAACCCAAGCACTTCCTGTATTCTGTTGCTTGATTATGTCCTCATCCTACTTGACCTTGCTGTGTTTTCTTTTTCCTCTAACCCCTTCACTGCTTTCCTCCAACCCTCCATCATATTGGGCTCCTTCACACATAGATATGAACCTGTGCGTGTACACACACACACACACGCACACACACACACACACACACACACACACACACACACACACACACACACACTCACTCACTCATATATATCTGCAGGGTGTGAGTGAGTTATGGCTCTCCCTCCACTGGTCCTGTTATGTGGCGACACGGATGGCCACTTCTTCCCATCATGCTTTGTTTTGTGTTTCGCCCGTGGGCAGTGTGGCCAGGCGGAGTATGGATGAGTCCAATATCTCAAAGCCTACTCCTTTGTTTTCTCTCTCTCTCTCTCTCTCTCTCTCTCTCTTCCTCTCTCTCTTAGCCTCTCTCATTTCAATTGCTGTATGACACGAGCAAATTGCTTCCACCCCCTGTCCCAATAACGCGGCTACACTCTTGGACGTATGCAAGTGTGGCTATGTGACAGAGAGACAGACAGACAGAGATATGGTGACACTGCAGAGATACAGCCAGAATGACAATGGCATCTAGCCTGAGGCAGGACTATAGAGTAAGACAAGGAGAAAGAGACAGGGAGAAAAGAGAATGGGACAGAGAGAGAGAGAGATCTATCAATTTGCCTATAATGTTGGCATTATGAGCTTAGCAATAGAGAAACCCTGAGGTTTATGTCAGGAAATGTCAATTGAATTGCATAGGTTAAGCAACATAGTGCACACGAGTCATCTTAGTTGTCAGCTCAAGAAGCAGGGGTGTGTGTGTGCTTGGTTACTTCAAGAGAATCTGTTTATGTACAGGATATATGAGTGCAAATTTTGTCATTATCAGTTAAAGTGGGTTCCAGAAAGCACAGCCTGGGGATTTTTCACAATCACAAACCACCATAACCAAATTTGTAACTACTACTGAGATCTTAATGTTGCTAGTCTAACTGGTTGCTTGAATCAAATAGGTTTAATCCAAACCTCAATAACTCAAGAACAATTCAGCCTATAAATGATGTCAACTTGAATTTAATGTGTTCTGTTGCGGGAATGTACAGGGAATAGAAAGTTCTAAGTCTCTAATAAGTAAACAAAATATGGTTGTACACATTTAAATAATGTTCATGAAATAAATCTGTATTGAGTGGAATTTATTTTATAGTTTAAGGGCTCCCTGACTACTAAAAGTCTGAAAAACCCAGCTCTACAGAATCACAAAGCAACCTGGCCATCACCCCACTACTCAACATCAAACAGCTTCCTAAAAACACTACACACACTCTGTGTAAGCTGAGTAGAATTATTTATTGACTTTTTAGTCTATGGTAAGCATGCACTGACCTATTGTTATCCTTGCTTCCTGGTCTGTGGTGGGAAATGACCTGTCTGCTTTCGCGCTTCTTTGATCAACCATTGAATAAAATGTACTCTCTATCTTGGTGACTATCACATACTCTGTCATTCACCCACACTCTAGCTTTGATATTAAGAGACCTCCTTCACTACACTTATTGGGACTCCCCCTGCTGATGGCTCCCCTCAGGGACTCACACTGCTGAGAGCTCCTTTGTTCATAGTATATGATAAATATACCACATTCTTTGGATAATTTGCTTTCAATATACTGTCACTTCAAACACACATATATCTTATCCTATGAAGCACAGCCCATCTGTTTCATTCAGAACTTCTTTGAGTGCTTTCTCTCACAATAAGTGAGTCTTTGGGGTGTTAGTATGTTCGCCTCAGCCAGCGTGTTCCTGAGTAAACAGAATCTCATTAAGGCCCAGTATGAGATTCACTGAGCAGCAGGGATTAGGAACATTACACATCACCCTGCATAATTACGCGGGTTAGCATGCTCCACTAACCCATTAGGCACTCACAAAAGCTTCCAGCTATGCACTTCCTAGACAATGGTGTGCTTCTGAGTAGCTGAGCCAAGGTGGTGTATCTACAGCATGTGTGTCTATGTGCATGCATGAATATTGATTCTCTGTCATTCTTTCCATTGCATCTGTTCGTTATTTTTTTTGTTTGTTTGGTTGGTTCGATCCAATGGTATCAAGTTTTTTTCTCTCTTGACTTGGACGACAGCCTTTAATGAACAGCTGACAGAAATTTGTTAGATACCTATGATGGTCATTCATTCATTCATTCATTCCTCCATCTCACTTTACCTCCTCATTCAGTTCACTCCAGGTGCAGCTAAACATTCAGACAAATGTTCAACTTGTTTTAATACTGTTGGATTTAATTTTAAAACAAAAGGGTAAAGTATCTTAATGCTTCTTAAGGCTATTTATACCACAATGAGCAGGAATTCCTGTTTCCTCTCATTGCTTAATAGAATTTACAGCATAATAAAAATCTCATCCCTAAAGCTCATCTCCAGGGCAATGTCTACTACATAGGCCTTGATACCCGACATCTTCTTAACATAGGGAGGGAGATTTGAAAAGTGATCTCCACCCACACAGGAGGAAAAGGTCACCAGTATATGAAAAATTCACAGCACTGTCATTCCATTAAGAGGCAACTGATTTGTGTGCATTGCAATTTCTCCCTCTATTTTTTCCATCTCTCTGTTCCACACACTTCACATCCTCAAGATGAGATTAATTTAAAGTTTGCTCTTTTTAACCTTTCTTTTATTTTTTCTTTTGAACAGAAGGCTGATCCCCTGCTCAGCTTCAAAAAGCTTTCAGTTTGTTTCAGTGAACCTTCAGGCAGCAACACTGGGAAGGAACAATGCTGAGAAAGACAGAGGGAGATCTATAGCTTTAGATGAAGCTTAAGCTGTTTTTGAAGTTCTTAAATCATGTCCCATACCAGGAATGCTGGATCAGCAAATACTTAGGGGTTCATTTTTTTTTGTCTTATTGAGTCTGTAAGCCAGTAAAATAAGCTGTTCATGCCTGTTTTAGGTGTAATTAGGCTGCATTCTGCATGAATGCAATTGTGCATTATGAACGAAACTAGCCTAAACAAACTAAGCACAGTTCGTTCTAAGTACCATGCACATGGCAGCATGTAAAATGCACTTTTCCTCACTTACATATGCACTTAAGGATGGATCATGCAAGAACGGGGACATTACCATAAGGAACTGTGGAGAAAAGCTAGGTGTTTCCTATTACATATGGTGTTTGATGTATTAGTCTTTGGGCAATGATTGGTGGCCAGTTTTGCAGATAATTGTGTCCTTCCAAGTGTAAATTAGCTCCATGTTTGTTGCTTTAAGCCTTATAGGCACTGCAGATGTATGATTTTATAACAGTATTCAGCTACATTTGAACTACCAGCATATTTTTTTTGTTGTTTGTTTGTTGTTGTTTTTTTTTGTTTTTTGTTTTTTGACAAAATGTGTAATAGTATGAGACTGTTTTTAAAACAGTATCATATTATGGGAATGGCCTGGAAAAGAAACTATTTAGGGAAAGTATGTCTTTGATTGTGCCCTGCGATCGGTTGGCACAAGGGTGTCCCCTGCCATGTGCCCTGAGTCAATCAAGATCTTCATTAGTTGCACAGGTGTGCTTGAGCTCGAACACATGAAATACCTGAAATGGCAAGGGGGAGAAAATACATGAAATACCTGGACAGGGCAGAAAAATGAAGCTATCAACAGCTGCAACCAGATTTCTGAGAAGGCAGGCTGTGGAAAAACCCTCGAGTGACTGCAAAAAAAAAACTGCAGCAAGACTTGGTGGCAACAGGCACTGAGGTTTCAGTGAACACAGTAAGGTGCATACTAAACACAGAAAGTTTCTATGCCAGAACTCCTAAATGTACTTCACTACTGACCCAAAAACACAAGAAACATCGGCTCAAAATTATATAAATAAGCCACGGAAGTTTTGGGATTCTGTTCTGTGGAGCAATGAAACAAAACTGGAACTTTTCAGCACGATGGATCAGCGGTATGTCTTGAGAAAGAAGAATGAAGAAAGAACACTCTGTTCACAGTCGAGCATGGTGGTGGATCAGTGATGCTCTGGGGCTGCTTTGCATCCTCTGGCACTGGAAACCTGCAGTGTGTGGAAGGCAAGATGGATTCATTGAAGTATCAGGAAATCCTAGGAGAAAACTTCATGCCATCTGTGGGGAAGCGGAAACTTGGGCATCATTGGACCTTCCAACAGGACAATGATCCCATGCATACTTCAAATTCCACCAAGGCTTGGTTGCAGAAGAAGTCCTGGAAGATTCTACAGGGCCATCACAGTCTCCTGACTTGAACCCCATAGAAAATCTCTGCTGGGATTTGAAGAAGGTGGTTGCCGCACACAAACCCAAGAATATTACTGAACTGGATCCCATCACTCTTGGGGAATGGGTTAACATTCCTCAGGAATGCTGCCAGAAGCTATACATCTCGTTTGCAGAAGGTCATAACAGCAAAAGGGTGCTCTACTAAGTACAAAAGATGCTTGCCATGAAGGGGTTGAATAATTTTGAGACTGGAGAAATCATTATAAGTTGCATTTTCAGTTGAATTTGGGGAAACCATTTGAAGCATCTGTTGTGTTGAACTATTTCAGTTGCTTTTGTTTGATTTGTTCATTGAAAACAGATGAAACAGCTGTCCTGCAAACCTGGGGGTTGAATAATTTTGATTGCAACTGTACATGCATATAGCCCACAAGTGATATTTCTCATTACTCCTCCTTTTTTAAATCATCTTTCAATGCAGTGAACCAGAAACCTGTTGGGTGTTGAGTATCTGAGCTCCATTACTCTGTTATATCATATATTGAAAATCAAAGTCAGATATTTTTCATTTCTCCATCATGCCTGGAATAAAGTAAAGAACAAATGAACATTCCAAACAATACGATCTGAAAGAGATTGTATGGATTTTACTTAGTCATATTCTTCTGTTTCTCTTTTAATCGGTTCCCAGTTCCTGTCAGTGTAATGGATTGATATAAGCTGTACGTCAAAATCCCAGAGTGGCACCACACAGTATACTACATACAGCTTCAGGAAAGTACACCTCCATAATTAGATACTGTATATGAGGTGGGGGAGCACAGCAGTCTGAGTACATCAGTGTCTGGTCCTTCTAACAGAATAAAGCAGTTCTGCTCCAACCACGCACAATGTTGGCTTCCAGTAGCAGAGATGGATTTCATTTCTTTCTCTCTCACACACAGACAGACCCCTCTTTGTGTGTGTTCTATTATTACAATATGAATCAAATACCTTGATTTCTGTACACCGTTTTACATTTATCCTGAAGCATGCATGATGATAGAGAAAAGCAGAATGAGAAAAAAAGACTTGTCTGATCCACTCTTCTCACTTCTTTCCTTTCCAGCTGGACCCCCTTAGTTTGATCCCAGAATGCACTCTTTTTTTATTGCAGCCTGTCTGCTCTCAGATCTGTCTGGCTCTTATCAACTTATTAAGGAGACACCAAAGGAGAATCCAGTGAAGAGGTGATGAGAAATGCTGTGTGTCAACATAAACTAAAGCTGACAGAGCATTGGTGATTTCTGGTTGCAATTTGAGGCGCTCCAAGTCCAGCACCATGGACAGCGTGATATATCTGACCACTCTCATTCTGTGCTGCTCCTGTGGGTGGTTATAATAAGCAAAATTCATTGCCTTTCTCCCCCTTGTGCTCTACCAAATTTCAAAGTTCCACTTGGTTCCCTTGGTTCAAGGAGGAATTGTCAACACATTGACACTGATTTATCTAAGTAGGTGAAAAGTGTTGATATGGTCACTTAGACAACAGGCCAAGTTTCTGGATAATAGATGTATTTCAAAAGTATATTTTGCTACTTTTCTTGTAGTAAATGTTTAGCAGGGGTGGTATGGTGGTGCACCAGGTAGTGTTGCTGCCTCATGGCTCTGGAGTCAATCTTGAGTTTGGGTTACTATTCAAGTTTCATGTGTTCTGTATGTGGGTTTCCTCCCACCTCTCAAAAACATATAGGTAAATGAATTGGCTATTCTAAATTGCCCCTAGGTGTGACTGTGTACGCATGTGTGTGTCCATGGTGCCCACTGTGCCCAATGCTTTATATATAGTCTTTCAATAAAAGTAGATAATTATCAAATAAATAGTGGCTGGAAGCTATACAAGTTGCAACAATATTGTGATATAATGAGCATTAAAATGTTGCCCAAATTTTTACAGAGATGCAGGCATGACTAGGTTTTACAAGTTGGGAATTTGTAATTTGGACATGATATGGATGTGGCTTTAGGGCTAAACTAGAGACGCCAATAATGTGTCCTTTGAAGAAAGACAGAGGACGTGCAATGGCATTTAATTTTATATCTGCTGCTCAGCAGATGTAAAAATAAAACTGAACAGATTTCTTCATATTAGCCCAGCCATATTGGCTTAAAAACATTTTTGAGACCCCTTTAAGGATATTACCTGATGAAACAACATTTTCCCTTTAATTTGTGGATGCAGAATATGAGAAGTGTTGTAGTGAAAGGTGTCTTTAAGGGACTTTTTAAACTTAATAGTTTACAACATCACAACACAGACAACAGGGCACAGCTTAAGGAATTATACTTCCCTGTAGACCTCATATGGCTGTAACCCCTGAAAGTTTCAGCCAAATGGAGAGTCTAAATGTAGTTTTATTACCACTAAACCCTATTTGGAATGACAATTAGCTTCGGGTAGTCTGGAGAGAACAATGCATTGGATTTTGTATGCAGGGAAGCGAACAAACGTAATTGACTTGAAAATGGGCAAAGTGCACAGAATCACTCATTAATGTGATCCCTTGCCTGCACTCTTTTTTTTTTTTTTTTTTTTCGAGTAAAGGTCAACATGAAATGTCAACAAAGCAATGCAAATAAAATAGCCAACACTTTCATGTCACACATACACACACTTGCAGTAAGTTGGACTCTAAGAAATCCAAGGCTTTAAGATGAGAAATATACACAAACCCATTCCCAGAACATGCTGTGAAGATAAACTGGCACACCAGGACATGTTCAAAATATACAGTGAGTCAGGAAGAGAGCAGTTGGTAAATGCAGATATGTAGAGAGCTGAGCCTCCATTGCATTTTGGAAAGAACCCATACTGTATAATGTCCCTTACACACACATCCACAGGCACACAAATAAAGCTTATGTATACGAGGCAGAAAGCGTAGACTAGGAGAATGGAGTCAAATAAAAAGAAACAGGCTGCCAACTATGAAATGGAGGACAGTGAATGGAAGAGGAAACCTCATAGGGTGAGCAGAAGAGCAGGGAGAAGAACGCAAAGGAAGTCAGGAGGGGGGGATTGGAAAAGCCCCTTGGGCATGCTGTTCCTGCCATGTTTAATTCGCTCCCATAATTGCACACTAACTGCCTTCATCTTGAATATTCCCTCACCAAATACAGCCTTTGGATCGCACCAAGCCAAGCGCCCAGCGTCCGCTAACAAATTCAGTTTGTCTGTTAGCTGGGAGCAAATTGAACACAGCAAGAAAGATACTAAAGCTCCCATTAAGAGAAAGACTGTGTTTTAAAAAAGGAAGCATTCAATAACATTGAGAGCCTGCCCAGGGGGTGTGAAGATGTGGGCAGGGGTTGATTCTTGAATTGAATTCACTTTTGCTTGTTGAAAAATCCTCATCAAAGAGTCCAGATGTGGCATGTATAATTCCATTTGGTCTTTTATTGAACAATGGAAATTTTTTGTTTTTTTATCCTAATTATCATTTGAATATTCCATCCATGTTGTAAACAGTCAACTTATGATTTTGTTAATCTTAAAAATGGAAATTGGAGTTCCTATTTGCCACCCAACCTCAACCATGGATACACAGCAGCTGTGTCAAAGGAAATTTGGCTTCTCAGGTTTGTTTCAACTTGGTGAGATTACACTGCGATTGTATCATTTCCACACAGAGCCGCATAAAAGCCTGGTGTGAAATTTATTAACAAAACCTTTTTTTTTTTCTCACACAGAATACAAGTGACATGCTCTTTCACTTGAATGCAACAACAGACCAACGTCGCCATTAGTTCGCATCATGCCCCAACAGTGCAAGGCTGATTTAATCACTGCTCTGTTTACATGGGAAGAGCTCTCATTGTGTTGCTGGACATGTAACAGAGCTGATGCCTTCAAGACAGCACCGGCCCCAGAGTGACCAGCGAGAAGGGTGTTCTCCCACAGCCCAGACGCAAAGCTCAATACAACTGACGCAAGCTGACACATGTCTAGCCAGCGGATGTGACAAAACTAGATATCAGAGTATGGCGTGATCAAGAGAAAGGGAGAGAATGTTAGTAGGATGGGCAGAGTGATAAGAGGTGACATTTGTTTGTCACTGGCAAGTGAACAGAGCCTTTGGACAAATCAATGTGCTGACAAGTGGAGAAGCAGAAGCTCAACATGCTATTTCTGCTGTGTGCATGTCTATGTCAAGTAGTCGCTATCACATAAAAAAGGATGCTCAGAAAGTAGTTTTAAATGTGTGCCGGCAATATTGTTATTGTTCTCATATAAATAACATGGAAATTTAATGTTTGGAAACATAATGCAGCATAATTTGTTAAACAAAGTGCGTGTATCATATGCCTGAGAAAAGTGCCTGAAAAAGTGCAAGTCCATCCTGGTCTCCTTGGCTGTGTTTACATCACTCTTGTCATATGTTATATAAACTCTCCAAGGGCTCTCTACTCCAACCCTCCACTCTCGGCCTCAGACTCTCCACCCACGAGCCATGGAGTGTCTGATATTATTTGTACACATTTCTGGCACAAACTTTATAAGCCTAATTGGCTCTTTGCATTCCCATGTATACACACTTTTTTCAAACACAATAAACTTTTCAGAGTAGATTGCTGTCACTGGTTAAAAAAGTGCATTGTGCATGTGAACTATACTTGTCTATGTGTGTGTTGACAAGTATATTTAATATCTAAAATATATTGACATTTATTGACAGTTTATGTACTTAATTAAAATATGCTAAAATTATATTAATCTGAAATGGAAACAAATATACTCATCATACGTATGGTATTATAATTATAGTAGAATTATAGTATATGCTGTGAAATATGCAATATTCTTAGTTAGATTTAATTTAATTATATTTTTTAAATCACTTGTTAGAGAATTGTTTTTAAAAACAAGTGGTTAAAACATTTTTAAAAACAATACATTGTTTTCTATGTCTTAATACATGTTTTAATTTTAGCAAAATTTCAGTGCTATGAAAAGGTATTTGTCTTATTTGAACTGATTTCTTCTGTCTTTGTGTATATCTCATACTAAATAGCTTTAGATGTTCAAATGAAATACACCATAAAACAAAGGCAACCTGAGTAAACACACAATACACTTTTTAATTTTACATGTTTTTTTATTGAAGCAAAAAAAGTTATCCAACACTTATCACCAATGTGAAAAACTAATTGCCCCCTTAAACTTACCAGATCTCCTAAATGAGATTAGACTTTCACTTACTTCTAGGACTAGGACTTACTCCTATGCTTTGAATCATTGTCTTGCTGAATAATCCAGTTGTGCTTGAGTTTCACTTTATTGACTGAAGCCCGGACGTCCTCCTTTACGATTTTCTGGTAGATATTTTACATTGATATGTTAATATTTTATGTAACTTTTAAAACATATTTAAACATGTTTATAGATAACCTTTGCCTGACTGGCCAGCAAAGAGAGTGAGAGCAAACTTACATTGAAAATGTGTTGCTCTGTCTATCTCTATGCAGTCATTCTGCGGTGACATCGCATCCACCCATCAGTTGTCTGCATTCTGTTCATGTGGCCCTCCTCACTCATCTCTCTCCCCCTCAGGATGTTGATCATTGTCTAGGGCTCAGCTTGCCGTTCATACCCAAACAGACAGCAGACAAAACAGCGCTGGGACTCTCACTGCTACTGTCAGCTTCCCAGCATGTCAGAAACTCTGCCTTTACAACACACACACACACACACACACACACACACACACACGCACACACGATATTTGCACAAGTTGACATATTTCACTGGATTACATTTAAAATCAAAATCCTTAGACATCACAACAATTCCCAACTGTTTCTATACAGTCCAGTGGACGTTCCCTCTCAGACAGACACAAGGCCACAATGTAATTCTTCTTATTTTTAAAGAATTGACAAAACTGGTCTCAGAAATCCCAACTGCAAATGCTAATACAGCATAGTGAGGTGGTTAGCTCAAACAGCCTATTTTCCTCTGGATTCAAGATTAAGATGTCGTAGTAGTCTGGGGAAATGATATCATGTCAGCCTTAGACAATCGACTTGTTATCCTCCTTTCACAACACATCATAGTACTTCTGCTGTGTTTGCACAGTTGACCTTAACTGTGCCTTTACATACTACATTTATCTCCAAGACAAAGATGGGTTAGTAACATGTTACAATAATGATCTCTTAGCTGTGATTAGACACAACTGTTGGTTTCTTCAGGCAAACAAGACAAGGTACTTACATGGAAATAGATATGGCAGGCTGTGCCTAGCACTCAGAGCGATCAGCTCCTAAAAGCTACTTTGTGCATGTGCCAGGAAAATCAGCTTGAAGAATAGACATGTCACGAGCTAAGTGAAAAGGTGTGGACCATCATTTGTACATGTTGGGCTGTAATTATTCTCCCCATTTTATTATACATTGTAAACTATAACTGCAAAAAAATGATGGCAAGTGAAACTATCTTGGGTGGCGAAGTTGTGTAGTGGTAGTGTTGCTGTCTCACACTTCCATGAGCTCAGTTTTACTGTTTTGCATGTTCTCCTTATGTGCACTGGGTTCTGCAGTTTCCTCCCACTCCCCAAAAACCCGCTGGCTGATGGATTACTTATTGTAAAATGCCTTTAGGTGTTAATGGGATTGCAAATTTTTGTGTATTCATGGTGCTTAAGGACTGGCATCCCATCCCATTCTCACATCACACCTTGTGTTCTGGGGATAGTCTCCAGATCCGCCATGAACCTGACCAGTAAGTGGTTAAACAAGATGAATGAACAAAAAAAAAAAATATATATATATATATATATATATATATATATATATATATATATATATATATATATATATATATATATATATATATATATAATATTAGTAAATATAGCTAAACTTATGTGATCATATAAGGTAATTGTTGGAAAACAATTTTCATATACTAAGATATCATTACTTATTTTACCCATTGTCTGCAATGTAGAAGTACATTTTTAAATCAGAAATTATTTTGCAATCTGAGTTTTTCTTCTAACTACTGTGTGCCATAATCCTACTGATTTATCCTTGTTTATCCTGTTACTTTGTAGAAGCTGCCACTTTCTGTCTCTTCTCATTGTCTTCCTGGAGAGCAATAAATGTCCCAGTCGTTTTAACACAGTTAGACACAATTTGGGGCCAGGAACATCAAGTTCTCATGTCAGCAAGTGTCAAATTGTGTGTGTGTGTGTGTGTGTGTGTGTGTGTGTGTGAGGTGATGACTGCACATGAGACACTACCAGAATTGAACAAGAAAGGGAAACATGAAAGCTGTGAGGCATAAAGCATCACTGATTAATGCTTTGTCCTATGTGTACAAAAGCCACAGGTGTGCCCTCAAACAGAAAATAACAGAAACCGGTGAGATCAATGCTTGCAATTGTGTTGTTCCACCACGTTAGCATTTCTGAGTAAGAAATGACAGAGACTAGCACCTCTCTCTTCTGACAACTCCGTGACTCAGCATAATTCACTTCATTTATTAATGTATTTCCTGTTGGTAGCCATGAGAGTTATGGTTGGTATGGGGCAGACATGGGTAGCGAGGTGTAAACAGAATCCTTCATTAAGATAAGAGGCCAAAGCCTGGCTCTGATAAATGCAGGAGCTGCTGTGCTGCAGCTATTTGTCTCTCTGTGACACTAGAGGTTTCATCATTACTCCACTTTCTCTTTCTCTATTGCTTCCTCCACTTTATAACCATTTCACTTTTGATTGTATACTCCTCTTCCTTTTGGTTTCTCAACTATCATTCTCTTTTTGCATTTGTTTTGTCTGCAGTGTGTCTTATTTATCATTGTCTTTGGTAAAGATCGGCACACACACTTTCCAAAAGGTGATCAATGACCATGACATTTTAAGAATCGCCACCAATCACCAATCTTGCAGTATTGCTCAGTAGAATTTTCCCTCAGGCTATCCTTTATCCTTCATTCTGTTAGAAGTCAGTGATGAGATGCCATGTTATTGCCCTGGTTATATATATATATAGGGGCCACATGTAAATTGAAGGGGGGGTTGTATGGTGCTGTTCCTAACACTGATATTATGGACATGATTCAAACATATTCAGTTGATCATTTTCTGTCCAAAATACTTAATTTAACTGACTACAGTTCAAAGGCTGAACCTTATGGTTTTATTATTTCTTGTTTGTAAGTTTAAGCATCTAAAATATTTCCAAATATCAATAATACTTTACTGTATATACTCTCTTTACCATCCATAGACTATCATGGTATTCAGCCTTCAGCCCTCAGATGTAATATGAGAATTATGCACATGGGGTGGAAGTAAAACAGGGGGGATTCTGGAGATTGAGTGAGTAGCAGTATAGTGCAGCACCACCCTCTGATAGTTTGATTTAACCGCAATATGTCAAACTGAAATGTACGTGTATATATACGTACATACAATATACACACAAAAAATTATGTAATGCCATTCTAGGCCAATACTAAGCATAAATATTATACTGTCAATGAATAGTATTTAACAGTTCCTTTAAAGTGCACAAAAAGATTGGGGGTTTTTTCGCACGGAGGAGAGCTGAGTCATCGGCATCTTAATCTGAAACACTGCTTATCTCGAGAACTTTTACTATTGTTATTATTATTATTATTGGCATAATCTGAATAGGGAGTCTGTAAAATCAACTCAAGCACACGTGTAATCCAAGTCTGAATACGCTTAACTTTCTCTGCCTAAATATTGACGTAACTTTGGAACTTAATTCCCCAACTCTGCATACAGGTTTAGTGTGTACGTGTATCCAAGTAAAGTGTTACTAAACTGATTTTCTGGTGAAGATACATAGTCCAGTATTATGTAAGTTTATTTTGCAATAACGATCAAATATATGTAAATACTCATGTGTGTGTGTGTGTGTGTATATATATATATATATATATATATATATATATATATATATATATATATATATAACAGTCATCATTATAATTATCGCTATTGTGTTACTGTACAATTTGTATTTCCATCAAATTATAGTACTGGAGCGTGGCTCCACTTGTCCACACAGCACAAATATCTTGTTTCATGTGTGCTCTTGCCATATTTAACCCTTGTTAAGAAGACATCTGAAGAATCTAACAATTAGAATGATTTATTTTGGTTTTCCTTGAGTTTGATTTAGTGGAATCAAAATAACTGAAAAGATATACAGAGTAGAAGGTCAGAGACTGAAAGAGCACAACAAGTGCATTAAGTACCAACAGCTCATTCTCTTCATACTCCAGCAAACAGTTGCTGTACTCAAAAGTCTAGAAAGTCAGCAATGTGATGCCAGGAACTACTTGTTTATTTCATTCTGTCCCTTGTCATTTGCTAGCATAAAATGTTACGACATTGATATTCAAGGAAATATCCTTAGGGTTTTTTTTTTTTTTTGGTGACTGCACAAAATCCTTCTGCACAGATATATGAATGTATGATTCTAGCTGTCAGCAGGCGAGACACTGGCCAGCAGCTGAGAACTCAGACATCCATTTATCACAGCATTTCAGTGCTGTTTGATAAAGCAGACCTGAAGGCTCAACGCACCCAACCATGTACAGTAAGTCATAGCAATGCCTCCGCTGAGAACACACAGACAATGTGCTCACTTTCTTTGATGATACTACGCCATCAATTATTAACCAGCTCTGAGACTCCACCATTACCCAGTCAACAAGCGTTCCCTGCTATTAACACTCTACTTATTAAGCTCAGACAAAAACAGAGCTATAAACAAGAGTCACTACTGTCCCTAGCTTGTTCATGACCTGCATAGCATGTCTGGGTTTTAACAGCGGGGATTAATGCTAATTATGACCGAAGAGAATCCTCGTTAGTGGTGACACAGTTTACTCACGCTGCTGGCCCTGAGAGAAGCTGAGAATTATTTCTGAGAACAGGAAACTACAGTGTCTCCTCAAACCATTAAATGTTACAAAGAATGCAGTGTTTTTTCACTTATAATTAAAAAAAAAGTGCTGCCTCAAAAACTGGATTGATAGATCTACAAGAATACATTCAGGGAAACTAATATGTATTTATTATTATATTAGTAATATAAGATATGGATAGGGTTAAGAGATGTTTTGAGATATGGTACATCAACATTTTTACATTCCAATTTACAAAACTCTAAAATACTGAAAATTACATTTAGGTCAGACCTTATTACACCGCAATAAATAATTTTGAGATTGTTATAATCCTCAGACTTCAACTACAGCTCGGTTAAACTTGCGGCTTTGACCCGAGATGTATTTTATTTTGTGGTCATTAATATTAATTAATGTTGTTTATATCATTGCAGACCACAGACCCTCCCTTCCCTGGATTGTGACAGTTTCAATGAAGTGGAAAAGTCCAGCGAATCAACACATAATAACAAGACAT
The DNA here is from genome assembly GCF_001660625.3 of Ictalurus punctatus. NCBI lineage: Eukaryota > Metazoa > Chordata > Actinopteri > Siluriformes > Ictaluridae > Ictalurus > Ictalurus punctatus. The sequence goes on from NC_030422.2 coordinate 20,020,003, forward strand.
TATGCACTAAGGCACAGACACTACAGCAGGTTTTGTCTCTTACCCTGGTTGTATACTAATTGTGTTTGTACATTCAAAAGGCAAATTGACCTGAAAAATCATTTGTTGAGGCAGCATGGGACATCACAAGATTCATCAGAACCATTGACTGCTCAGGTACTCTGTGAATTGTGTAGTTATTCAGAGCCATGCATTCTGATTGAAACCGAGGAGCAATGTGGAGACGTGCTTCCAAAAGAAATCATCGACATTCTGGAAGAACATCTAGTTCTCATTGACATCTCAGATGTCCCCAAAGCATTTGGATTCCTGATGGGTCTTCTTTATGTTGTGAACATCAACTAACCTAAGCACATGACATACACATTTGAAGTTACGCAAAGACTTCATATGAACATTGGTGGGAGCAGCTGTTACTCCACAAAAGTACTTTTTAGTAGTGTTGGGCTTTTTGTTTGCCTTTTGTACTATGCACATTTAATGTTTTTGTCATGCAATGGCCTTTCTTTTTTAAAATGTTTTTGTTGTTTTTTTAATGCACGTTGATGCATGTTCTGCACACTTCATAAGAAGAAATTTTAAAGTATTTGTTTTATGACCAATAAATTGTATTATAAGTAGGGGGACTGTTTAAAAACCTGTGCAGGGTTAATATTCAATGTTGACACTTCTGACATGTTATATTGAGCATTGGAATTTAGAATCAGACCTGTGTGTTTTTTACCTGTTAATTTAACATTTTAACCTTCACAAACCAATGGCAATGTAAATGTAACCAAAAATATAACTATTACATCTTGCCATTGCCATTTAATATTTTTATTTCATGTCATCAGCACCTCAGCTAGTTTGCTATCAAAAAAAATTGTCTCAAAGGGAAAAAAACTGGACAAAGAGTTATATATAGAACTTGTATTATATTTCAAGTGTATGAAAATACAAATGAACCTGTTTTGTTATTGTGTCCCACTATATTGTGTCCTCCAGTTCAAGTTGACATTTCAATGATTTGATGCCTCTCCCCCACAGTTATATAGTCTGAGAGAGAGTACAGAGTAGAGTTAAATTTAGCAGCATGTCATAACAACAAGCTTCATGCTTTATTACTGCTTTTAATCTGTCTATGAATGACAACTAACTCATTTCTGATACACAGCTCTGTTCTTGAAACTTTTTTCATTTTAAATCCTAAAATGATTCATTACATTGCTGTCACTTTAAGACCTAATGCACAGATACAATATACTGTATTGACACACAGGGGTGTTAGCTGAACTGTTCACCATCAGGGGCTGAGCCAAGATTCTTCTATATGAAAGAACTTTTTAAAATGTACTTCTAAATAAAGCTGTTTGCCTGCATGTGAGGAATAATCGCTTAAAAAAATGTGAAAATTGGACGAAAAGTTGGATTTATCATAAAACTTGCCTTGAGTGTTATAACTGTTTGTAGGACTACCAGACCACTAAAATGTAAACCCTTTTGGCTATCTAACATGAGACTAGGCTAGTTTGGTGTCGCTAGCCAAGGGGAGGCACAACTAACTGTCACCACAGTTGGATGTAACATGTAAAAAAAAAAGTAGTGTGTTACTGTAACAGAATTACTTTTTCTGACAACGCAGTAATGTAACGATTTACACTTTAAATTATGTAATTTGATTACAGTTACTGAGGTCAATAAAATTATGTTACTTGCATTACATGTTTATTGTTAAGAAAACAATATTAAGTCAAATGCATTTTTAAAATAAATCACGCTTTGCCCCGAAGATTTTTTCTTAAGCCGCGAACAATTCTCCACTTAGAGCGGTTTGTCACTATGTAACTGAACGTAAGTAGAAGACCCCCTGTAATTTTATATATTCAGTGAACGGAGGTGAGACCAGTCAGACAGGGTTCGTTTATAATTGGACTCCTGTTCAAGTCCAAATCGAATACCCCAACTCTTGTGTTTATCCTGGATGATGACTGGCAGGCACTGCAAAACAATAAAGTATCCCCATAAAGACATGTACATGGTCATAGAATATTACAATACTGAGGTCCTGAAATGGTGCTTAAGCAGGAACAATGAAGAAGAAACAATGACTCATGCTAACTTTGTATGAGAATAATGATGACTATTCTAACAGATGTGACAGCATGAATATAGCAAAGAATGAATGCAACCATTCTTTGTTGGCCAAATATGTTGACAAAGCATCTCAGATGTAGTATGACAAAGACTACAGCAGTCCCATGAGTCACTGCTGCTAGTACACAAACCCCAGTAACATTTTAACAATCGTTTTACCATTTCAACACAGTACCCACATCACAAGCCCCATCAATGAAATTTAGGCCTGCCAGCTAGAATATCTAAAAGAAGGGAGGGAAAGCACTTAGAAGTTAATAGTTTCTTTTAAAACAATTAAAATGAATTTTTATATCTACCTGACTGAGACACTTCACATATAGTCTTCATTTGGGCCAACTGTCAGTGACCTCAGGCAAGCTCCTGGGCTTTAACAGCAGCATGTAATGGAAGTCTACATGGCAATTAGTGGACTGATTGTACAAGCATATTTGACATGATGCAAGGTTTTCCACATCAGTCAGCCTGAGGCCTGCTGTGTGTATATCTGGTAAAGTAACATACTATATTCACAGTGGTCACATGGTAACTAGTTTAGCTAGGCCCTCAGTTAAGTGACTGTGATGTAGTTTTACATTTAAAAAGGTGAATTTTGAAATGTATCATTGAAAAAACATAAGCAGTACTCTAAAACTATGAATAACTGCATATACACATACATATATATACACATACATACATATATATATATATATATATATATATATATATATATATATATATATATATATATATATATATACACACACATATACATTATGGATTATAGATTATGCTGCTGGCCCAGAATCCTGCTTTCTAAATATGCATTTTAGCCAAAGCTACCCAAAAGTCAAATACAATTAAAGCCATTGCACACAGACTATAACATACACTCATGGGTCACTTTAATAGGAACACCTTTACCCTTGCTCATTCATGCAATTATCCAATCAGCCAATCATGTAGCAGCAGTGCAGCAGTAAAATCATGCAGATACAAGTCAAGATCTTAAGTTTGTTGGTGCCAGAAGGGCTGGTTGAATATTTCAGAAGCTGCTGATCTCCTGTGTCTTTCATGCAAAACAGTCTCTAAAGTTTGGACAGAATGGTGCGAAAAAACAAAATGTGTCCAGTGAGTATATGTTCTGTGGGCAGAAACACCTTGTTGATGGGAGAGGTCAAAGGAGAATTGTCAGACTGGTTTGAGCTGTCATTGACAGATGAAAAGTGTGTACAGATTCTAAACCATATTTAATGCTTCATGGCATTTTGTAAACCAATAACAAAAATATCTTTTTGAAGTTTGATTTCTGCATTTTTGTTTTGAATGACTTACAGGCTGACTGAGCAATTAGTCATAGTTACATTATTTTTAGTCAATGCATTTTCTCTCATGTCAACAGTGAAACAACTGGTCAAGTTAAACATATAAATGAGCTGATAAATATTTTACATGCGTGATATTATTGAAAGATTTTATAAACGTAGAGCTTGTAAGAGAATCCTTTGGAGAACACCATTAATAAAATTGATAAAAAGTTTTTCATGTTTCCAAAAACCTCATGTTACCATTCTAGTTTTCATCATTTGACTAGTGTTTCTCTTTTGTGGTTGCTTTACAGTAGTTCACCTTTCTTTTCAAACTGTCACATCCATACACGCATACTTGCTTGTGCTGTCATTCGCACCCACCCACCCACCATTTATGCGATCTTCGTCTTCTCTCATCGTGAACATTTTTTCCATGTGTGATCAGAGATTATCTCGCATCAGCCCTGCATTGTCTTCCAGCTGCTAATTAGCTGCTATAGTTGTTATGCAGCCAATCAGGCATCTCTCCATTCAACAAGGGTCGCTATCAGATAAAGGCATAATGGGACAGGAGGGGTGGGGGAGGGAAAGTGGAAAATGCAGCCATGCTTATTATGATACAAAATTTGAATCCTGTGCCAAATGAACAAATGGTGTAATATCAACGAGCTTATTAATCCTGATACGATAAGCCTCATAATGATGCATAACTCCCCCAAATCTCATCCCACCCGTGAATAATTCAGAGAGAATATTGGCTCATTATCCATTTGCCTCACACATATGTTGCATGGTTTCCACCATGCCCAGTCTACATCTTGATTAGATTTAGCCTGCTGTGTAACTTAACAATGGGTATTTAACCTTTGAGAGCCAAGGAAGGCGTTTGGGAGACCCATTCAGCCAAATCCATGAAGTGTGAATGATCCTGTAAATTACCATATCAGGCTATAATCAAAGCAGACATACAGGCCATGTTAAATGCAATTTGCCATAATTTTAGGTATGATTGTGATCCTCCATTCTGTTCGACCTCCATATCACTTTGTCACTTTTTCAAAGCCCTCTTTATTTTATTTTATTTTTTTCTCCCCAGCTTTAGGGCAAAGACTGCCAATAAAGTGGTATGTCCAATTCAAGTGGCTGATATCCAGCTGAACAGGCGTGAGATTGGGCTTTGTTTGTTTGTGCTCTCAGCACTGTTGCCTCAATTTGATTACATCAAAAATAACAGCCCATTCTGACAAAACATTTCTCCAGGTAAAGAGAGGCGAACATCTACATGATTACACCGGGATTAATCCGATTTAAAATTGCAATCACCAAAAGTGATATTAGGCAGAAATTAAACACTGCATGGTGAATTTGTTCTAGATATTCTAACTTGCCAAATGTACAGTACTTGTTTGAGATTTTTTTTTTTTTTTATAAAAGTGAACTTTGCACGATTCCTTTCTTTTTAACCAAAGAAAAGCATCTGTCTCTTAGACCAAAAACCAGCTCATAAAGGTTTCATTAAGCCTTTTGAGGAAATGTCAACACTCCCTTGTTCCCCTATGGCCCTTTCCCACTTCTTTGATTAAAACAGCAAGCAGGTTTTATTTACAGTTAATTCAATATGTGCAGAATCAGCTGAGGCCCATCAATAAATAATGATATCAAAAAGCAGGCCTGGGTGCATGAAACTTGTCTTTATTTCCTTTCCGAAATAACTGAATTGGCCTGCACCCTGATCAAACAGGAGTCTCTCAGTAATAATGGCTTAGGAAGATACACTGCATCATTTATGAGCAAATGTTTACATCATATTGGCACCATCTTTTTTTTTTTTTTTTTTTTTTTTTAAATTGAGTTTCCTGAAGTGGATTTTTTTTTTAAAGATCTAGTTTTATTGCCTCAGCCCTGTCTTGACTAAATTGCTCTTCTTCATTTTTTGTTACTAAAACTGCTAGATGATATGAGCCATTGATGTAGCAATACTGAGCAAATTGATTGAAAGGTTGACCTACACATTCTGAAACATATGGACACCATAAAGCACTGAAATGTTCAGCTGGTAACAATTTAACAATGTCTTTTTTTTATTTCATGCATTAAAACAGCAAGCTTATTTGCTACACATCGTGGTGGCACTACACCATATAAAAATGAGATCAGCTAGTGCCCATCAATCATTGCCAGACACGCAAACGCAATACTGAGCCAGAGTTGCTCAACAGCACTAGCAGTGGACAAAATCAGCAGATTTTTCAGTGAATCATGATCAAGAGCTCAGGTGATGCATATACAGTACTATGCCCTGTTTGTTTGTTTGTTTTTAGTACAAACTTTGTTATGGACTTTTATTTTATGCCTTCTACATTATCGATTCAGTACAAAAACATTTTAGATTTCCAAACATTAGTTTTCCAGCACTAAATTTTAAAAGTTACAGAAAAATATTTGTACGTCAATAAAGAAAGCAGCATATTACATAAGAACCACTTTTCCGACACAAAACACAATGAAGGTTTTGCTGCAGAAATAAGAAGCAAGTGCGACAGTCAAAGTCTCTAGAAGAATGGTGTATGGTTCTGTAAGATGCTCAATAAAACTTACAGCTCATTCCCTTATAAAACTGCACTAATTCTACCCGAGACTACTATTTTTTTTAAAAGCAAAGGGTTTTCACACCAAATATTTACTTTGTTTTATTTATTACCATTTACTTTTCTTTATAGTATTTTTTAATGTAGAAACATTTAATTTTCCTCATTTTGAAGGCATTTTTGCTCTACAGTATTTCTTTGCATGTGCCCAAAACTTTTGCACAGTACTGTATAAAGTCTTCACTTTGGTGGGCCCAGAACAAAGCTTTAATTACAGCAAATCTCTCAATCACTCATCTTCTGCAAAACTTGTGTATTCCCTGCATGCAAGATTCAAGTGTGAACAGGTTAGGACCCCATACACACACACCTCAAATTTTCAAATTCAATATTTCTCTTTTACTCCCATAATCAGTTGAGTGACAGGAGCATAGAGGTGGCACACATCTTTGTGCTTCAGGACCTTGACATCTGGCTGTGCTCAAGGCATAAATGTGCTAATTATTTCTAACAAAGGAACCAAAAGAAAAGAGGTGCAGGTGTCGCACAACACTCCCAGTAATTCGGGCCTGTTAAAGGTAACTAAAAAAGCCACATCTGCTATCTCTGATCTGCTAGGTGTTGCTCTAAAGGAATAAAAAGCAAAAAGATGAGGGTGTGACTATTTTATACAGTGAGAGAAAACATCTAGTAATGTACTGTTAATTAATGCAGAGATGACTGATCCTTAGGTAGAACAATAAGTAACTGCATATCTACAATTCGCTAATAAGTGTAGGTATAAGATAGGTCTACAGGGGTGCTTCAAAGTTTGTGATCCCTTTCGAATTTTCTATATATCTGCATAAATATGACTGAAAACATCAGCAGATTTTCTGTCCTCAAAGTAGATCAAGAGAACCCAGTTAAACAAATGAGACAAAATATTATACTTGGTCACTTGTGTATTGAGGGAAATTATCCAATGTGATCTTCAGACAAGCAAACACCTTTGTTGTTCAGTCTTCTCCTGATGGTGGACTCATGAATATTAACATTAGCCAAATGTGAGGGTGGCCTTTAGTTGCTCAGAAGTCACCCTGGATTTCTTTATGACCTCATGGACTATTACAGTACATGTCTTGCTTTTGGAGTGATATTTGTTGGTTGACTAATCCTGGGGAGGGTAACAATGGTCTTGAATCTAGCTGACTGTGGATTGGTGGAGTCCAAACTCTTTAAAGATGATTTTGTAATCTTTTCCAGCCTGATGTGCATCAACAACTCTTTTTCTGAGGTCCTCGGAAATTCCTTTCTCCTTTATTCGTGTCATGATACTTCCACAAATTTGTGTTGTGAAGATCAGACTTTAATAAATCCCTGATCTTTAAATAAAGCAGGGTGCTCACTCACACCTGACTGTCATCCCATTGATTGAGAACACCTGACTCTAATTTTACCTTCAATATAAACTGATAATCCTAGAGGTTCACATACTTTTGTCACTCACATATTTAATATTGGATCATTTTCCTCAATAAATAAATGAACAAGTATAATATATTTGTCTCATTAATTGGGATCTTTTTGTCTACTTTTAGGACTTGTGTGAAAAGCTGATGTTTTAGGTCATATTTATGCAGAAATATAGAAAAGTCTAAAGGGTTTACAAACCGTGCAGCACCACAGTACTTAATAAACTGGCAACTTAGTGTATGAGCCATTTAAAAAAAAATTACTCAATTTATAATAAAATAAATAAAAAATAACAATAAAAAAACAATCCAAGACATAACCTTCCAAAGAAACATGTAAAAGAAACATTTATTTTTAGCGTTATTTATTTATACAATGTCAGAAATTGTTTTACATTAATACATTACACATTGTGAAAAAAGGCACAAGTGCACGCTGAGAATACTTTTAAAGAACATCAAATAAAGGCAGCCGCTACATGATGCATAATAAAATGTTGCTAAATATTTAAAGCAAACCGGACAACAAAAGCCTACGTGGACCCTCTCAGGAAAAGATTCATTATTTAACGGCTTTGGGTGACTTAGTCTCCTGGGATATTACAGCAGCACAGCAGAACAGGGTATGCTTCTGTTGACAGTTTAGGAAACATTAACACTGGAGGAAAGGGAAAGGACTTTTCTTAAAAGGCCACATTCATTCTAAATACTATCTATACATAACAAACTTTAAATTGGGCAATGTTTTTACATCAAAGGATTGTGTGGACTGACCTCCACTAGACCTCAATAAGCATCTAAATTAAATACAGAAAATCAAGCAGAATTTAAATAATTGCCTTGCATTTTTTATAGAGCCTGTCTAAAAGTAGCCTAAAATTACTTACCTGTGGGTGAGGTTAATTATTTTTTAATTTGTATAATGAACTCTGTGCTTTACTAAATATCCTCCATTATCTGGTGCATTGCAGCATGGCCTGTGGACAGAAGGCTAGTTTGACTGTGGTCAAAATTGGCAAAAAAAAATATATATATATATATATATATATATATATATATATATATATATATATATATATATATATATATATATATATATATCTGTACACTCAAGCATATACAGTACAACCACATACTCCTACTGATGTTTGACCTATAGATCTATACCAGAGCCCTTTACATTACATACCACTGTACAATAGTATTGGTTGAATGGTTGCAGTTAGGTGTTCTTTTAAGGTCAGTGAAGTTCAAACAGAGAAAAGCTTTGGTGTGTGCCACGTAGACTGCACAATATATAAATTTTTACATTATTTATAACTTTGTTTTGCTTTTCAAAAGGTCTTCCTGAGAGCTGAGAGCTCTCTCAACCCCTGGAATGCCACTTGCAAGACTTTCCGCCTCTTTACTCTAGCCTTGTTTTTTTGCTTGTAAGCGGTCAGCTTTCTTCTCTGAGTGTGCGTCCTGTTTGGTTGAGAACGGTGCTCAGTTCATTGAGAAGACTCTGAGGCAATTGTCCTGTACTGCATCCAATGCTTGCTTTTTTCTGCTGAGATTTGGTCTGGTTAGCAGAATCTGGATGAGGTATAGGTCTACACCGAGTCTGTAGGGATCCTTCGACAGCCATTTTGTCTGACGATGGATTTCTTCCACTGGAGGCCAAAGTTGGTCCTAGTATTGAATCCCCTTTTTGGTTTTTATGCTTTAAACAGGTCTCCAGCATTGCCATTCTATGCAAACTATCAGCCTCGTTTAAGTTTTTTGACTTCACCTTGTCAAAAGTGACATTCAGGGGCACCATCTTGTTGTCCTGTAAATGAAAGTAAAGAGAATGGTCAAGCATGAGCTCAATCTTTGGGTTCTTAGACTTTTTCCATTATATTATGTAGATACATAGGGAGAAAAATGTAATAAGTTTATGAACTAAAAGATAAAAGCTGTGTATCTAACTCTATAGGCTTTAAGCCAGTGTGGAGGTTTTTTTGATCCTGACCTCCTTGCTGTGTTTGGCTGCTTCAATCTCTGAACTCAGGCGAGCAGATGCATGCTCTCTGCTGCTCTGTTGATCTGAGGATTTGCTCTTTTCTTTGCATGTAGGCCAGAAGTCTCCATGATTCTATACAAACAAACAAAAAAAGACATTATAGCACAAAAGTCATACTTATAGTGTAAGTTCAGTACTTAGTATTTTTTATAGTGAAAATAGACCATGTAGATAAAAGAAATCCACATGCCAATTATAAAAGATTAATATGGTCATTCTGGCTGAATTTTGCCTTTAATTAGCCCTGTTATATATAAATGAGAAGGCACTGGCTTGTCACATCTAGTTTAATTAATTAACTTTACTTTCTTTAACAAAATATGAATGAGGGAAGCATTCTTTTCATTGTCACTTTTTTCCTTATTTAAATGCCTCATCAATTAGGTGTAAGTGCAGGGAGAATACTAAAATATATGTTTGATGCTTTTACTTTAAAGTGTCCATTTTCAAAGATATAAAGAGCTACAACGTTCTGGTGTCTTCATGGCCTTGAAAATTTCATGGCCTTGGAAATTTCATGCCCTTTCATGCACTTCACACTGTCAAACCACATTATGGTTGGATGTTTGACACAATGAGTCCTGAAGACATGTTAAGAAAAAGTTAGTGTTTGTATTTTTGGGAAAATTTGAGTCGTCTCATTAAGGTCCCAGAGAACAGTCTCTAAACACAGCACAACCATTTAATAATTTGGGACGCCATCAGCAGGTGCAAACAAAACACACTGCTGGAAATGCGTAGCAATTACAGTGAGTTATGAAATAATGTCTCTGATAATCAGAGTTAAATAACCTATTTAATTGGTGCTACAATGATGATTAATGAGTCATAACTCACTTGACTATTAGCTGATACAAAAAGGGGAGCGGAAGGAAGGTGAAAGGTGGAAATCTCAGTACTAAAACCTACCAGATGCTCCACAGCATTTTCAAAGTCTGTCTCTACCCCATTTGCGGTGTCTTAACAGAGAATTGGAAAACATTACTGGTTCGTTGGAGCTTGCAAATATTTGCTCATCACCCAGGCTTCTCATGCTGTGGAGATGCACTCTCTGTTCTTTCTCTTCAATTGAGACATTTTTGTCAGGTTCCTAACACAGCTGTTCAGATTGGTGGAAAGTATTATGACTGTGTATTATGATATGTGTAGGGTATATGAAAAACACAGAATGCTAAAAATTCCAAACTCTTCTATATCTTTAAACACACTAAAACTCTTCGGTTTAAAAAACTACCACAACAACAACTACTTTAGACCTTAAGGATGTCAGAACAAATGTGCTGGAACATTTTGCACTGCTACCTGAGCAACCAGCACGCCCGCCTCCCGCTTGCTGAGACAGCTCGTACTTTTCTGTGTGACTCAGCGGCCTCTGATCCTGTTCTTGGCACGTTCATCCTCATTTTAGCAACGGAAGGACTCATCTACCTGTACTCTTACCTATCCACAGTTCCTCTGCTATTGCTATGGTAACCATACCTTTGGGACTGCGAGTTTGTAAAATAGAGTAAGAGAGAGTCTGAGAGTATCAATTAATCTACTTGCTGGGTTTGCTCCAGCACACAAAACAGATGTGCTTAAAAAAGTATGAAAAAAAAACAAAGCACAGCTCATCCTCCTTCTGTCGTTTTCTCCCTGTCTCGATCCTTCCTTTACCAGAAATCTGCTGTACACTTCCTAGAAAGTGATTAAGAGCTCTTTATTTTTTTTTAATTCTGTATTGCCACGTTGGGACAAAGAGGACAATGGACAAAAGCTTTTTTTAATAAAGTTAAGAGAAGCGAGGAAGGCAGATAAGACAGAAGTACTAGGGTAGAGAAAGGGGCAACGTCTAAATCTTCCTGTGCCAGTGTATGCCCTATGTTTCTATTATTAATGCACACGGAGCTGAGTCAGGTCTCTGGTCAGTAGCTGCACTCAGCTGTGGAGAGCAGAGTGTGATGGAGCTGGTGCGATTGTGGCAGTCTACATGACCTTATTTCTGCTAAAAGACTTTTCAGGATAATGTGATTTATGCAGCCAGAGAATGACCTCAAAACTTTCTCTTTGTTCATGTACCAATCCCTTTCTTCCTCCTGTTTCACAGAAAGGAAACTGCTTCATTGAAAAATGACCAGCTTTTGGTCACTTAAGTTTGCATGAAGGCGAAAAGAGCGAACGTATTTTCCTTAGAAGTTTAAGAGTCTCTTAATGAACTTACCTTACTTTTGATAATGGCTGTAACCCAGTCCAGCTGTGAATCTTTCCCCTCACAGCAGAGATACCTCATAGAGAATATATGGCTTAATAAAACTGCAGATGTTTTCTAAATGAAAACTAGTCAATAGCAGGTTATAAATATAATACAGAACATATACAACACAGCATCTACATTCATCTTCTTATCATTGACTGTTCAATTAGTCCAAAATTAATTGCTCTTACCATTGCTGTTTTTGCGTGTAAACTGTGAAACCCCAACTGTTGAGAATCAGAGAGCGAGATTGAGTGTGTTGGAAAATAACACATAAACCTTGACCCTCGCAGTATTTCACTGAGGCCCACATATCGATTTAAGTCTATTCTCAACTCTTTCCAACAGTCACAGAACTTGACCCCCAGAGGACTGCTTAAGCACTAAGCAACCGTAAAATTCAGCTTAGCTTCCTTTACTGCGGCCTAAATGCGGTTTAAAGAGCTGGTGGGAGGAATAAAAGCTTGGGCTAAAGGAAGGCCTCCATGCTCTTTGCTCTTTGGCAATATTTCAGCACATGATACTAATGGATTCAAAATGTACAGGAACTCTGTGATATTCTGTGTACAAAACCACTTTGTGCTCTCTAGCCGACGGACAGGGCACAGAGGGGGTACAGAGCATACAACCTTACGCACTGTTCTTTGTTTAACTTGCGATGTTTTGTTGAATTTTTGAACAACTATGAGATGTCACAAAATGCCAACTTGGTTCCACTTTTGCCTATTGAAAGGTTTAAGACAGTTTTAGAGGAATTTTTCCACTCATGAACAAAAGATAAAACACTGAGCCAAAGCTGAAGCTCATAAGCAAAACATAAAAGAATATATGGTCTGGAGTTAACCAATGGCTCTTATTATGATAAACCCTAGACATATAGCTGGATATGAAACATTTATCACAATTAAAAACAATACACAGGAAAATCTTCTAAATGGTTTGAGGCAAATTTGAACTTGAACTGCCTTTTTGATTTAGAAATTCTCTGTTGTTTCTTTCCATTGACGGACAACACGGATTTAACACAGATTTCAGTCTTTCATTGTGTTTCAAGCAAGCTTATTCTTGAGAATCTGTGAATCATTGCTGTTTGAAAACACGCAGTGCTTTTCACGTTCACATTCAACTCCACTGAATATGCCTTGGATCAATATTCCCTTTAATCCCTCCATGCCCGTTCAGTTGCACCGGTCTTTTCCCATCCTATATGAAAGTGAAACGTGTTATAATTCCAGACACACCGTTATCAGCGAACCTTCATAGATGGATTTCTGAAAACTATCAAATAAATATGATTAAAATAAAATAAATTTAATGCTGCAATGTTCCCAGCAGGAGAGGACAAAATGGATCATTTGTACGTGTTAAAACTCAATTACATTTGATCAATTCTGCTATTGTGAGATTTAAATGTGGTTTTGGGAAGCCTCACGAATCGTTCCTCTGGGGTAAAAATGCGAACTAACAAATCTTTGGCACAAGCATCGGAGACAGCAGTGGTCTCCAAGTGATATTAATGAGGACAGAGGCTCACACAAAAATTCTTTTGAATCAATCTTAATCAATCAGATTTTCAGAAATATTAATGCGTGTTTTGGATGGCAAAATTAATTTTGACTAATGCATTTAATTCTCTGACTTTTGAGCCCCATTTATCCATCCATCCATCCATCTTCTATACCGCTTTATCCTTTTTCAGGGTCACGGGGAAACCTGGAGCCTATCCCAGGGAGCATCGGGCACAAGGCAGGGTACACCCTGGACAGAGAGCCAGTCCATCGCAGGGCACACAATCACATACACACTCACACACCCATTCATACACTACAGACAATTTGGACATGCCAATTAGCCTACCATGCATGTCACTGCATGTTAATGCATGTCACTGGGGGAGGAAACCGGAGTACCCGGAGGAAACATTCAAACTCCGCACACACAGGGCCACGGTGGCAATTGAAACCCCAACCCTGGAGGTGTGAGGCGAACGTGCTAACCACTAAGCCATCGTGCACCCTGAGTCCCATTTATTTTGCATAAAAATACATTGTTAAATATAAGAACATTTTTGTTTTTTAACAGATACACTTCTTAGCGAGTTCAGCGAGTTTATTTGTCAAATAATCACCACTAAAAATATATTACTATTTTTACTGTGGTGTACTATAGGATAATTATAAGAATGCATAAATAAAGATGCTTACTTGCTTGTTGGTTTCAGCTTTTTTCTTATCCCTATGTAGCATTTCACTGACTCCACAGGAACCTCTCTCTCTGGTTTAGCACTCTGAGGAAAGGATTACACGTGACATTACCATCACACTAATTTGACCCCGAAAAGTCAGAAATGTGATTCATAACACATCTACACTCATGCACCATTAGAACATCTTATACACTGAAGTGCCGTTATATAATTTGTCCATAACTTGATATTGCTTTAGTATACTTTGTTGATTATACCTGGTAGAAAATAAAATCATCTTGCTTGAGGAGATGGCAGTGAAAATGACACCATCATATTTTCCCAAACCATCACTGTGACAAGTGTTGTAATTTAATCAGACTTGCAGTCGGCATAAGTGACTTTGCGGAGCTATCTATGTTTTATTTTTTTATCTACCCATGTTCATTTGGTTGAAATGAGGAAAATAACACTGCTATCCTATATACAGCAGCAGTAACAGGCCCAAGGGCCTTGTTTAAACTAGCATATGCCAACAATACTGTAATGTTGCCCAGAAGGTATGTATTTCACACTTAATGAACAACAGATCCCAGACAGAGAAGAGCACAATGATAAAAAAAAGAGCTCTCTCACTCTCTCACACAGAAACCTTTTGCCCACTCATTTGCTCAAGAAACTTGAAAAACAAAAGCATCAGAATATCAATTAAATTTCTGCTTCACAGCTGATTTGCACCTTCTTTACTCAGTAATTAGAAGAACATTCTGACATATACTAATTAAGAAGAGAACAGCCTACTTTTAAAATGTCTTTACCTGCTTCCCTACACCCACACAAACACTATCTTCCTTCAAATATCAATTATTAACAAACATTGCTCTCTCTGCAAGTCTTTGTGTCAGCTTGAGCTGTAGGAGCCCCAGAGGGAGAGTACACCAGAATGCGCATGGCGCAAAAAAAAAAATCACACACAAACAAAACAAAGCACAATTTACAAAAGTAGAGCGGTTTTAATCACCGTGTTCATTCCAGGCAAATGAGACACAGCGATGCACCACATTTCAAAATGGAGAAACCAGTGTTTTATTCCCCCTTAACAATATACCACAAGTGGGCCAACCAACCAGCATGGAGCAGCTAATTTCATCCTACTTTTAATCACTAGCTGATCTTAGGGACAGCAGGCACTGCTGTTACTAATGTATGGGAATTAGAAAAGAGGCAAACAGAGGAAGTGGGTGAAGCTGCTGATCATGATCATGATCAAACTGAGGTACTACAACACTGCTACAGGCACTAAGCGCTCCATCAACCTGATCTGCCTGGATCTGGAGTGCAATAACGTGATAATTAAAAAGAGTGTGCGAGCGTAGGACAGGGAGGGCATATAGGAAGGAAGGAAGGAAGAAAAAAGAAAGAAAGAAAGCTTCATACAGAAACACAGAGGAAATAAATTGAGATACAGGGAATGCGAGCGAGTGAGCGAGTCAGGGAGTCAGTAGGTCAGAGAGGGCATGGAAGAAAAACAGACAGATAAATTGAGTGAGTGAGCAATTGAGTGAGTACATGGGGGGAGGAAGGGAGGGAGGGTGGGAGTGAATAATGGAGAGAGTGAGTGTGTGAGTGAGTAAGGGAGGGATGGAGTGAGTGAGTGAGTGTGTAAGGGAAGGAGGGAGGGAGTAAGTAAGGGAGAAAAGGGAGGGAGGAATTGAGTGGGTGAGTGAGTGAGTTATGGAGGGAGGGAGGAAGTGAATAATGGAGTGAGTGAGTGAGTGAGTAAGGGAAGGAGGAAGGGAGTGAGTAAGTGAGAGAGAAAAAGAAGGAGGGAGTATGTGAGTGTGTCAGTGAGTAAGGGAAGGAGGGAGGGAGTGAATAAGGGACAGAGGGAAAGAATGAGTGTGTGAGTGAGTGAGTAAATGAAGGAGGGAGGGAGTGAACAAGGGAGATTGGGAGTGAGTGAGTGAGTGAGTAAGGGAAGGAGAGAGGGAGTGAATAAGGGCGAGAGGGAATGAATGAGTGTGTGAGTGAGTGAGTAAGGGAGCGAGAAGGGGAAGGAGGGAGTGAGTAAGGGAGAGAGGGAATGAGTGAGTGTGTGAGTGAGTGAGTAAGGGAAGGAGGGAAGGAGTGAGTAAGGGATGAAGGGATGGAGGGAGTGAGAAAGGGAGGGAAGCAGTGATAAAGGGAGAGAGGCAGAGAGGGAGTGAATGAGTATGTAAGGGAAGGAGGGAGAGAGTGAGAAAGGGAGGGAGTAAGGGAATGAGGGTAGGGAATGAGTAAGAGGGTCAAAGAAAGAATTTATACTTTTGCGTCTTTATATAGCAGTAGCTTCTTGTCCCGCAGTACAAAGTATTTGTCCTGGAACTTGTTCCCAGAAAGTAGTTTGGAGGAGCCATCTTTGAACTTCAGCTGCTCTCCTTTAATGAAGTCCTTCTGCCCTTCTAAGAGACAGACAGGCAGACACAGACAGATAGATCTAAATAACTCGGATAATGGATGGATTAGCCACATGTTTGATATGAACCATATTTCACCACAAAAAAAAAAGAAAAAAAAAAAGAAAAAAAAAGTCCACATGCGCTAATATGCTCTGGCAAACTCTAACCCATGAGAACATTAGAAATCAGCCAATACAATGACTAAATATATCGTTTGGCAAAGTGCTATTACACTGTGTGTAAAGTGCTGTACATTACATTAACTGTAGTTCAATAATAGATTATTACAGTACAAGATGTGCATGTGGCTCTGAGTGTTTGGAATAACTGAAGGACGGCCAAAAGCAACCGCTAAATAAGTGTGGCTGTAATGTAGTGAAAGGTTTCACTTAATAGAAAGAGAAGAAATTAGATCATGTAGTACAGGAAATGATGATAAATTGTCTAAAATATGCCCAAGTCAAGGGAAACTGAACCTGTAATAAATCTGCATGCAGAAATGATGTCTTATGGTCCATGGTGGAAACAATATAGGGGAAACAATTTAGACTCTGGCATTTCACTCAGAAAACAGCTAAAAGCAGCTATAGTCCCTTGCTGTATGTTTAAAAGAGGTAAAGATGCAACTACTGTACCTGAATTGGAATGAGAAATCTTAGATCCATGAAATTTTTTAATGAGCAGGAAAGCTGAGCTGGGATCTTCCAGCGTGCACCACTGTAAAACCTGCTCCAGAATCTTCTCTTTGTAGTGTAAAGGGCGTTCTGAGAGACATACATACACATGAGTGAGAGAGTGCAACAAACTCACTGGAGACTCAGTGGCTCAAAGTCTGAAAGGAAGACTAAAAGTTCAAGTCCCAGGAACACCACGTAGCCACTGTAGAGGCCTTGAGCACAACCCAAAATCCTCCTATGGTCACTTGTGTGCTTGCATTGTAGCGTTCCTTATTTGGAAGTCACTTTTAATACAGTGAGGGAAAAAAGTATTTGATCCCCTGCTGATTTTGTACGTTTGCCCACTGACAAAGAAATGATCAGTCTATAATTTTAATGGTAGTTGTATTTGAACAGTGAGAGACAGAATAACAACAAAAAAATCCAAAAAAACGCATGTCAAAAATTTTATAAATTAATTTGCATTTTAATGAGGGAAAAAAGTATTTGACCCCCTCTCAATCAGAAAGATTTCTGGCTCCCAGGTGTCTTTTATACAGGTAACGAGCTGAGATTAGGAGCACACTCTTAAAGGGAGTGCTCCTAATATTAGTTTGTTACCTGTATAAAAGACACCTGTCCACAGAAGCAATCAATCAATCAGATTCCAAACTCTCCACCATGGCCAAGACCAAAGAGCTCTCCAAGGATGTCAGGGACAAGACTGTAGACCTACACAAGTCTGGAATGGGCTACAAGACCATTGCCAAGCAGCTTGGTGAGAAGGGGACAACAGTTGGTGCGATTATTCGCAAATGGAAGAAGCACAAAAGAACTGTCAGTCTCCCTCGGCCTGGGGCTCCATGCAAGATCTCACCTCGTGGAGTTGCATTGATCATGAGAACAGTGAGGAATCAGCCCAGAACTACACGGGAGGATCTTGTCAATGATCTCAAGGCAGCTGGGACCATAGTCACCAAGAAAACAATTGGTAACACACTACGCCGTGAAGGACTGAAATCCTGCAGCGCGCGCAAGGTCCGCTGCTCAAGAAAGCACATATACATGCCCGTCTGAAGTTTGCCAGTGAACATCTGAATGATTCAGAGGACAACTGGGAGAAAATGTTGTGGTCAGATGAGACCAAAATGGAGCTCTTTGGCATCAACTCAACTCGCCGTGTTTGGAGGAGGAGGAATGCTGCCTATGACCCCTGGAACACCATCCCCACCGTCAAACATGGAGGTGGAAACATTATGCTTTGGGGGTGTTTCTCTGCTAAGGGGACAGGACAACTTCACCGCATCAAAGGGACGATGGACGGGGCCATGTACCGTCAAATCTTGGGTGAAAACCTCCTTCCCTCAGCCAGGGCATTGAAAATGGGTCGTGGATGGGTATTCCAGCATGACAATGACCCAAAACACACGGCCAAGGCAACAAAGGAGTGGCTCAAGAAGAAGCTCATTAAGGTCCTGGAGTGGCCTAGCCAGTCTCCAGACCTTAATCCCATAGAAAATCTGTGGAGGGAGCTGAAGGTTCAAGTTGCCAAACGTCAGCCTCGAAACCTTAATGACTTGGAGAAGATCTGTAAAGAGGAGTGGGACAAAATCCCTCCTGAGATGTGTGCAAACCTGGTGGCCAACTACAAGAAACGTCTGACCTCTGTGATTGCCAACAAGGGTTTTTAAACCAAGTACTAAGTCATGTTTTGCAGAGGGGTCAAATACTTATTTCCCTCATTAAAATGCAAATCAATTTATAACATTTTTGACATGCGTTTTTCTGGATTTTCTTGTTGTTATTCTGTCTCTCACTGTTCAAATAAATTTACCATTAAAGTTATAGACTGATCATTTCTTTGTCAGTGGGCAAATGGACAAAATCAGCAGGGGATCAAATACTTTTTTCCCTCACTGTATATGTAAATGTAAACCTATAATATTTCACTGTAGCAGTATACAGCATGATCACCAAGTGCTAATAAGGTTCTGTGGCTTAATCGTTTTACACTATATGGCAAAAAGCATGTGGACACCTGACCATCACACCCATATGTGTTTGTTGAACATCCTTTTCCAAAACCATGGCCATTAATATGGAGTTGGTCTCTACTTTGTTGCTATAATAATCTCTAGTCTTCTGAGAAGGATTTCCATTAGATAATGGAGCGTGGCTATGGGGATTTGTTGATTCAGCCACAAGAGAACTAGTGAGGTCAGACGAGGAGATCTGATGCACAGTCTGCGTTCTAGTTCATCCCAAAGATGAGACTAGGGATTCCACACCAACCTTGGGCACACCATGTCTTCATGGACATTGCTTTGTGCTCAGGGGCATTTCCATTCTGGAGCAGGTTTGGGCTAAGCCCCTTAGCTCTAGTGCAGGGAAGTCGTATTGCAACAGCAAACAAAGAAATTCTAAATAACTGTGTGCTTCCAATTTTGTGGCAACAATCTGGGGAAGGCTCATATACAGGTGCATCTCAAAAAATTTGAATATCATGGAAAAGTTCATTTTTTCCCCGTAATTTAATTTAAAAAGCGGAGCTTTCATATATTCTAGATTCATTACACAAAGCGAAATATTTCAAGCCTTTTTCTGTTTTAATCTTGATGATTACGGCTTACAGCTCATGGAAATCAAAAATCCAGTATCTCAAAATATTAGAATAAAGAATATGTGGAGGATGTTTACAGTAAGAGGAAATGTGAGCCTAAATGAAATCCTGTGATGATATGGTGGTACTCTCAAGGTATTAATAAGGGGGTTTGGTTTACATGCAGGAAAGAGGAAAGTTCACAGTAGAAAGGTTTATGTTCTTTCTTCCTGTTTAGCAATTAATAAGAACAAGTATCTATATCTTAACGCGGCATGTTTCTTCAAGCTCATGGTGGTAACCATAAAACGTTGTATACGCACACTCCGGTTTCTAGGAGTGAGGAGCAGGAGAGAAAGCAATATTTTTATCCACATATTTAGCATTAAAGTTAACATTATGTGTAAACTGTTCAATTTGACACTTCTCTGTAGGCCACTTTCGAAATTTTCAGTGGCATCCCTAATAAATATTGTTAACCAATGTTCACTAATACATGTTATCTCAGCCAAATCTATGTTGAAGTACAAACATTCCTCTATTTACCTTGATACCACATCAGTGTATTTTTCAAGCAGGAAAATTGAGAGGAAACAAGAGATTACTATTTATGTGAGATTTTAGGAAGGGGCGGAGCTTCCAAGGAGGTCAGTTAATTTCAAAGCACCTGTGCAACTGTCAGTCATGCCAGATTCACATGTCGATTGGCTCATCTGTTGTTCTCATTGTTCTTTTCAGAAGAAAGACTCATAAGTAACTTTGCATTAAACCATTTTCACTAGGCTGACTAGATAAACTAAAAAAGTAGAATTTCATTTCCCTGTGATAGTTATACACTGTGTAACAATCAGCGACAAGCAGATGATGTTCCGTAAGGACTTAGGATTTACTGTTTGCATTTTATGATTTGCTATTGTGTTTTTAGTTTTGTTGTCATATTTCTGAATTTGCCATTG
Source organism: Ictalurus punctatus (assembly GCF_001660625.3). Lineage (NCBI taxonomy): Eukaryota > Metazoa > Chordata > Actinopteri > Siluriformes > Ictaluridae > Ictalurus > Ictalurus punctatus. The sequence continues at coordinate 20,040,584 of NC_030422.2, forward strand.
TCTTCTTGGTGTTGTGAAGTGTTTTGTACTTGTGTTTCAGGCCAGATGTTAGGGGTGGTATCTTTCACAATTTAATTCCAGTCTACACAAAATTAATCTCCTTGACTGGTGGTGGTGATTTTTGTTGTTGTTGTTTTGTTTTTTTTTGTTTTTTTACATCAGTTAAATCAAACCCTAAAATGTCATCAGCAAATTCCATTATTAAAAAAAAAAAATCTATTACAAATTAAAATGCTGTTTTTTTGGCCTCCATGTACACATAATTACACAGTGCAAATTTGCAATTATCCTCATCCAATCTGAGTCTGATTAGAAAACACACTCAAGTGCAAAATAGATCTATTATCTGGTCCTAATTGACAAAAGGGGGTAACATGGTGCATGCTATTGGCAAGTCTGAACCTCCTCTTTCCCCCACAGCCCCAATCCCATCAAAGCCAGTTAATAGTTTTTTAACCAAGAGGAAATGATTCTAATAAACTGGCTGAGCACTCATGTAACATGCAACGTTACAGCTGCAAGACAGCAGAGTGCTGTCATATGTTCATGCACTTTAATAGGTTGTAAGTGATATGGTGTTAATCAAGAAATAGAGCTGCTGTACACATGTGTTTCATACCAAGTTCCCCAGTCTCGATGACTTCAAATGTGGTCCAGAGGTCATGTTGGCCTGCCTGTATGCCCTTCATCTCCAGAGTAGTGTCAGTCAGCTCATCAGTGCACATGGTGGGAGAGATCTAACACAATACAGAGTGTGTCATTATCATCATTATCATCATCATCATAATATGATGTCCCATTAAATATTTACCATCTTAATTGCATTGGAATCTGCATCAAAACACACACACACACACACACACACACACACACACACACACTTTGCTATGCCTATACCTGAACCTCAACAACCAAAACAAATATTTTTAGACTTCTTTGTTTTGTTTTTTAAATTTTGTACAGTGGTGAAGCAGGCAGCATTGCCACCTCACAGTTGCAGTGTCCCCAGTTCGATCCTGAGATCCTGTCTGGAGATTTGCATGTTTTCCTCGTGTCCATGTAGGTTTCCTCCAAGTCCTCTGATTTTCTACCACCTCCCAGAAACGGAGGTGGATTGGCTTTGTTTTGTTAGCACTAGCTGTGAACATGTGTATGCATAGTGCTCTGTGATGGACTGGCATCCCAGGGGGTGTATTGCCACCTCACACCCACTGTTCCCAAGATAGGCTATAGACCCACCATGACCCTGAGCAGGATAAAGTAGTTACTGAAGATGAATGAATGAATGAACGGACAGACCGTTTTCTACATGGGGCCTAGCCAAATGTCCCCACAAAGTTAAAACCAAAATATAAAATCATGTTCCACGTACACACACATCCATCCATTTTCCATACCGCTTACCCTACACAGGGTCGCCGGGGAGCCTGGAGTCTATCCCAGGAAAATCGTGGCACAAGGTGGAGGACACCCTGGATGGGGTGCGAACCCACTGCAGGGCACAATCGCACACACACTGAGGACAGTACTGGAAATGCTAATCAGCCTACAGCGCATGTCTTTGGACTGGGGTAAGAAACAGGTGTACCACGAGGAAACTCCCGAAGCACGGGTAGAACATGCAAACTCCGCACACACAGGACGGAGGTGGGATTCAAACCCATAACCGGGGTGGAGAGGGTTACCTTAAAAATGTATTCCGTTACAGTTTCAAATTACTTCATAAAAAATGTCATCAGTAATGTAACCCAAGCATCTAATTATTTTTGGATTACTTCAAGGTCACGTATATAAATAAAGTCAAGAGAAATGCAATGTGATCTAAAATAATTTTATTTAGAGCTTATTTTACAGGTTTAAAAACATTATTTGGATTTCTTTTAATAAAAATAAATAAATAAAAGATGTCCCTGTCCCTGATGCAGGTAACATTACATCACAAAAGCATTTGAGAGAACAATGTGTGTTCATTTCTACCAAATTAACTTTGCGCAAAATTTATTTGTGCATGCACCAGGAGGTTGCTCATGTGAGCCACTATAACTATAATCAAGCAGCTGTCTATATTGTGCTATGTCAAAAGATGAATTTCTTTGGTTTTAAATGTAAAAAAAAATTGTAATCCTGATATAATTCCCATTTTTTTACAAAATGTACCTGTAATCTGATTACTTTTTGTTGACGTAACTGTAGCGGATTACAGATACCAGCTTTTAGTGCATCTCTAAGTCCATTACCTGCAACTTCCCTCTGCTGCTGATAAAACAAAATTACTCACACAATTAAATGAGTGACTTCTTTGATTACCCCTCTTTGGTCTGTCTCTTAACACACACATACTCACCTTGATTAAACAGCAGTTTTCGGGTTCTTTCTTTTCCAAGTAAACCTCAAAGATCAGGTCACCTGCTGGAGAGAACTGTAGACAGACATTTACTCTCACTCAAAGATGTGAAATCTGAACATCCAGAAATTCATTAAAAAATTAAAAATAAAAAGACTATGAATAACACATTATAAGGTTCAGTCAAGATGTTATCATTGCCATAAAAACAGTCCCAAAATATTTGAAAACTATCAGTTCACAGTTCACTATAACAACCAAGCTTATAGTGTGACTTTGGGGCATTCAGACATATTAAATAAAGAATTAATGAGCTTTTTATATATATTATGGTCACATAGCTGACACATTTGTTATGACACTGAAATAAGCAGTAACCTGCAAATTCCAGCCATCTAGCCTGCCACGAATCTTCACCTACCATTATTTTTTGCTGCAATATTTTTTCCTTAATATTTAATGAAACTTTAATAGAACATATAACATATCGTGACTTTAAGCCCCGTAGGAAAAACTAAGAGCTGAGTCTTGGATATCAGCAAGAATTCTCAAACTGAAGAACTGAACTTTTTACCCAAAAAACTTGAAAACTAAACTGAACACTGCAGACACCATCAGAAAGCTTTTCATCTCCATCTCTATCTATCTATCTATCTATCTATCTTTTTTCTTACTCATCCCCAGGTAAATTAAATTAAATCCTTCAATGATTAAATATTCAGCAGTAAAGAAACAATAATTGTTGCCTGCTTTAGCAGGTTTGCTACTATGACAATCCCCCCAAATGTATCCACCACTCAAATTACAATTATGCTGCAAAACTACATAGAAGATAATTGCAGATTTTAATTTCCTTTAGTCTTTGTGTGCTATTTTCTGAGAAATGTCAAAATCTCTGATTTGTTATAACAGTATGAGAAAGAAACAAACAAAGAAAGAAAAAAAAGTTAAATTATGCACATTTACAAGAACTCCACATGCTATGCAACTGCTGCTATTATGAACCTAACAAAGAGTAATCAAGGCTGCATTCAGCTCATATTGCTCTTTCTTTTTCTCTCTCTCGCTCTCTCTCTCCCTCTGTCTCTTTTTGTGTGTGTGTGTGTGTGTGTGTGTGTGTGTGTGTGTGTGTGTGTGTGTGTGTGTGTGTGTGTGTGTGTGTGTGTGAGAGAGAGAGAGAGAGAGACAGTGAGTGAGTCCAAATGATCTACAGCTGGAGTCACACATCATTTAACAATAGAACTTTACACAAGCAAGCAAAAGTCTAGTGTATTGAAAATTCTGGTGCTTTATGCATTTCTCAATACCTACCATAGAGTAAAAGAAAAAAAAAAGCAAATAAACAGTTCTACACATAATACACACAAACAGTACAGCACAGAACAGCACAAAGTCCTCGTAACATGCCTAAACACACTTTGAAATCAACTTTCTACATAATACCATCAGTAAAACCCTCGAAAACCTTCTTCTCTGCCCCCGCCTTCCACCATTCCACATTTTCCTCTCTTCATTTGTCTTAGCAGGTTCCCAATTTTCCCCATGACTTGAAGGGACAGTAACAGAAGTGACCCTTCAAATAGATAACATTTTATTCTGCATGGATACACTCCCAACTTGAGTGTTCATATCGCCACTCAAATGAAAAATAAAATCAATTAAATAAACAACACTTCAGACCTGGACAACAGTGGGTGGCAGAAGATTAATTTCAGGTGATTTGAGAAAATTGTTCTGTCTTGCTGCCAGGCAAGTATGAAGTGTTGTGCCGTGTTCATATATTGACGCAAAAAAAAAAAAAAAAAAAAAAAAGTAAGTAATGACTATGATAAGCTTCAGGACAGGATTGTAAAAAAAACATGTAAATATTGCTATAGGGATTTGATGGGATACAGCAGCATTGTAATAGACTTTAATACAAGAAAGGAGAGGAGAATGTATTGTGTTCATTTATCTACAGCTTTTTCTTTTTAAACGAATGTGAGTGTATGCTTCATTTCAAGTCTCTGAAGTCTTTAAAAGGCTTAAGCCTTTGTCTTTGGATAATCATCCATTGAGAAAGAATAAGAAACTGGCCAAAACTAAGACTGAATTCAATTCCATTACAGAGCCATGGTCTATAGATTCTATTTTGTGTTTTTGTCAAAGTGATCATGGTAAAGTCAGGATACAATATGTATAAGCAAGTAATGTGGTTTATTAATAACAAATTATTAATTGATGATAATTATTACTTTATTGTATAAAATATGTAAATACAATGTAGTAATATGCAGGTATCAGTAAGCATAATTTAATGTTGATACCAATTAATAATTGACTCCTTAGGTTCCGGTTTCAAGCTTTCTTTGCGCCTTATACACTAAAATTGTTAAACCACATATTTCTTGCTTATAAAAAGTTCATGAACAAGTCTCAAATTAAGTTCAACTCAGTCAGCATTTTAAAGGTTTTATATATATATATATATATATATATATATATATATATATATATATATATATATATATATATATATATATATATACACACACATATACATACACACACACACACACACACACACAAATATACATTTTTTATGCATATATATGCCTTTCAGAAGCTACATAAGATATTTACATTTTCCGAAAATAATAACAAAGATCATCCTGTTCAAAATTTTGTAATAGTTCTGTACGAGTCCCTCAGTTGTCCTCAGTGTGAATAGATGGAAAAGATGTTGAATCATATAGGCGCTGATGGAAAGGGTTGAATATGCAGAAAATGCTGGAAACGCAAAGAATGTGCAGGACCTGGAGGATTTTTCTGAAGAACAGTGGGCAGTTTAACTGCTCAGGACAAACAAGGGACTCATGAACAACTATCAGAAAATATAAAAACAGTCATTGATCATCCAGATAACAAGACAGTATTAAGAACCAAGCGTATGTAAATTTTTGAATGGGTTGATTTGTGTAAATTGAGTTATTATTGTGTCTTGTGGACTGTATGTAAACATCTGTTATGTGAAATAGCTTATTCAGGGCAGTACTAAATAAACAACAATGCAATTTTTATGAGCCATCTTATTTTTAAAAAAATATTTACATTTTCCAGATTCTGCAAGGTGTATGTAAATGTACAACTAAGAGAGAGAGCGAGAGAGAGTCAACTCTCACATTCATGATGAACTCGTGTTAACACATCTGGAGTTCTGCGTGTAATTGAAGTCCATCGCAACCTTGCAACAGCTTCCCGATCTAGCCATGAGAATGATTTCAATATGTTCTTCTTTTGTCAAAAATATACTTAAAGGCTATGTGAAAAATACATACATAATACAAACCAAGTATGAAAATTTGACATTTTGATATAAAAAGCGTTAATTTCCCCTATGTAAGGAGACTTTTGGGAAACTCAAAAGTTAGAAAACCATTTTTTTCCCCCAAACAGTTTTAAAAAGGGTCGCTTGAATTATGTGCCTAAAGATGATGTAAGCTCAGCTATTGGCAGTGGTAGTCTGTTGTGTTTGCCAGAAGCAGAGCTTTCTGTCACTGTCTCGCTGAAAAACACTGCATTTCCAGTTTGCCATCAACAGCATAATGGTAATGTAAAGACAAATTTCAGCCCAAACCAACTGCAAAATAACAGTGCCATGAACGTGCAAAAAATAGTAAATATTGAAGATCAGTATTAAACAAATATTGATGTGAGATGTCTATGAATAATTGTTATGCTGGAGATGCAAGGTATCAAAGTATGGGTTGGAATTGGTGCATGCCATACATAGGGCAAAGGTATTAATACCACTTTGAAGAGTTTCTGTAACATTACGTTTAACACACCATTTGCACTGACATGAGTAATGACTATTAAAAGGAGGCTGTAGTTTGTAGCTCTGTGGAGTGCAGGCTTTTGGAGCTGCAGAGCACAGATGGCTGTGAAAATAAACAACTTTTTTGCCGAGTGTTCTGTCAGCATACTCGTCACAGAAAGACAGAACCGTACAATAGACATCAAATGCACACACGCAAAGACACAAAAGGAACTTAAATTTAAAAAAGCTGCACCACCATACAACACTTGGAGCTGGTTGGACACCCCTCTCGAACATTCAATTCATTTTGCCCGTAGCAGCTCGATTGGGTTAAGGTCGGGTGACTGGGCAGGCCATTCCATTACAGACAGCACTGGCTCATCTCCTCTACAAATATCTTTCGTTCAGCTTATAGGTGTGTATGGGGTCGTTCAAAACCAAACATTACTGAGAATTTTTTTTTTTTTTTTAAGTGTAAGCTGGCCCCAAACTTTTGAAGGGCAGTCTACGGTAATTTAAAAAAAAAAAAAAAAAAAAAAAAAAAAAAAAAAAAAACTTCCCTATGTCTTTCTTCACACCAGCACACAATGAGGTTAAAGGGGAGACTTACTGGAGTGTCCTTCCACCTCGTGATACAACGGTTTTCCTTCTCCATTTGCCTGACTTGATCTTCATTGACCTGGTTTAATGAGGGAACACAGATAAGCAACAGCTTAAATACAGCACCACGCACCAAACACATTCTCCTTATTATTCTCATCATCTACAGAAAAGAAGAACTTGTTACATCCTTGAAAATAACCGATATTTTAATATGGTTTACTCAAGTGTACTACTGTTCAGTCACTTCAGTGTGCGAACTCACTGGACGTGACAATCTTTATTTCACTTAGATGCTTATTGGTCATGCATAAAGCTCATATCTCGCGCTGATGGAGAATGAATGCAGCTTGTGCGGGGGGAAAAAGAGGGAGATACAGTTAAGCCGAGGGGATTTAGGACTGCATAGCACTTCAAATCCCTTTATACATTCGAGTTCATGCACAACAGAAAAACAATCCCATTCTCTGTCGTCTAGCACTGCAGAATTTGTGGCGATATTTAAAATGCTCACTTGTTAATGCTCCTAGTCTGATACTCTGGTTCTGAAGTAGTCACTATTCTGAACATTTTAGCTTTCTCCCTGCTCCCAACACAACAGCAGCCACAGTAACAGCCATTCTGTTGGTTGAGGTTATAGCATGGAATACACAAAAATGTGCAGGACAGGAGGTACCTCCAGGACCAGGGTTAGGAACCTATGGTCAAGAACAAGAAGTCAGTTCTAATGGTTAAACACAAGTGTCAATTCTGCTACTTCTTTGTTTAGTCCGAGTGCGCTAATTGGAGAAAGGGGGCCATTGTGGCCATCTTTTCATCTCTCATGAATATCCACTAATCAGAAACAGTATCTAGGCTTGCAATTGTGAAAGTAGGAGCATTAAGGAAGCTTTACTGATCTGTAAAAGACCAGTCATTTTTAAATACTTACTCACACACATTACTATGTAAAAGATTTAAATTTAATGCTCATCAGATAACTGACTAACAGTAGAAATGAGAAAAATTTATTTCCACATACGGGATGTTGCCAGATAAATTCTCAACTCCTGAAATAATGAGAAAATAATTAAATGTCCATACATTCACCAGAGGAAATCCCAGAGCTCCACAATTATATCTGTAAGACCTAATGCTAATGTTCTTGTTGTTAATCATTTAATTATGAATGACTTCTTGTCTTACTTGGGAGGCTGGGAAGGTTCTTGATGTAGCTATGACTCACTATCCCAGACTTTGGTGTCTCTTCATTTTTTTTTTTTCTTGAGGCCTCTTTATTTTGTTATCTGTACAAGTGTGGACATCAAATCTTATTTCCTAATTAGCCTGCTTTGCTTTTCGCATGACTAAGCTTGAGGAGACTTGGGCAGATGTGAAATGTTGTTTGATACTGCACACACCAAACACTGCGAATACTTTACAAATTAAACAAAAGTTTTTAAAAAAGGACAATGACTTTAAAGTTTTTCTTTTCATATTAGCCCAGGATAAAGTTCACCTTGCTGTGTAGAAATTTTCTTGGTCTGAATAGCCCTATGAACTCCAAACATGACCCCAAACACTTTAAAATCATCAATAGACCAGATTTCAGTCTAGTGTCCACAGGGGTGTGGACGAAAGTGAGTTATATGATGTATTGCTCTGAACAGGACACTAACAGAGAAGAGCTGAACGTAGTTGTTGATGAGATCTTCCACAACACAGGTCTCTTGAGGTGCATGTCCTCCGGTCTGGAAGAGGCAGGACGAGAAAACGCATGCCAAACTCTGAGCTTTCATCTGGTTTATGTGAGAGCAGCTCTGAATCCTGGTGAAAACAAACAGACAATATATTCAACACAAATATATATTCAAAGAAAAACCCAACCTTTGCATGTCTCAATCATATAAATACACACATGTGCATAAATTAATATATTCACTGAAGAAAGCATACAGTTTCACATATGAACACTTTTACTGAAAGAAACACAGAAAAACACATCTTAATAAAAAAAACACAACACACCAAACAGCCAGGTGCAAATATTGAAATATGTCGGGTTTTAAAGAAACCAAAACAATAAGTATGCATCATCATTGGGGAAACATTAGTCCTCTAACCAAATCTGCCAAGAGGGCCAATTAAGCTCTCTCCAAACAATTAAAATCATTTTCGAATACTTCACACAGTCTGACAAGCCCACTGAGGTTTTATGGAAAAGCAATATCTGAGAGCTTACAAAGCAGACCTCAAAGCAGCTAACAAATCAGAAAAAACAGTGTAGAAGTGTTCTTCTGTAATGCCTAGAGTTAGTGGTGACTCATAAACTTTGTTTAAAAGAGCTCCACAGAAAACACTAGATGTAAGTGGAGGTCTTGAGTGCGTGTAATTGTGTGTATGCGTACATGTACCTGTACAGATGCTGCAATAGTGCCGCCAAAGTCGATCTGTTGATCTTGGGTAAACTCTGAATATAGGTGGAGTACTTCTCAACCCTGTCCTTCTCACTTACTTCATCTGAAACAAAGCACGATACGGTTAGAAAATGCGTCAGCCAGTGCTGCACGTAACAGTTCCATAAGTTATATAACAGTACTATATAAAGGACTGAGCAGTGACACATGAGCACAAGTAAAGACTGCTGGGAAATGACTCAAGCAAAAGTAGGAGAAAACTGCTGGCATACAGTACTGTGCAATAACCTTACAGTAAGCACATGCAAAGAAATGCTGAAGAGCAAAGATGCCTTCAAAATAATGTAATTAAATGTTTCTCCATTTTAAAAAAATACTATTAAGTGCAGAAAACATTAATAAATGAAACAAAGGTAATATTTGGTGTGGCGAGCCTTTGCTTAAAAAAAATAAATAAATAATAATTTTAAAAAACGTAGTCTCAGGTAGAATTTGTGAAGTTTTATATGGAAATGTCCTGTAAGTTTATTGAGCATCTGGCAGAACAAGCCACGGTTCTTCTGGAGACGTTGACGGTCACACTTGCTTCTTATTTTTGCAGCAAAACCCAGCAGCCTTCACTATGTTATTTGACAGAAAAGTGTCTCTTACCACTTAATATGCCGGTTTCTTTATTGATATGCAAGCATTTTTCTGTAACATGTAATTTTGTGCTGGAAAACTAAATGTTTTGAAATCTAAAATGTTGTACTAATTCGATAATGTAGAAGTCATAAAATAAAAATCTATAAACATCCATCCATCCATCTTCTACTGCTTACTCCTTTTTGGGGTCACGGGGAACCTGGAGCCTATCCCAGGAAGCATCGGGCACAAGGCGGGGTACACCCTGGACAGGGTAAAATCTATAACAGTTTGTACTTTAAAATAAATAAATAAATAAATAAAATTGTGTACCTAAGATTTTTGCACAGTACCACATCTCAATACCAAATATTGCATGTATTTGGGTAAAGTGAAAAGAGCACTAGGAACTTTGTGCATTTTTTTCCTCGTCCTTGTTTCAAAGTGTAACGTGTTGTTACAGTAATAAAACTATTAACAATAAAAGACAAAACACAATATTTGCTTTACTACAGCTACAAAACCAAAAGCCATCAGGAATATTTATCCGTATCATGATTCAGATAAAGATCATTTCTCCCCCCCACCCATACTCTTGTGAATGTATGAGTGTCATACAGTCATTTAAGCCTAGATGAAATAACTCCAATTTTGGTGAAGAGGGCACTTGTGACTAGCAAACATTTCATTTGGTAAAATATTTTCTGTATAATAACGTATGTTTGTATCACTGACTCATTATTGGGCTTTTGCACACTTATGTGTATAGGTATAGCACACACAGTTACTACAGTGTAATATTTCCACTACAAAGACGTTAACCAAATATTTAACCGTTATGTTTAATTTGTCATAATTTATCCATCTATTCGTTCATTTTCCATACTGCTTTTCCTGCACAGGGTCATTGGGAGCCCGGAGCCTATCCCAGAGAACTCAAGGTGGGGAACACCCTGGATGGTGTGCCAACCCATCACAGGAACACACATTCGCACCCTATGGACAATTTGGAAACAACCAATGTTGTTTGGACTGGGGGAGAAAACCGGAGTACCTGGAAGAAACCCCTGAAGAACAGGATGAACATGCAAACTCCACACACACGGGGCAGAGGCGGAATTCGAACCATTTACCCCAGAAGTGTGAGACAAAAGTGCTAACCACAAAGCCACTGTGATACAACAGAAAAGAGTTTGTCCTATCTAGCAGGTGCCACAGCCATCCATGGCCAGGAGCCAAGAGAACAAAATCACAGTCAGTGCGTTTACATGAACAACAAAAATCCAATATTAACCCGATTAAGACAATACTCTGATTAAGAAACTACCATGTAAACAGCAATTTTTAATTACCATAATTCGAATAATGTCATACTCGAAGTAAACACAAATCGAATTAAGACATGTGGAGTACTCCTATTTTAGTCGTTTATTACAGTTATGTGTATTACAGACATGTAAACACCTTAATCACATTATTGTCTTATTCAGAGTAAGGTCAGTAATTAGATTACTGCTGTCCATGTAAACATAGTCAGTGACACTAGCCTATCATAACCATCAATGAACTCATGACTGCAGAAAGGGGCAGATAGCGCTTTCCTCCAAGTGTGTTATGCTACTAGATTCACGCGTCTCAAAAGAAACACCTGTTAGCCTTTACCTTCCCTAGCTGGTGGCTGTCCTACGATAGGGGAGAGCTGGCTGGTGAGTAAGAGTTTGTCGATGACCACATTAGGAAGAAAATGGGGAACAAGCAATCAATAACTAAGCAAACAGTTCATAAAATTTTTTTTATATGGCAGTAAGGTGTCTAGGAATGGTTCCTGGTGCCTACAAAAATGCATCAGAATAAAAGTATTTACTATTAAGTTCACAGAATCATACATACTTGTGTAAATAATAATATTCCTAAAACATTTAGGTAAAGCAACAAAAATGTTTCTATATTCGTTTCAATAAAAATACTAACCGAGGGCAGAAATCCAGTAAGGGTATAGCTCTTTGGCTAATAAAGCATCCTCACAGTTGGACAGGAAGTCTTTGAGTGCATCTGTAACGTCCTCTAATCGATGCTCCTGAAGACGAAGCTTAACATTTCGTGCGTCTCTGCTGAACTCCTTCAACAGCTGGGCCACACGTTTTGGGTCACCGTTCTTCTGATAGATGCCATGATGACACAAACCTGGGGTCAAATGTCAGTGTAAAAGTTAGGTTAAAAAAAAAAACAAAAAAAACTTTTTTTTTCTTTTAAACACACAGAGATAAAATATCATTAACCGTATTGAGTGACGAAGGCAATACAGCTGTCGATGATGATAGGGACGTCATTTTTGGTCAGCTGTTGATTGCTTAGTGCTCTGCCATCTCTGCCAGCTGCTACTTGGATGGCAGAGTGCCATAAAGTGAAGTCCTGTTTAGTGAAGCCATGAATGTAGATTGTCCTGCACCACATATATACACAGACATGCACTATGGTTCACAAGTCCAATTAAATATCATTATAAACTAAAGAAGAGATTCAATTAAAAAAAAAAAAAAAAAAAGCATGGTTCAAGTACAATAGCATTTCATCAATAAAAGAGATTACCTGCCACTCTCAACCATGAGCAGAACCTGAATCCTGTCATCACTTTCCAAATGAGTGGAGACAGCTAGAAACACAACAACAAAAATGTAGAGGGTAAAGATAAAACAAGAGGAATGAAAGTACAAAAACAGTCCAATACTTTAGGTGAAAGTTGAGAATCTTTGGGAGACATGATGCATATTGTTATTGTTTTGTATTTGGCTAAGAGTAAAACTCCTGTTTGAAGCAAGTGGGGCAGAAAGCTAAGTGTCGCTGGTCATTATTTCTCCCAGCATGTGCAGGAGAAAGCTGTCTAACGCTGTCTGACCATTCTCATCAAACGCATACAAACACCCCGCAATGCCCTGACCTATTTACTGAACAACCCCCTTCAACACCTGAGTGCATGCCTCATGACAGTTTAAATCTCTTCATCTCTGGCTACTTCTGCTTCTAAATACCATTGCTTTCTTCTCAGCCCACACTCTCTCTCTCTCTCTCTCTCTCTTCCCCATCTTCTCCCGCAAGACAAAGCATGTATATACACAGTATGCTATGGATACTAAATATATTGGCTCTGGTAGATTTGAGGTCTGAAACAAGAAACTTTTATTTAAAAGAAAAAAAAGGGAGGGAGGCAGGGGGGAACTATGCCTATTCCCTAGGCTTTAGTAATACAGCTTTGAAGGAAATGAAACATGGGGATTTGAAAGCAGCAAAAACATGGTACTTTAATTAACTCCGGCCATATTTCAGGAGCAATTTTGTTTACAGCTTTCACTAAATGTAAGTTTTTTTTTTTTAAATGTTAAACAAATAACCCTTATTAAGTACTGTTATCTGAAAATGACAAACACTCACAATAATTAATTAAAAATAACAATCTCTCCATCCTGCCCTAGTCCCTTGAACCTTTGCAGTAAATTATGCCTGGGGCAAAATTTGCTCATGCAAAAACAGGTCCAGTAATTAATATTAGAACTGAAGGAAGTTGTAATCTGCAGTTTGTTTGTTGAGTAAGGATCAAGGAAACAAGAGAAATCAATACAAAATCTTCCACCATAATGATTAGCAGAAGATAAAAATAATAATGATCATTAGATGTGCATTGCCTAACCATATATATATATATATATTTCCGATTCGAGGATTTTTCCAATTTTATTTAATGAACTTTAGACATAGTTGAAGATAAGAACAATGAGTGCATTTTTATAAGTATTCTCAAGGACAAAACTGAGGGTCAAATTGTAGATATTTGTTAGTTTTTGTTAGAAGCAATGTTTTACAAATTCTTTAGACAGAATACAAACACAGTAAGCCTGGGCTCCACACAAAGCCCAGGACACTATAGGCCCACCAGTGGGTCATCCAGCTCATTTTCAGACACAGCACCTCTGCTTCCTCGGTCTCAGCCAGTTGGAGTCATGAGCATTCCCCATGAGCATTACTTTTTATGCTGCTCTAAGGACAACTGTTCCAGCAGTTAAAATTCAAAGAGTGTTCTACTGACTCACACGTCTAGCCCCAGGATCCATCTGTCCTTTAGTTTCAAATCAGCTCTTGGTTTCTAAAAAAAACAAAAACAAAAAAAACACCAAACCGCAAACAAGCCACCTGCAGTCGTCTTTCTGACACTGAAATTGGGCCATATTCGTTTAATGCATTTAAGTCCCAGCCTTTTCATAAGTTAAGTATTGGGTCTAGTGGGTTTAAGGTCATAATTCTTGCTGCCATGTTTAACTGGGTCAGAGTTATCCACTAACTCCGATGGGTAGCCAAACATAAACAAGACAAGCCAGGAGTAAACAGTTTAAAATATCCAATAACACCACGACAAATATCCAAAATTGTAATACTACTGTTATTTTTCATGGTGATACGACATGAATAGTCAGTAAGTTGAAATTATGAAAGTATGTGACTCACAGTGACAGTTAAAGTTACTCTATACCTAGAATTTGGGATCAGCAGTGCTGCCATCCAAATAACAGGGAGTGATACAAGTCTCTGCCCACCACTTAAACATCACTCCAATGTACACTGGAGTATAAGATTAACTAAACCAGAATGTGATGCAACTAAATTGAAATGAACAAGGTTCTTTTACAGCTTACATGAGCAGCTTCTAGCCCACATATCACTGGTGATGCCAAAGCTAACAACTGTCTGGTTTTTAAAACGAGAGTTACGGGGGCACAGAAAGCTCAGGTCGGTCACAAAGCTTTGCTATGTCTGTGCTCTAATCCTGTGTCACAGAGCTTCATCCCTCCAGGGTCCCTGTTCCAGCCCCAAAGGGATCAGAGACCAAATGGACGTGTGTGTATTATTTGATAACACTCCATTTCCAAGGTGATATAACCGATGTGGCAAACTCACGATCACAACCACAGGTACAGGGGCTTTATATATCAGATATGCCTTAACTGGATTACATAGGTATATACTCTGTAATCAGTTTTTCAATACCCAACACTCTTTCTCAGGTGTCCTGACCTTAAAGCAATATGAAAGATTCACATAAGGGGTCCAACCAACTCCAGAAAGCCTCTAAGACTTAAGTATTTTCCATGAAAGTAGTGGCAGCAGTTATAGCTGCTAAAAAAGTTGATGAAGGTTTCGGAGGGAAAAACAAAACAAAACAAAAAAACTGGATTGTCTTCAGTATTGCAAACCAAGAAAGAAAATGCTCATGTATTAATACTTTAAAACTTTTGACGGACAGTATTTGTTTGTGCATCACCTTCAATTACGTGACACACAATGGTAGCATAATTGATTAACAATGTTGTAAATCTTGTCTTCAGCTGCCAAGCACATATCACATTAAAAACCTGTTAAGGATGTCAGCGTGAAGCATGACTGGCCGAGAAGGACGCATTTCAGAGAGAACGTGCGAACAGAGTCGAAGTGGCTCGCAGAAGGAATGCCAATGAGAAAAGCAATTGAGGAAAGCAATACTCAGACAGGTGAAAGTCCTGAGTACATAACTTCAGTGAAATGGTTTGGAAAATTGACTCCTGACAGCATGATTATTAGACTATGTATATAGAGTTGGATAGCCATTCATATAGTGTCTATTCTAGCATCAGTTCTTTATTGACAGAAGTGGAACCAGATGTGGACTTCTGTTGTTTGTGACATGCTGCGCATACTGAGATGCTTTTCTGCTCAGCATCGTTGTAAAGAGTGGTTATTTGATTTACCATAGCCTTCCTGTCAGCACAAACCAGTCTGCACATTCTCCCCTGTCTGCTCGCATCAACAAGGCATTATCGCTGCCAGAACTGTGACTCATTGGATGTTTTTTTTTTTTTACTTTTTGCACCATTCTGTGTAAACTATACAGACTGTTGTGTGTTAAAATTACAGAAGATCAGCAGTTTGTCAAATATTCAAACCAGCCTGTCCGTCACCACCAGCCATGCCATGGTCAGAGTCACTGAGAGCACATGTTTTCCCCCATTCTGGAATTTTAGTTTGACCATTACGTGAAGTTCTTGACCTGTATCTGCATGATTTTATGCACTGTTGCCAAATGATTGGCTCATAGGACAACTGCATGAATAAACAGGTGGCAGGTGTACCTAATACCACTTCAGGTTGGTGTTCATGTGTGTTTGTGGGTTCTTACTAAGTTCCTGCAGGCGTTTGAGTTGTAGAACCACCTCGTTTGTGTGATCGTCTTCAGGATAAAAGAACAGCTCAGAGCTGACTAAAGAGAACCATCCTTGTCTCCAATGATAAAGGTCATGGCCCTCCTTATAGTACAAACGACCAATCAGCTCACAGTCCTTCATCAGCATAGAGTCCACCCTCTCAGGGTCCAAACACTGAGACAGAGAGAAAAGGAGATATGGGGAGAGAGTGAGTGAGAGAGAAATTGAGAGATAGAGAGATAGAGAGTGAGTGAGAGAGAGAGAGAGAGAGAGAGAGAGAGAGAGAGAGAGAGAGTGAGCGAGAGATACCAAGTAATAACAATCCCACTGACAGAATATGATGGACAGATAAAATAACTGCTCTGAAGTTCATTACACAGCCAGACACAGTGAAGAGAACATAAATTGCATGGCAGATATTTTCCAGCAGAGAGGAACTCCAGTTAACCCCTGAGTTCCATTACTTTAGGAACTTTCAGTCTGAGTGGGAGGACAGAAACGAACTTTTAACAGCTGAAGCCACGACGTCAGAAAACTCTTCCCACATAGGCACTGACACTTCTCTACATCAGTCACATGGAAATGCAGAGAAGAAGAATAACACCACCTTTCTCTTGCAAGTACACACACACAAATTATTATGGAACTTCAGCTGCTGCTTTGTCTAGACAGAAAGAAAAGCAAAATGATATTTTGAAAGTTAGAGCATGTGCTTTCTACCACAGACAGTCACCATGCCAACAATGGTGATGACTGGACGATGACTGGATCCCTTTGAAAGTGCAGAGAATTTATGTGGGAGCATTTTAAGCCCTGATGGGAGGTATTTTAAGCCATGATGAGACATGGACTATGCTGACTAAATGCATTTTTCCAGTTGTGTATGACATTTTTCTATGTCAATCCAATTTGACAATTTTTGCATGCTGTGTGCATTATAAGCAACACCTCCAGACTAATGACTGAAAAGTCACAGTTCAGCTTTAACTGATGCTGTTATTGCATAAAAGAGAGCAGTAGGCAGTATGCCAAATTTGCACACTGCAAGCCCGGATTTAATCTCCTGGGTTTGGTCGTGCGAATGTGACTGTCCAAATCATCTACTTCTCATCAAACACATGCTTATGAATTCGAATCTTGTGTCAAATAATGAATCATTCCCTCACGTCAACGTATTTTTGTCTAAGAGCATTAAGGTGCAAGAAGTGTGTTTAACCTCCAGCTACACACACTGCTGATGCACCACATGGCTGATTACTGCAAGGTGCAAACTTTCCGTTCTATGTATGTATCCATTTGCTCTGGTCCATGTATCTACACTTCATTGATCGTACTATACATCATTTATAAGCCATGAACATGTAGGAATGGAGGTGTGTGGGGAAAGGCAGGAAGATATGAACCCTTTTGGGAGATTTGGGGGAAAAAGAAAACTATTATTTAAAAAAAATGCAAGTTTTATTTAAAGCTAAAAAGCTACAAATAAAATAAAAAGCCAACATCTTTCCTTTTTGATTACTGAGATTAAGTTTAGGATTAGATTTAGGTGTAGGCATTGCATTAATTATCTGCATTAATAATTATGCCAATGGAAGGTCCTCACAAGAATAGTAAGATAGTGTGTTTGTGTGTGTGTTTGTGCGCGTGGGTGTGTGTGTGTCAGAGAGAGAGAGAGGGAGTGAGAGAGAGACCTTGGTGATGGCATGGATCCAGGCTCTTTGTGCATCTGATGTCTGTGTGCCAAACAAGAGCATTTTCTCAGACTCCAGGTAGATCTCAAAGGTGAACACTGCCCTGAGGGGGGGGAAGGAAGTTGGATTATACACAGCTGTGAAAGGAAAGTGCCTGGCTATTAATCTCAGTTTATCTGCTGCTCTTACCACAGGTATTAGAACACCAGTGGATGGTCAGAGGTCAAAGGTCACAGTCTATTACTGCCGAAGGTGCTCTGTGCACCAAGATGTTGTTGGAAAATTTTTACTGTAATGTTGTGTGTATGTATGTGCGTATTCGTGTATTTCTGACCCACACATAAAAAGTGTCAAACACTACAAACCGATTCAGTGAAACAGATGGAGAGATCGAGTAAGAAATGAGGAGAGGAAGAGAAAGGGGGCAGAAAAGGAAGGGAAGGGAAGATGAAGTGCAGAGAAGTGGAGGATCATACCCTGCTCCTGTCATGGTCTCCGTGTTGTTGATAGCCAGGCTCACTATCTCACTGACGTCCACTCTTCCTATCGGTGTGGTGCTCTTGTCACCATCGTAGTAACTCAGGTAGCCACCTTCTAGTGTGCACCAGCGTTGAACCATGTCTGCAACATAAAGACACCACCATAAGAGACTGAACAGTTCATAATGTTGCCACTAGTAATTATGTCAGATGTTTGTAAAGTTACAATCTTAAAAATCAAGGTGCCAGAAAAGGGTCTCTAGGGCAACAATACCGTAGACCAGGAAGTTAATTAATGGCACTTGTGTAGCCCAGGCAGAAACGAGCCTGCAAAGTTCTTTAAAGGCTTAAAATATTAGTAGTTAATTTCTCTGTTTACTTGGTTACTCCTCCCTTCACCTTAATAAAAGCACCAATCCTGTCAGGTAAGGAAGCCACCAAACTCTTCCTGTCAGGGTGTAAAATTGAACAAAGTTTCATGCTTGTGTCTATTTCAGAGTTCTGCCTGCTGTTACAAATAATCCTGCACTTTTTCTTACTAACTGAGGGCTGGTGATTTTGCAGGCCAGTCAAAGTGACCCAGTGTTCCATCAGGCTCGTCTAACAAGTCACACACAGATGTGACCCTATGCACCCTATGGTTGTTATCCTGAAATGTGGGAGTGTCAGTGGTGCATTCTGCTGTGACATGAAGCTCAAAAGGCTACAGAATCTGTCCAATACACAGACAATCTGATTTGATTTCATGCACAACGTGTAGTAAATTGTTTCTCTTCAACATATTGGCTACCCTGGTGATGTTGGATAGTAAAATACTAATGCTTAGGTTACTATAGTATCATAAGTGTAACTGATAGAACTGGTTTCATTTTAACATTTTAAGATCTGGAGCCAGCCATTAAATTACACTAAAGCTGCTAAAATGTGAAAAATACAGTTAGCAGTGCACTATAGACCATTAAAAAAGTTTGCCACTGAGCCATGGAACACACTTTTTGGTTCTTTGAAGAAACTCTTGAAAGAGGGTTCTTTCAACCCTCTTTAACCATTTTTATGGGTACCACAAAAAAAATGAAGAAAACTGAAGAATTTCCAAGCATAAACGTTTACATTTAACATAAGCTTTTCATGTTATTCTTTACATAACTTCCAGTTATTATATATGGCTCACTCTGACAGCAACAAAAATGGCTAAAGTCCTCATGAAGTACCTCGAGTGATTTGTGTCCATATGTTGATGTCCTTTTGAACCAGGAAGTCAGTGTGACATTGTGCTGGACCGCTTGTCTGATTTACACAACACCTAATATCCTTTGAGTTACGCCACAATCCATATCCAAGTGAATATAACATTAAAATGAGAATATTCCCCCCAAATTTTTTTGCATTGTTTTTCTAGATATACTATTGTATTGATCTCAGTAACACTAGCCTAATGCACACTAAACAATTTTTGCCCCCGTTTCCTGGTCGCCAAATAATTTTGGGGCTAGGTGACTACCCTTCCGCAGCTCTGCGACTACTAACTGAGCGCTCCAGCAGAGAAGGGTTCAGCGACAAAAATTCTCTCAGTCCACAAGCTAACATCAAGGCTCCAATATTTTTGGTAGCACACATCATAAAAATACTTACTTTTTTGAACAGTAACTCCAGTTCTCTTTGCTGAACAGAGAATTCTCGCTGTACACATCTCCACAACCAATATGTTCTCTTCATTTCATTTTTTTTTTTTATTCCCATACAAAACAGTGATAAAGTCATGATTTTAAATCACGATATATAGCACTAGCATTTATTTTCTTGAGAAAGCAGGGGATTGGGCATGCTTCACTCCAGGAGAGATTGTGTAACTGTGCACATCATCGTTGAAAAATCGTGAAGTGTATGCACTCCTAAATCCAACAAATAACTGACTGCATGCAATTTAAGTCATGTAGCGTAAAAAGGCTCAGCAGTTCTGAGATTTTCAAAGTCATGTTGTATAAACTCGGCTTAATGGGCATGTACAAAAAGGTCTAATACACCCATTTAGATTTTATGGGCACTTTAAAACGATCATGAACAGATGAAAGTTTGTTCAGGGAGCCCAAAAGCTCCAAGTTCTTCTGTCATTGCTCTAATTCCTCTATTAATAAAGCATGCAGACTGGGGGGTGGGGGTGGGGGGGATCTTTCATGTAAAAAGCTGAAGCATCTTCACCATTTTTAGAACCAAGTATTATGTGGGTGCATTACCATTTTACAAGCATCAAGATCACCACAGCTACTCAATTTTAGATTTCAAAGTCATACACAAACTCCCATCTGTTCATTTCTGTTCTATATCAAGCAGACCTCTTCTGTCATCAGACATGCGTTTTCATTTATCAGGAATATGCTGATGATCCACTCCTGAATAGAGCTTAATGACACGGAGAGAACGATGGTTTAAATAAATGAGCGAGGAGGTGCTGAATGTCTTTCTAAAGGTGCACTGGGAAGCATTTTTACACCCAATGTTTTATGAGCTTATCATAAACTGAATGCAAATGTTAAATAACTGGGAATAGCTATCCTTATTGCATCTCCTGTTGCTGTTAGGAAGCAGAGCTACCTCCCATCCAGTCCTATCAAAGCATCATAACATTAGCGCATGCCCTTAAAAACCGCAATGGAGACTATTCTTCAGCTGAAAGACAGGGTGAGAAGGAGAGACACGGAGATGATGAATGGTAGAAACTGAGCGAAAAAGAGAAGGGAGAACACAAAAGTGACTGGCACAACAAGTGATATTTACAACGTTTCCTGAAGCAGAAGAACAAAAGCATTCATCAGCAGCTCTGTGGTGCCACAAATTAACAGGTGCAGAGAATGAAAGTGACAAAAGGAAAAGATTCCAAGTGATGACATTTGGAAAGTAGCATACCTGTCACCAAAACAGGAACACAAACTGGCACATCCACACTCTTTCAACGAACGGAAATAGATACACACTCATTTGCACCATCTCACATGCACACATTCGTATACGCCATACAAGGGACAGATGGTATTTCCTATCAACAATCATTTCATTTGGCTGTCTTGCTATATCTCCATGTTGCAGTTTGCAGTGTGTGGTATTTATTTAATCACCTCATAGTCAGTATCCGTAAGCATATCTCCCACTCGAAATGGCACCAGGAGCAATTAAAAACAAAGGCTGGATCACTTTGCAGAATTATAATGTGCTACAGGCCACTGACAAAGATAAAGTATGGTCAGACAGAAGGTCATTTTATTTTTTGTACTGCAGATGTGTTAGGTATAAGAATCAACACATCTGCAAGAGGCGGATAACTGCAAAATAAGAACTATGGTATCATACAGTGAAGGAGCAGTCAACTACAATTTTTAAAGTCCCAGTTACATAAAATTTATTGCCTACAAATCATGCATCTCAATCAGCTCTGTAGGTGGTGAATCAGTATATTGTGTACACTACATTTCCAGCACATGACTACGTACACACATTTTAAAACCTCACCACTGGCATTTATCAACAACAGGCAGGACTGATGTCATTCTGACATTAAATTAAACGAACTGAGAGGCTTCAGAAAACATGACGTCATTTCCAGTAAGGGAGCATAGTAAGCATCGATGCTCCCAGGTTTTTGAAGTGCATTGTGGGATTTTTGGGGGGAGCAAAACTTCCAGTGCACTGGAAGGATTTTGCGATTGAGACAGCCCTTAAAATGGCCGACTCCCTGATCAGTGCCCTGACTACTAAACTAGGGAGCTGGCTGAGACGCACCCAAAGTACCTAACACAACTGAATAGCATATATATGAATAACATTTATATGAATTCCCATTAATGATTTGTTTATGGCTATAAATAAGACAACTGAAGTGATGGTTGTGTTTTGTTTCATGGCAGAGCTTCACGTTACCACTTTTGATTAGCCCCATGAACAAATGAGATGTCTGTTTAGAATTTGACGAGGAGAATATCTACTTTTATGTTAATGTTATGATTAAGCATGTTAATGTTATGTTCATCAGACCAGAGATTGTTCAGTAAAATTATAAGTCTGTGAAAACTCTCCCCTTTCTAACCTAATGTCTCTCGCCCTGTAGTCCATCTCGCGGCTATAGCTTTCAGACAAATAATTTACAATGCATATATGATGGGCATTAACACAAAACACATTCTGCATAATCCATGGTTATAGTAAATGGTCTGCACTTATATAGCGCTTTTTTTTTGTTTTTTTGTTTTTTTTTTCAGCATCTTGCCCAAGGACACTTCGGCATGTGGAGTCATACAGGCCGGGAATCGAACCTCCAACCCTACGATTAGTGGACAACCCACTCTACCACCTGAGCCACAGCCGCATGGTTAACCTGAGATGCTGAACTATGACTTTTTTCCATGTGTTTATTGACTCTGCTACAGTAGCTTTTTTTTTTTTTTCTCCATGTACTTGGTTTGGTCCACCAGTTGATGATGGTTTGTAAGTAAAGGACCCAAAACCTTCAGCCTCATAGAAAGCACTTACTGATATCACTGTAAGGGAGAAAAATTATATCTTAAAGAATTTTTTAGTGTATTCCTGTGCTGAGAGTCCTGAGTCAGGCCCTTTCTTTGTTTTTTTCCTCCTTCCTTACCAGTTAATTCTAAAAAGCATTGCTGCCAACAGGAATGCAATTACAATATAAGATTAGGAATTAAAAGCTTGAACTGGTTTTGTGTGATAACAGGAGAGTTGTCACCTCTTCTACTCACTTCTGGTACTGTGTAGTTCCTACACACTGAAGTAAGAGGGGATCAGAGTGGGAGAAGCATGCTGGGTAATCAGAAGGTTATCAGGGTGTGACTGACAGTTTGATAAGAGTGTAGAGTAGTTTGATCTCACTCTACTGGCATCAATTCTCAGGTTCAGTGCTATTTCAAGTCCATTCTAGCAAATCACATTCTGCAAACAGGAGAGCTCCGAGACGGCACATAGCAGCCTCTTTCTGATAAGCGCTGGTGGCCGTTTCTATGGATTTGGTTAAAAAACAAAGTAAAACCATAAATAAAACCATGTCTTTAGGCAAATAAACAAACTGATATAAACTTAAAGCTCTACCTCTGACTGTTACAAAGCATGGACACTGGGGACTTCTTCCTAAAATGTTAAATAAAATGTCTCTTTACAGAAAACTTCACCACATCATCAATTACATGTTTCTTTTAATCGGTTTATTTGGCTCATTTACAGTATAAATCACTGTGCAAGTTGTTACAATTAAAAATAATAATAAAAAAAAAAAGATATTGCATTAGAGTGCAGCCTGGACTAGACCATGGTGTTAATTAAGCAATAATGCACAAGCAAAAGTACAGTTATACTGAATACCAGCATAGCTGTGATTTGGCCATAGATAATCATAACAGTACCAATATTTATTATAACTGCACAATTGTGTGTGATATTGCTTTTGTACAACAATTCTATAAATATAATGGATACAATAGAGCCAAAATAGCCAGATAGCTGGCTAGCACACATTGATTTGTACATTCCCGTTATCTGTGCTTCTGGTAGAACTGGTGTCCCTTCTTCCTTTTCTTCATCTTCATCTGTCAAGCATTCATATTTTAAGACAAAATTTATATTCCTGACAAATATTGTTTGCCAACTCTACTCTTCTTTCGAACTAGGAAGTGGAATTTTATGTGGCGAACACAGACGAGCATTGTGATACACACAGTGGTACAACCCAGTGCAGTTATAGTAAATATCTTGAAACACTTCTTGTATGATATGTTATCATAATGTATGTAAGTGTTCCACTTATCAGCATAGGATTTTAGCAGCAAGCACTCAACCAGTGATCCTGGAGCATTAGATAAACCATAACCCTAACCCGGATAAAGTATCAAATTAATAACGGTTAGTTATTACTAGCACAAAGATAATGAAAAGCTCTAAAGTATAACGTTGAATAGCATCTACCCTCTCCCAATTGGTTAAATGCAGATACACTCATTTGCATAAAGCTGAGCTCTGCTCAACATTCCCCACTGTCCCATTCATGCCACTGAACTGAATAAAATGCACCAAAGCACAGACACAAACTTGTAAGTGGATATGTTTTCTGAGACTTTGTCTCTAAAGACTTTGTCCCACTCTGGTCAATGTGCTGCAAAGCACAGCTCATAATGCATGCTTGTTAGGCTTCATCAGCAACAACTAGCATAAATAGGTCAAGTCGAGCCAAATGGCTTTTTATTGTAATTTCAAACATATACAGCTGGTACAGTACACAGTGAAACGAAACAACGTTCCTCCAGGACCATGGTGCTACACAAAATCCACATGAGACGACATGGAACTAAAAAAAGACCTACACGTTCTACATGAAGTGCACGTGTAAGTCAGTATAGTAATTAGTTGCGGTGATTGAAAAGAAGTTTGAAAAATGTGGACTACTGACTATAAGGAGGTGATCCCATTTCACTGTAAATCAACGCACGGGTCCTCATCAAAACCCTGGAAACCACTTCGCTATCCAAAGCAGCATAGCACAGAGCATCATCTCCACTACTTTTGACATGTGAAGAGAGCAAACCTCTTTCATCACTACACAGAACAACGGGACAATAGACAGCATGCTGATGGGTTGTCTCTTGTATGGGACAGGGGCTCTTTCCCATTTATCTTGAACCTTCTTCATAAGTGTTTCATCTGCCACTGATCTGCCCAGAGCATTCAGATAACCACTCGCACCTTTCTCACAGGCTCATTTTCCCTGTATATCATCTGGCATATGGTCCTTTGGACCAGTTGGACCACAATTATCAGACCGTAACAGTAACAGAGACTGCAGCTCAAGTGTAGTTTTCAATTCAGTGTATAGCACTTTAAACAGCACTGTTATAAAGTATCTTTACAGAAATCTGGATGTAGTTTTAGATCCTTAACGAGAAAGCCAGCCAGAGGGAACAATGTCGAGGAAAAAAACTATTCAAAACAACATGAGGAAGAAACCAGAATCAAGAGGGAACCTATCCTCTTCTATACACCGGATAGAGGGATTATAAATAATTACTCTCCCACAACTGTATACTATAAAGTAATGTCTGTTAAAAGGATGTTCAGAAAGAGCATGAGCATAGTCTTCGATACAAGTCTACAGTATCCAGCTGAAATTATTGACTGAAGCAGGGGAGAGACCTGGGCAGGTCTATTGGGAAGTGCAGTCTTTATGCTATCCATGTGGGAGCATCCACAGCAGCGGTAAGTGCAGAAGTTCTGCGCAGAAGTAGAGCATCCGGATGAATCAGGAAGACCTCTGGAGGGCAGGAGGAACCACGGGAGTAGAAGTGTGTCAGGATCAGGCAGTAGGAGTAGATGTAGTTTTCGTATCTCTCTAACATGTTGTGTACTAGCTGTACTAATATTAAGATATGTCGAGTACTTAACCCTTATTTTGTTTTTTTTCTTGTACCATGGCCTTGGAGGTACAGGTATGAGTGTGCACTGGTATTTAAATAACCAGTTAACCATCTGAGGTGTCAGTATTCAAATAATAATATCACAATTTGAGTGTAGAAGAAATCCCTTAATAGTCTTAAACTACTATGGACAGAAATTGGGTACTTGCAATATTGCAGATTAAGCCCCAGAAGCAACTCTATACATGCAGCATGCATCAGCCACTCACAACGTTTTCCATCATCTGCTACACTTGCATGATGCATTAATTTTTTTCTTTCATTCTTTCTTTCTTTTTTGATTTCCCCCATTTTTTCCCAGCTTGTCTGTGCAAATTTTCACACACTAACTAACCCTCCCCCTATTCCATAACAACTACCAGCCTAGGAGGCTGAAGGCTCCCTCTGAGGCCAGCTGAAGCCAACCTCTGCATATTTATCAATCTCCTCTATCCGCCCTCTTCTGCACCCAAGTTCACAGACCTCAACAATTGGCTAGTGTTGCTTTGATTAACAGGAGATAGATAGAGAATGACCAATTTTGCCCCCACTGGCTCCCGGTCATGAATGCCATCGTCAGAAACCGAACTCAATGACTCTCCAGATGATAGGGTGAAAGCTTTCCTGTTACGACCGTCAGGAACCCTATGGAACATTCATTTGTGAATTTTTATATCTTATTGAAAATATCTTCAAATGCTACACATTTCCACAGTAGGCTGACAGGCTGAAATATTAAGTTAACATTCACAAAAGCTTTAGCTGTGCATTTTCTTCTTATGCATTATTTCTCTGTGTTACATCAGTCAACCACAAACATGTGCACTGCCACTGACAGAAGGTACATTTAATAGCAGTTGACAAGTGGCACTTGATTATATATCCGTTTCCCCTAACTGAATATCCATTCGTTAACCCTTATGAACATCCGATTAAGACAATTAAGTGGAAGCAGCAGCTCTACTTAGAGGGGCGATATTTCATCACACAACTATATACAAGTATATGGATGCGATGACAACAAGAAACATATCCAGTGGAAATAAAAAGTCTACACACTCCTCTTATAATTGCAGCTTTTTAAAGATAAAATCATGTTAGATCATTTTCCACCTTCAGTTGAAAAGAACAATATACACAAACACATTTATGACTAACCCATATCAATTATGTCAGTGAAAGAATAACAAAAAAGCACAATCCTTTGAATACATGACCACATTTATATTATTTTCATGTTTTCAGACATGCTGAAATTCAGCTACCATGACAACATTTCAAAGCCATCCTGGGGAAAAAAAACATTAACTCTAACTCTATACAGTTATTCTACAATAAATATACTGTAAATACACACAAGTAAGAGCATGATTATACTTGCACACTCAATGTGTGCTTAAAATACACCTAATACAATATTTAAACAATATTTAAACAAGCTTACAGAGACTTTCCTTGCTGAAGGTTCAATCACACAGAGTATGGTATACGTCAAAAGAGGACCATCCCGGAAATGCCTCTTCTTAAAAGCACAAAACACTAACAGAGTCAGTCAATGAGAACATAGCTCACTTTTAATGTTATTTTTGATGGGTGTGCATGTTTTTATGTACTGTCTGTGTGTGTGTATGTGTGTGTGTGTGTGTGTGTGTCTGTCTGTCTGTCTGTCTGTCTGTCTGTCTGTCTGTGTGAAAGCACTGCACCCACACGGGTGTACGTTCGAAAAATACTGCATGATTTATAAGGGGGCAGATGTGGCTGCTTTCACTTCATCCAAAATAGAGCACTGAAATAGCACTTTACAGGCTTTTGTGACTGACTCACGGAAGTGACTGACACACACACACACACACACACACACCATTTAAATCCACTATTTAATCAATAAACAGATACTTTAGACGGCAAAGACAATGGCAGTAGCAACTACAGTCCTTGATACAAAAGTATTAGCACCCTTCAATATCTGTATATAAAATTAAAAAATAAAAGAATAAAATGTGTGAAATGTTTGCTCATTCCCATGAAGGTTGCCAATCCAAACAAGGATATCAGACTTGACACACACAAGGCCATGGGTAATACATTTCAAAAGCAATGTAAAACAACCTAATAAAACAACCCTTCAGTTTGTGTACATCCTGGTGAATGTTAACAAGCGGCTCCGACTGAGCGAGCTCAGAGACATCAGACACACTGATGAACCTGAAAGAATCCATGTGCAAGAAGAGAGAGAGGCAGGTATGATTAGATAAGAGGAGGACAGGAGAAAATCACAGGGAACGGAGCTGCAAGAACTCTGACCTTGTGAAGAAACCACCGAACAGGAAACGAGGAGAGAAAAGAGAGGAGATAAACACAAACTAATCATAAATTAGAGGTTTCGGTTCCAAACCTGTCACTCAATTTAAATGTGCTGGTGTGCTGGCAAGCATGAGTGTGTTTAAGAACACACACACACACACACACACACACACACAAAATCAACCACTTACGCTCTTAAAGAAGCAATGATTAAAAGGATAACAAAATCAATGTATTTTTAAACACAATCTTCTGCACAAAATAGGAAGCAATTTACAAAATCCAACTAGAAAGAAGCCACACACGGTACCGCTCATATTTTAATATCCTCAATATGTGATTTAGACCTTAAATCCATACCTTAATATGCTGTTTTTTCATACCTTAAAATTACCATTATATATAACAACTGTAGAATTTTTGTTTAAATTTTTTTTTTTTTTTTTTTTTTTTTTTTTTTTTTGGGGGGGGGGGGGGGGGGGGGGGGTGTTAACTTAAAAGAATTAACTGGAAGCCTTCTGAAAAGCAGCCAAACATGTCTTTACTAAAATCCTCAGAAACTCCTTATTAATTATTGACAGCAGGTTTTATGCATAGAGCTCCCAACCATTACTGAAAAAGGCTTTGAACCAACCTGGGTGCACAGGCATAAAAAGAAAAATAAATAAATAAATAATAAGCGTCTTTCTCTCAATTGGAAATGTCAAGCAGCACTTCTTGTCGGATTAATAAGTTGAATTACGCTGTTTAAGTAGTGCCTTAAAAATGTTCAGTAGAAGCACTACACTTAAGCCGCCATTACGGCTACTTTTGAATGCTTGTTTATAGTAGATGAAAGAACAAGCAGTTTATCAGCTGTGGCTTTCACAGAGCCAGCACGGAGGTTTTAATCTCGGCCACTTGCAGAGGCCAAAGTGAATAAGAGGACGACAAATAAGAGAGACACAAAAATTGAGAGCAGGAGTGCCATATTACAGTTCATAGCAAGGAGGAACACATTTCCTCTTCAAGCTGTTTTTTTTTTTTTTCATATTCAACTTGTGCTTCATTTAGAGAATATTATGGCACTGCTCTGACATAACACAAATGTTCTTTCTAGCTCAAGGGGATTCAACTAAAATTTCTGAAACTACCTTTTAACGCTTAGCCATTAATGATTATTTCGAGGTTATGAATAAAACACATGAATTTCAAAGTGCTCATGATTTCCTTTGCGGTGTTGCATCACGTTACCACGTCTGACTAGCAGCATCTGAGCTCAGGTTTGAACTGGAAGCAGAAAAATAAATGCATCTCTGTCCAATTCGCTTTTTCCAACTTTTCTTTTCTTTTTTTTTTTAAACAGTACTTCACTAATCAGATCAGAGAGGGAAAATGAAATAAAAATGAAAGTATTTGAAAAGTCTTCCCTTTCTCAATGAGCTGCCTTCAGTTAAACATGTTACAGCTAAATTTAAACATGTGATTGGATACACCACAACAAAGGATCTGCGACAGAAGCCATAATGTTTAACATGAAAAAATAGGCCATTTTCTCCATATGTAGATTGTTTCTTCTACCATCGCTCTGAGTTGACAAATCGAGCTGCTTAAATACGTCAACAACACCTGGTAAATCAACCAGTCAACAACACCTGGTCTATTAATGCTGAGTTCGACTTACATCAGAAGATGCAAGTCAGATGTTATTTTCGACCTCCTTGCATTCGAGCTACAAAGAGGAAGAAAAAATAAAAACATTGTTGCTAACAAAATATGAGCATGGAATCATCTATCTAGCCACGTAACTGTGAAGAGTGATATCTATTTACTTTAATGAAAACAGTGAATTGAATTGTGCAGTCAAAATGATGATGCATAAATTTTTTGTGATTCATTTGAAATATTTAAAACGTTAACAATATTAACGCAATTAACACAGCTGCATTTTGTTTACTTCCTGTGGCGGCTGACCTATGATCTATGACTTGTGCCGCCAAACTGAACCATCCTGGCTAATGATGGTAAGGACAAGGAAAGAGTTTTAGGTGGAAAGTTTCAGTTTAAAAAGTTGCCCGACGGATCTTTGGAGAAAACAAAAGCAATATGCACAGTCTGCAAAGCCGAATTTAATTACCACAGTAGTCATTCGTCTTTGACATATCACCTCAAAGCAAAACACCCTGCGAAACCATCTCCACAGGGCCTCGCCAATCTATATTACAGGACTGTTATACTCGTGGGTGAATAACAAAACCTGAAAGTGACAAGGTAACTAATGCTTCGGCTAATTGGATAGTTAAAAACACTTGAACTTGGAACACATTCTTTGTTTTAATGATCCTAAGCACACTAACAAATCCACAAGGAATGGCTCGAAGAAGAAATGGAGGGTTATGGAAAGGCCTAGTCAAAGCCCGGATTTGAATCCCATTGAAATGTTGTGGGAAGGATTTGAAATGGGCAGAACATGCAAGAAAACAATCAAACATCATGAAACTGAAAGAAGATTGCATGAAAGACTGGTCAAAAATTTCCAGCAAGCTTGGTGCCTAGAAGTTATTAATTCTGCTAAAGGGGCAATACAAGCTTCAGAGATTAAGGATGCACTTGCTTTTTCCACATAAGAATATCACATCTATTGATATTGCTGTTGAATAAATGATTGAAAAGGGTGTTTTCTTTGGTTTTTCCTAACCGGAGGTCCGAGTTCACAAGCTTCAGTTGAATTTTCAGCACTCATTTTCAGCACTAACTGTTACAGAAAACATATGGACTTCACAGAAACTGAACATGGGTTCAACTTAAACACTTCCAGCAATGTGCACTTTAAGCAAGAGCATTTCTTTTTTTGAGAGAGACCTACACTCCACCCACTTCCCAATGTGTAGTCTAGCTGCAAGAACCACTTTCTTCTACATTCACAGGTAGAAGAAAGCAAAAGCAGACAGGAATGCTGTAGCAACAGCAAATTCCCCTTGGGCTGCAATAAGGAGGGATCCAGAGAAAGGAAATGCTCTCAAGAGGATAGGAGCCTCCAGCTGCTCCTGCTATCATAGTGTGAGTGAGCTGAATATAGGGCCCTTCCTTTACCCCAATCCCAGGGGAGAACTCTAAATTTACCCCTCTCTCTGTAATTACCAGTGGGCCCAAAGCCCCAGTCCAGATGTTGATTAGTAGCTACAGTGAGACAGAAGAGAACATAAGGAGCGAATAAAACTTTTAAGCTCTCTAAAGAGTAACACCTTTGTGGAAATGATGTGCGCTGATGTGTGTAGTGCCTTCACCAAACACTAATGCAAGAGGTGCTCTCCTACAAGTTCTTTTTAACTACAGGAGTAAATGAAGAGACAAAGCAGCTGATGTGTGATCAGCTTATGCTTAGGTGTTGAGGTAAATAGATAAATACATGCGGAATCAAAAGTGGTGAGTACCCTTTAGGAAGAATAGGAAGAAATGTTTGAGTTGGGAATATGGAATGGATATTGCACATGCCAGGATGAAACCTAATACAAATCCAGGAAGAATGCCAAGTGAGAACAGATATTAGTACACTGCATTTTAATCTTAGTATTTTAGTTTAAATCAATTTTTTTTTTAATACTCTAACCAAGGAGTAGATACAAGTGAAGCAAAACATTTTGTTGCAGTTTAGTGAATTGAGAAATTGCAGTATCATATCAGAACAATCTATACTAACAGGTTTACTGTCTAATACAGGTTTGGAGTGGTTTATCTGCCTTTAATAAAACACACGTAGAGTCCCATTAGGATCCCAGAGCAACCAGTTAATAAGTTCCACAAAAATGTTCTTTATTTAAACACTAGTCTGTATTAGTCTGTGGCAATAATAGTGATTAAAGTGTAATAAAACAAACATGAGATGTTCCAAAAAATGGATTGGGAGCATATGTTATGGGGAAAAACTGTAATAGGAAAAGTGTAATATGAGGGAAGCAGTAAGAAGACACAACAGATGGATAATGAGGCATCCATGGCAAATGTGAATATTCTGATCAAATCTTCTATAAAATCTGCATGCTTGAATTATACTAAGCCTGGACACTAAAAGTAAAAATACGTCGATATTGTACTGGGTTTTGGGTGTGAAAAATGCTGGATGGAGTGGAAGGAAAGCAGGACAGTTGAGTGAGAGGGGAGGGATAGTTGGGTGGATGGATGGATTCACCAAGTTCTCCGTTTTTTTGTCCAGTAGAACTGACCAATAAACATGTGTGTGTGTGTTTTGCAGTAAGTGCCAACAGATGGACTTATGGACTCACCGTCTCTCCCTTTTTTATCCAGCGTGCTCTTCAGCATGTTGACCGAACAGTAAAGAAACCCATCCATGAAAGAGGAACTGTCTACTGAAGATCTGCTGTCACCTACCATCTCCAGCTTTGCAAATTCTAAGAAAAAAAGGAGGGGAGAAAAAAAGAAAAAACCAAAAAGGACAGATTAGTAATAATCCAATAAAGAGTTGAGTGCTTAAGTTCAGTGTGTGTGTGTGTGTGAGAGTGTGTGTGTGTGTGTGTGTGTGTGTGTGTGTGTGTGTGTGTGTGTGTGGTATAAAGCACAATCCAATCCTCAGTGAGTCAGTCTTAAACCAGTTCGTTATTCTCTACTGGCTTAGGTTACAGCACAATCACTAAAAAGCTCGACAGAGCCTTTCCGCCTCAGAAGTTTCTCGATAACCAGAGCCATTTTAAACTTCTTTTTCATTTACACATTTTGCATATCCATACTTATTCGCTCTCTCCCAAGGTTGCTCAAGGAGGATGGCAGTAAAACTTTTTTTTTTTTTTTTTTTTTTTTTAGCACAGAGAACTTTGGAATTCACCCCACTGCTCTCTACTTTCCTTTCTGCTTCCTCTCTTCCCTCCTGCATCATCCTTCACTTTTAACATCTTCTCAGGGCTCACCCTTATCGGTTTCAGATTCACTTAGCCGCTATGCACAGGTTCAATTTTCTTCGGGAGGGCCGGCGATACCTGCAAGATTTTATCAAGAACCTCCAGCCCCTTTCATGGCTCAAGTTCAAATAACTTTAATTGAAAAGCCTTTTTAATTGAAGTATCTCTGCCATCCTTCCATCTCTCCCCTCCAGCCACCACCGCCTCTCTTTTTGTTAAAACTAGGGGTATTAGAAACGATAACGAGGTAGGAAGACGATAAGTAGAACTTGGTGGTCTTTATAGTGCTGCACGCATGTTTAGAATTTAAATAATGACGATCAGATCTGCTCATGAAGGAGATTCTTCTTCGGCATCGATAAAACCGTTTGTGGACGACGTGATTTTAAAATCATGTTAAACACCAACAGCAACTAGGAGCAAAATAGAGGTGTCTGTGCCCGAGTCATGTACATATCAGTGTTTTGGTGTCCCCACCTGTCAGGGACAATATCAGGCTGTTACTCTAGCGAGGTGCACACGCAGTTACACTATGCAGTTAATGAGGCTCCGGCTCCATATGGACACTGTGGTGTTTCCTGTGCGGCCTCAGTGCTGCTTCGCTGTTAAGGATGTTAGCACAATACTGAAAGAGCGCTGGTAAACATTTGGGCCTGTGTGTTGTGAGGATGGACTAATTGGGCTACCTGGCATACTTTCTGAAGAGGCCTCGAATGAGCAGTACAGGAACAGCTCAATCTAATCACTTCTGCACACACACACACACACACACACACACGTGCGTATACACACCACACACAAATTAGAGATGCTTTCAGAGGAAATGATCTGTTGAAAAGAGGGTGTGTGGGTGTTAGTGGGGGAGGGTGTCATCAGCCAGTGACAAAAGCCTGTCGCTATAACAACTAGGTGACCTCAAAAACCAATTACGATTGTTAGGGGGGAAGAAGGAATCGAATTGGGTTCCTGGGAAAACCTGGCCTTGACCCCTAGTGAGAGGTCAAATTCTTCTTAGCATGACCAGCATTCCTAACCAAACATAGCTGCATTAGAGCAATTGCATTGCACTGTTCCTCAGTTACTTCATGTAAACACATAGCTAAAATGTTTTTGCTTCTTACTAATGGTATTGCTCCATCCTCCATCTACAATTTCATATGTTGTTTCACAGTGCTTTCATTTACAGCAATAAACCTAAATAAATAAACTAAGAGCAGCATAATAATAAAGAACAGACTTGATGCCTGAATTACCTATATTCAGTAAACAGGAAATAAGACAAAATGATTATGAAATAAAGTTTTTTTGTTGGGGGGGGTTTGCATATTCTCCCATGCCCTCCCATGCCATGAGCTTCATTCAGCTTCTCTGGTTCCTCTCACCTCCAAAAAACACTGACAATGCTAAAATCAATCCTACGTGTGCATGTGTACATCAATGCGTGTGTGTGGATGTACTGTTGTCTCATCCTGGTTGTATTCTCATCTCACACCCAGAGTTTCTATGATAGGTTCTGAAGCCACTGACAGTAAAAAAAAACAGTTACTGAAGATGAATGAATGAATGAATCTCCTTCAAGGGTGCAACATGAAGATCTCTGAACGATCATTGTGAATGACTAATGTGCACCTGCTAGAACACATTCTGGATTAAGGATTAAAAAATCTTGTCAAAACAAGAAAAACTAAAAAACAATTAGACATTTGTGTGGCTGATGTTTAAGACATCAAGTCCTAAAAATAATATATTAAGCCCTGATAGTACATAAATATGCTGACCTAATGACAAGGTTTGAGAAATAGTGGATGTAGAGGATATTCAAATTGAAGTTAAATGTGCCATGCATTACTCAAAGGCTTTTGACTCATGGCATAGAATTTATCACCCTATCCTTGCACTACTGCTACACAAGGATTGAATGGAGAACACAATTCTATTGACAGATCATTTCTCTGCAAGGGGAGGACAAGCATTTAAGTGAAACACACCCCCTCTCCACACACACACACACACACACACACACACACACACACACACACACACACACACACACCTGAGAGTTGGTTGTGATAGAGAAACTCCATCTGCAGCCTCTGGCCTCCTTTCTGAGCCAATAGGTAAGGAGTGGAGTAGTCAGGATCTCCTGTAGCACACATCACATCTGCCCCACTGAACACCAATGCCATGGTCCACAACACATCAGGCTGTAGGACTGCAGAACACAAAGCCTAGAAGCACACACAAACACCAACTCATATATACTGTATACACATAATATACAGACAAGTGAACATTTCCAGGAAAAACTGTTAGCTCTGTCATGATTTGTAGGGGACATTTTGTTTGCATGGTTTGGTTCCACTTAGATGGAAGAGTCACTGCAAATTAATACAAAGTAATTCTCACTGATCAGTTTAATTCTAGGAAGATACATTTCTATCCTGATTGGTATGGTCTTTACCAAGATGACTCCGCCCCATCCATAGGGCATGACAGCTCACTGAGTTGTCTGATGAGGATGAAAACAATGTACATCATATGCTATGACATTCATAGTCACCAGATCTCAACCCAATTGAACACTTATGGGAGATTTTCGAGTGATGTGTTATGGCGTGTTCCATCAAAATCATCAACTTTAGGCACAGGGGCATTGTCATGCTGGAACAGGTTTGAGCCTCTTAGTTCCAGTGAAGGGAAATTGTAATGCTACAGCATACAAAGCCATTCTATACAATTGTGTGCTTCTCACTTTGTGGCAGCAGTTTAATGAAGGCCCACATATGGATGTGATGGTCAGGTGTCCACATACTTTCAGACATATGTACACATATAAAGAGCACATACTGTATGGTTTAGCTCATAATACAGCCGATGAGCGTAGCTACAAGGTAGACCCAATAAACTGCCAGTTGAGCGTATATAATCACGGGCCATGAAATGAAACTATCACTTGGGAACATCTTTACTGGATTCATCTAAAATAAGGTTCTTTGAACAATTTAGTGGTAATATGATCTCTCTACTCCTTGAGAGAATTAATGCACTGGTCGATTAATAGTCCACTGCAAATATAAAGATAATTAATTTGGTGCTCAATTATTATCCATCTAATAAATTAGTAGCTGAAATTACTTAATTAACTACTTAAAAATGTCGCAATCCTTCATGATGATCTCAAGAGTGCTTCTCTTTTTAAGGAACCTCAACACATCTCGTACAGATGGGTCAAAAACTTCAGGGGGAAATCATTTAAGGTTGCAGACTGGTTAAAGGATGAAAACTACCACT
Source organism: Ictalurus punctatus (assembly GCF_001660625.3). Lineage (NCBI taxonomy): Eukaryota > Metazoa > Chordata > Actinopteri > Siluriformes > Ictaluridae > Ictalurus > Ictalurus punctatus. The sequence continues at coordinate 20,076,676 of NC_030422.2, forward strand.
GTATTTCTTTTAAGAAACAAGGGGTGAAAAACAAATCTGCAGTGCTTTTTAATATTTGGTATATTGGAAATTTGTTAGCACAGCCACTAAATTCACAAGCCCTAAAGGATCACTAAATTCTGCATTAAGGATTCCTTATATCCGGTTCTGAGACACTTGAACAGTAATGAATGTTAAATTAATAGCATCTCTGTTGGTATTTCTAGTTATTCATATAGCAGTAATGAAGTGTGGGTGAACCATCTACTCTTGAAACTGCTCTCATGGAATTACTGTTATGTGCTATAACCATCCAATTTTGAACATCACAGAGTCATTGTGTTGTCTATGCTGTATATTCAGTGACAAATAATAGAGTAAAGGACATTTCACAGAAATGTGTTTCATCCGTTGTGCCAACAAATTGCAACTGACGTAGTCAAAGGTGAGGGTCAACGGCTTGTGCATGTATACTTATACAAAATGTGCTGGTATACAGGTGCATCTCAAAAAAATTTGAATATTGTGGAAAATATTTCCCCCCCTAATAATTTAATTCAAAAAGTGGAACCTTCATATATTCTAGCTTCATTACAAATAAAGTGAGATATTTCAAGCCTTTTTTTTGTTTTAATCTTGATGATTATGGCTTACAGCTCAGGGAAATCAAAAATCCAGCTTCTCAAAATATTAGAATAAACATCAACATCAATATCAACCATCGGGAAAAAATTTGATCTCAGTGATTATTGGAGTAAAATAGGCTGGTTCGAGTATTGCTATAACTGCTGATCTCGTGGAATTTTCACACACAACAGTCTCTAGAGTTTACACTATTGGTGCAATAAAGAAAAACATCCAGTCAGCAGCAGTTGGAGAGAAATGCCTTGTGGATGAGAGCGGTCAAGGGAGAGCGTCCAGGCTGGTTTGAGCTGACAGAAAGGCTACAGTAACCCATATAAACACTCTGTGAACATCAACTATCAATCTATCTACACACACACACACACACACACACACACACACACACACACACACACACACAAAACAAGAGTTGGGTCCCCCATGGCTAAATCAATTTATTTCTCCCTAAGAAATTCACAGATCCAGGAGCTGTTTTAGGTAATTAAAGTAATCCAAAATTTGTTTTGGAGACCAAATTTTTTTCTAAATTGAATAGCAAAATGCTTAATGGAGTAGTTTCACAAATAAATGCAATTTAGATGGTAGAAAGAGGTCCAGAGGCTCCTACATTGTTACTCTCATTAAAAAAATCACATTCCATAATATGAATGAATGTGTAATTGGCAGAACCTTTAACCCTACACATGCCCGCCCACCCACCCTCTTCATTTGGTAAAGCAATGCTGCATGGTCTACATTTGCATAGCAGATAACGCACTTGCCTGTCATGCAGCCAACTCTGACTCAGAAGAGCTACAGTTATAGAGTAGGTTTCACACTTTGACCAATCTGTGCCCTCGAAATGAAATAATTCACTTATAAAAAAATAAAATAAAAAAAAGCATTTCATGAGGTTCAGGATGATTAAAAATTTCTCAGCCCAGCTACGGTTAATTGCTCTGCTTTGTAACATGCATGCAACAGCTAAAAATGTATCCATTCATCCTGACACTTGATATTCTAGTAAGGAATCTGAAATCCTATGTAAAACCTGCAAGAGCCTCAATTTCTTGCCATAGACACCTAAATAATAGTTGAGGACAGCATTTGAAAGGAAACAAGGCTTCTGCAGGAGGAATGCAGGCAGGCCAATTAAAATGTGATGGGAAAAGAGACGGTCGATAAACAGAATAGTGCAGATGGCTTCAGACACTGGCAGAGAGAGAGCCAGTGTAATGCTACCTAACGCTTCCTTTCATGTGAAAAGCTGCAGCTCGCGTACTCTATCGATCCACCCCGAAGAGGCCTAATCCGACAGAGAACAAGGACTTCCAGACAGCCAGCAACACCCTCCCAAACACACACACAAACACGCATTCACACAGGCAATTTATATAACTGCATGGATTAGGGTTTGAAAGCAAGCCAATTTCTACAGAAACACACACAATAACAAGATAAACAACTCAAACAGACAATCAAGGACCATTTACAGAAATTTCATACACACTAGATGCTCAGAGCAGCATAAAAGTTCACTAAAAACAGATGGTAGAGCAGTAATACACAACCTCTAGCATAGTATGTAATGTACAATACCAGTGCTTAATTCAATATATACGTTTCTACATTTAAAAAAAACAAAAAAAAAAACCACCCATTTTGAAAACCCTAATAACTGAATCTCATCTTAACAAATTCAATAAGTTTACCCACTCACACACATTTTTGAACACGGTACATACACAATCTCATCCCAACCACTGCATGCACATAGATTATCTTATCTGTTTCATACTCTCTCTCTCTCTCTCTCTCTCTCTCGACACTTCTGTACCACTTTCATCTTATACAATGATTGCACATGCACACACGCACAAACATCTAATCCACTTTTCCCTGCTGATCAGTCTGAGAATCAGAAGCACTGATCTGAGCCATCGCTAGCAACGAAGAAAATAGTTTCGTTGAGGCTTACACAGTAGTTATCCTGAACAAACACAACAACAACAACAACAACAACAACTACTACACACCCTGCCAAAATGCACAAACACTGCACACCCCTGAAAAGCAAAAGAGAAACAACAAAACTATCCTAGTGCAGTTTTATTCACAAGATAACTCATTTCTCATTGATTTTTCAATATTTTGAGGTGCGATGGCAAACTGTAGCATGGTCTAAACAGACTGTAGAACTGTGTTTGCTCAGCTCGATTGTTTAGAGCTGGATTTTGGGTATTGTATTCCACAAATCTGTGGAAACCAGTTACCATGGCAACCCCAGTTTAACACCTGGGCTACCAGGTAAGCTGAAAAAGCAGTGCTCAGACAAACACAATAAATGACAGCACTAATGGGCCTTTTAACAAGGTACAGAAATAACAGCATGATGTCAAAGGCCACAAAAAACACACATGGAGCATACAGAGCACAAATGGACCCCCCCAACACACACACACACACCTGGTTGAGCTCCTCCTGGCTGTTCAGTCCTTCCAAAACTTTCCTGTACCTCCTCTCTCTGTACTTCCTGCGGTGAAAGATTGCACGCTGTTCTGGCGACGCCCCCTGATGAATCCCCTCCTCCGGTGGAAGATTGGCAGCCCAGAATTTGTTGACGTTCTCATTTCCAACTTCCAAAAACAGCTTGAACATAAACAAATGAATCAAACGCATAAGTAATTCATCGAGATAAACGCCAGATGGATTGCTACTCAGAATACCTGTAATACATTATGAGGCTGATATTGTGATAAATCACTACACAACATGCTTTTTTAAGAACACCAAAGCAACCAGCACGGCTTCTAGAACACTGAGCCTGGTCATTTGTTTTAGGATTTCTTTGTGGTGCTACAGTTTTGCTGGCATGTTGCTAACAAAAGATAACGTGTATCATGATATCAAATATCTTGGAATTGAGATATGATATTTTGGCGATATTGCCTACACCTTACTTTTACTTACCTCCACCAGTTCATTGGTCCAAATGCTGCTGTCCAACTTCAGACTCCTCACTTGTGAGATACCGGAACCCAGGAACCGATGTTGACCTGTGAGCAATACACACACAGAAATGCTGAAGTTACAAAGTTACCACAGATCTCAAAGGCACTAACCTATGACCAGACTCTCGGAAAAAGCTATAGCAGTTACAGCACTCGTGTCAGACTGATACTGATCAGAAGTGCAGGCCTAATTAAATGTCTCAAAATGTTGAGCTTAATAGTTAGTCAGTGGCAGTTAGTATTGAAGAAAAGGCTAACTGCCCTACTACCACTATACTTTTAGCTGTTAACATTTCTGACTGAAATAATCTTTATATGGAACTCCTCCATCCATCCATCCATCCATTTCCTATATCACTTATCCTACACAGGGTTGCCTGAAGTCTATCCCAGGGGACTCGGGGCACAAGGTGAGGGACACCCTGGACGGGGTGCCAACCCATCGCAGGGCACAATTTTACACATGCTCACACACCCTTTCACACGCTACACACAATTCAGAAATGCCTATAACAGTCTACAACGCACGTCTTTGGACTGGGGGAAGAAAACCAGAGTTCCTGGAGGAAACCCCCAAAGCACGGAGAGAACATGTCCACTCCGTTCACACAAGGTGGAGGCAGGAATCAAACCCCCAACCCTGGAGGTGCAAACAATTTGATAATTTTTAGGAGTATTTCTGAAAATCCAGATGATTACAGGTTCAACATCAGTGCAGTAGGAATGAAGAAACAATATCGAAAAAGGCATTCTTTTACAGTTGGTAAAACCTCCTGGAAAACAACATTCTGGGGCCCTTTGTACCTTCTCTGATCATAACCCCACACGCCCCGAATATGCCTTAACTATGATCATTGCATTCGCAGTGGTTGCATTTCAGTGTGGCATGGCTGTGACACACTGATGAAAGCGAAATGCAATGAAACATGGAAGTACATTCAGCTCTGGAATGAAGATGGTGATTACTTCTTTAAAAAAAAAAAAGCAATGAAGGTTTTGCTTTCCAGTGTGGCACGTTGGCCTCATGTCACAAATTTAAAGCGGCACTGTCTTTGTAGTGCATTTCATGTTTCTCTCCCTGTGTGATTGCTTTTCTGGGATGAAATATTTTTAAGGCGAAGTTAGATGTAATAAAATAAATAAATAAATAAATAAATAAAAATATTTCAATCTGGGTTGTTATGGTAATTTCATATGCATCTCATAACCAAATGAGTGGACTGTCCCTGGTAAACTAGTGGCTAGCATGCGGCACTCTCACCACCATAGCCGGGTTCAATTCCCAATCAGGGAGGATTGCACAAGCCAGCGCACACTCAGTGCCGATCCCAAGCCCAGCAAATGGGGAGGAGGTTGCATCAGGAAGGGCCGGAATTAAATATGTTGACGGGTGAGCCACTGTGGCGACCCCGAACAGGAGCAGCAGAAAGACGGTGGAAAGGTGATTTTTTTAAATGTTGCTTATTTATTTTTTGCTATATAGAAAGTTTTTTTTCTTTCAAACCAAAACTATGAAACTGCAAAAGCTCAGAAATGCACAGCACCCTATCCTGTGCACTCAGCTTCAGCTGGAACACATTATCACACTAATCCCATCCATTTCAAGACCTTATTTCTCACTAGTCACAGCTCTAATTGCAAATGAAAGGCATAAAAAGGCATTAATTGCAAATGAATCATGAGTAATTAATTGTGTTTGTTGGCCTGTGTTTGCTTAGCTGAACTTGAGGCGTCATTGTCGTTGTTTATGAGCAAAACAGATGAATTAAACATCGAGAGAAACACATTATATGAATATGGATTAAGCAACCCTCTTGTGTAATTAGTGATAATATGGAGACCTCAGACGCCATCAAAGATGTCGAAAAACCTAATATGACCGTGAAGTGGGTGCATTTTAAATTTTGCTTTTCAATTTCAAATGAGGGTGCTTTTTATGTTTAATGCACATAATAAATATAGCAAAAACAACATGCAAGTATTGAAGACAACAATACACTTCTGAGATTGTATCATCAATAATGTTTATAAAAACATAATTAGCATTTAATTATGAAACAGAAGTTTTTCATTTAAACAAACAAGTTCATCACAGGTTAGCTCCCTACAATAGAATCTAAGAAAAACTCATTATTAACGGTCTTAAAATTGTGCAAAAGAAAAAAAAAATACAACAGTGAAGAAAGTGTTCCTATGGAAACAGGCATTTGTACTGGGGGAATGTCCATTATCTCAACGTTTGATGTAGAGAGCTTATTGCAGTTGCACCAGGGGAGGCGAGAGCACCTCAATAACTGTCAAAAAGGCTGAGATGGGGAGGGAGAATGAAAAAAAAACAAAAAGATAAATGGCAAGAGTATTAGGGGTGCATCATAAGATTTGTAAACGTGATTCTAAATTACTATCCTTTAGTGGCTTCATCTCTCAAAGCACGATGCCATTTCCTCCTAAGCAAAAGTAGCTGAGCTGCAGCAATCATCTACCCCAACCTCCACTCATTACAAGTTAAATAAACAAAGCACTTCAGTCTTCTTGTTTTCTCAAAGCCTAATTTTTACTTCTCCCTGTTAAAAACACATTGTGCTTGTCTAATCATTAGCCACACATAAGATTTCCTCATTTTCTTTACCTCTCTCCTTCTCCATCTTATTGTCACTCACAAAGTCAGAACTAATTAAACGATCCCTACTGCAGAGATTCAGCCCAGGATTCTGTAGCTGTTAAATGTTTAAGTGCCAAGTGTTTTTCTCACACAGGTCTTGTTGTCATCGCATTTACCAGCTTCGCTTGATAACCTTTGGCAAAGGACAAGTGGAACTTTCCTGCTTTTAATATGGACAGTTAAGAAATGTATTCAGATTTATTATGATTACCATACTCTAGACAGCTAACACTATATGCTCCAGACTGTGTAAAGGGAGCCAACTCTATCAGAAAAAGAAATTGAGTGAATCATATTTGATCAAATAAATCTCTGTAACCATGGTAACTCCACCATGGCTTAGAATTATGCAATGTAGTCTGCAACTAATTGGACAATGACTGATGTTTTTGTTTTGGCTCACGACTGCAGCACGTTGAAATGAAACACTGAATAAATTGAGGTTAAAGTGCAGAATTTCAACTTTAATTTGAGGCTGTCGGCATCTATATTACGAGAAGCGTATAGGAAACACATCCTTTCTCATCCAATATGCTGAAATATTCAGTCAGAACGACACAACTTTGTGACACTGTATGCTTTTTGTCCAATTTGAGGGGAGCACATACTTACATAATGCACAGAATATAACCTTAAGTAAACTCCTGCTCAAGTTTCAGGATCTCCTTAAGAGTACACCACCACTCGTCCAACACCATATACAGCATCGCTAACAGGAGGAAAAAATTACCCAAGAACACACTTGGTGCTAAAAAGTTGGTAAATGGTCTGCACATATATAGTGCTTTTTTAACCTTAGCAGTTCTAAAGCACTTCACACTGTGTCTCATTCATCCATTCACACACACTAACACACCAGTGGTAACAGAGCTGCCATGCAAGGCGCTAACTTGCCATCGGGAGCAACTTGGGGTTCAGTGTCTTGCCCAAGGACACTTTGGCATGTGGAGTCATGTGGGACGGGAATCGAACCGCCAACCCTACGATTAGTGGACAACCCACTCTACCACCTGGACCACATTAACTCAGTCCCCTAAGATTAACTACTCATTCTAATTCCTTGTGTACATGGCCATACTGGTTCAAGCTGACAGGAAGGCTACACTAACACAAATAACCACTCTTTACAACTGTGGTATGCAGAAAAGCATTTCAGAACACATACCGGCACAACAAATCAAACTGTTCTGATACGCGTTTCAGCTGCCACTTCTCAGGGGAGCCTTTTTCATTTTAAATTTTTCTGCATTTTATTTGTTTTGGGTTTTTTTTTTTCTTGTTGAATTTGTGTGCTGGTTGACAGTTGAGGCGGAGATCCAGACCCAAGCATGAATGGTGTATTTTCCCAGGTCTGTGATGTGATCCAGCTACTAACAAGATACTGAAGCTACAGTGGCCACCAGCTCACCAAAACTGGATGTCTGAAGATTAGAAAAATGTCACCTGTACTTTCCCATCTTCAACCAATCTGACCTCTTTCATCAACAAGACATTTCCACACCCACACTGGATGTTTTTTTTGTTTGTTTGTTTTATGCACCATTCTGTGTCAACTCTAGAGACTGTTGTGTGTGAAAAATGCCAGGAGATCAGCAGTATCTGAACAACTCAAACCAGCCTGTCTGACACCAACAGTCAAAGCGACTGAGATCATATATTTCCCCCCTTCTAATGTTTTTTAATAGGAACAAGGTCTTGACATGTATCTTCATGATGTACATAATGCATAAAATCATACAGATACAGGTCAAGAGGTCAGTACTTTACTGGATGTTCATGTGTACAATAAGTGCATGAGAGTGTGCGTGCATGTTTATGTATGTATGTTAAGTGCTGTTCGACATGTGTGTACCTGCACACATTTTACAGATGACCACTCCGAGGTTAATGGAGGCCCACTCGGGATGGGAAGCTCGGCAGTCGGCACAGCTCCTGTTCGACTGGTTGAACCAAATCTTCTCGGCCACTTCGTAATTGGACAGAGTTTCAACGATCGATTCCTGCACGTCCTCGACCCACTCTTCCCTCTCTCGCTCAGACTCGGCTGTGAAACTGAAACAATTGATTGTTTTTAAAAACTCCTCATTATTAATTTGTAGCTTATAAATCAGTCGAACATACAGGTAAAGGTTTTTAATGGAAGCTGTTAGAGAGAATAAGCAGCAAAAACAAGCTACAAAAAAGGCCAGAAAGAGAAGATGAGAGAAAAAGACAGAGAGAAAATGCACATTAAAGCCAGCTGAAGGAAAAACAGAGAGACAGAGAAAGAGAGAGACAGACAGTGCAAGGGCTGAAAGTGAGTAAATTGTCTCCTCTATACTACTCCAAGTGTCTATAACCGGGTATGTATGTAACATGGTCTCCACAGCGAACAGATGTGCGCTTTCAAAAGTGCTTTCGTCGTGGTTTGCGGTGATCAAATAAGCACTACAAATATACCATCTACTCAACAGTCAGGATTCAGAATCAATTCCCAGAACCTCCATGGTATTAGATTTAATGAAGCCAAGCAATCCAAGACAAGACTCTATTTCTGATGCTTCATTTTAGCAATAAACTCCAATTACGTTGACAGTGCTGACACTGAACTTCGCACACGTCTCTTGATAGTTAGCAAGCACATACAAGCAGATCAATAAATGTCCAAAAAAATATGAACTGATACAGCTCAGTCAGATACAACCATAAAAGAAAGGCGTGGGTTGCAGCCAAATGACCATAAAGCCATTAAAATAAATAAATAAATAAAACATATGTCCAAAGATTATGGATTAGGCGACTACCAACAGACACTATGCAGAAGGCGGCTGCTCATGAGGGGTCAAAGTGCATCAACACTACTCTGGGACTACTTCAGCAAAGCTGCTGATTTAAAAAGGAATGGAAAGGGTAAAGGAAGGAAAGAGAAAACAGATCAATAACGAATGAAAGTGGCTCCAATTGCTGTATCAAAAAAAAGAACAGTAATGAGCGAGGAACTGTTTGAGGCAGGAAAAAAAAAAATAGAGAGATACGCAGCGGGGGAGTGACTAGAAGAAGTGTTACCAAAACAAAGTCGAAAAAGGATCAGAAGTGTTTCATCTGGCACTAATAAATCTCACACCATCGAGTTCAGCTATCACATACTCTGGTTACTCTAAAGCGCAGACAAAGATGCTTTCAAAGCCTTTCATTTGGCACGAGTTAATTTTAATCACACTTGCCTTAAGTTGCGCTGCTACATTATTTAAAACTAGAGGGTAGGATTCTGACACAATAGCTACTTTGATAGACTGAAATAAGAAATGCTCCGGTTCTCACCCCACACAATTCCTCGACACCCATTGATGCACCAAAATGCGTCACGACTTTAAAGTGTTATGGTACGTTTGACTCACATTTTACACCATTTTATCTAGCTAACACTACTGCCTACAAGTCCTCTAGTCCCAAAATAGCAGGAAAATGAAGGGTCTTCTTTAAATATTGCATCAAAATCAGTGCGTTGAAATATATCCCAAGAATATATGGGTAAACTCCTCGTCCATTTGGGTAAACCTATACAAGTACATAAAATCTCCAAGCCATTCCCATGAGAGACAAATGTGATTATTAAGCTTTTATGTGGATACATGCCTAAAAGGACTCAAAAAGCTTGCTAAGAAGCTTATAAAAAGGTTTAAAGGTCATTTATAAAGACTCCTTTTAGTAATTTGTTTAAGGATTCACCTACCTATTTTACCTCAAAAAACGTTGGTGGTTTTTAACTATAAATGTTTGGTACGTGTGTTAAGATACACATGCGAAAACAAAGATACCCTCACCAGAAAGATTTGAAAGGTGTGTTGATCTCGAAGCCTCTGCGGTCCACATGTTTGACACAGGCAGTCATCAGATCCACCATGGTGATAGCCAACCCGGTGTTGAAATCCTTTAACAGAATCACATTCACAACAATTGTCATTTTTTTTCCGTAATCATCTTAATTCTTAAGCTATGAAAGACTAGTTTTAGCACAGTTCAACACGAAACCATGGGAGGGGCTAAATAGTGTGTTGTTGCACACTATTTCAAATCACTTAAAGATATGAAATGTTACCAATTAGCTACAATTTATCCATCCATTACAGATCCAACCACCATATTATGCTATAATTTTATGTGCTTCAGTCTATGCAATACTAGAAGAATATAAACTTGTCTGTCCTATCATCCGGATATCAGTGCCACCGCCATCCATGGCTGGGCATCGAAAAGAAGAATATTCGTCACGCTTTCTGGATGGAAATGATGGCATACATTTCCCTGTCAGTCACTATGACACTAGCCAATCATGGGCATCTTTGATCTCACGTGTGTGGAAGAGAGCTGATAGCACTGTCCCCAAGTGTGTTCAACTGTCCTGTGACACAACATGAGCTGTTTGCTTGCTTCATGTGTCTTAGAGGAAGCATGTGTTAACCTTCACCTTCCCCAAGTGGTATATGTCATATAGTAGGGGAGATAATGATCATGATAATTAGTCTTTATTGATCGCATATACATTACAGCACAGTGAAATTCTTTTCTTCGCATACCCCTGCCTGTCAGGAAGCTGGGGTCAGCCATGATACAGTGTCCTGTTGCAGAGAGGGCTTTGCTCAAGGGCCCAACAGTGGCAGTGCTGGGGCTTGAACCCCTGACCTTCTGATCAGTAACCCAGAGCCTTAACTGCCAAGCCACCACTGCCCCATTATGAGTGAAAATTGGTCATGTCAAATTAGGGAGCGGCACATTTTAGGCACACATCGCTTCATTGAGAACAGATCCATAAAGTGTAGAGCTATGCAACTCAATATTCATCAGCATCACAGCTGACGTCACATGAGGTGTCTCGGCTCAAATCTGCAGAAAATCTGCACTTGTTTTGAAAAATTGCAAGCTCCTGTGAATATTGCGGAGTTTGCTTGATTTTGCGCTCATTTCTGTGATCGCAAAAATTGCAAAATCCAGGACGGACTGATAAACATAAGAAAGAATATACAGCCATTTAGGTGACTTTTAGATTTTACTTATGACAGATAACTGTATGAAAGACGTTTACCTACATTTCTGACACTACTGAGATGCATGCAAAACAACCAACCTGACCATCATCAACATGGCTGAATTCCAAATCGCTTCCTATTCTCTGAATATGCTTACTACATAGGGTATAGCATAACGGCATTACAGAACCTAAACAGTACACTATATGTCCAATAATAGGACGCCTTTGGAGCCTAAAAACAAGACAATAACGAGTGTCTTAAATATTGAAAGGTTTTTGCTTTCGAATGTGTGAAGTGGAATCATTTTTGAAGAATGGAATGTTTGCTGACAGTCCTACCATATGCCACTGCTTTATCACCTGCTGTTTTTAACCTAATGGAAAAAAAGGATACATAACATCCTGCTTTTCTACATGTCTTTCCACAGGTCGCTTTGGATAAAAGCATCAGCTAAATGAATAAATGTAGGTCCACTGAGCAAATAATCGTGATGATTTAAAAAGTCTCTATAGACCTCGAAAAAACTTTAGGATTAATGGTCTGCTGTGCTAAAATCTAACCCTGCATACACTGAGGTTTGTCCGAGTTCTGTCTCCTCTCATGGTTTCAAGCAGGTAGCTGAGCAGAGGATCGATGCGGCACTAAACGGGGACCACGCGAAGGCTGCTTTTGTTTGTTTGCCGTGACTCTGGTTCCCGTTGGGAGGCGCAGGGTGACATCTGATCAGGGCAGCAGACCTGACTGCAACCTCCCCTCCAAGGAGAAAAGGAGGGAATAGAGAGACCTAGCAGTGAGCTCGTTCATCTTGTTAAATTAAATACTCCACTCCGCTGAACATGAACAGAGTCGCCCACTTCACTCTTTCTCTGGCTCCCTCCCTCATTCTCCAATTCTTGTGCTCTTTCACCTTCTCGCCATCCTTCAATTCCCCCTCGCTGTCTTCACCTTCCTCAACATTCCCTCCATCATTGTCTCCCTCCATCTAACTCCCTGCTCTCGTGTCCCGCTCTCCCTCTTTTTTTCTCCCACCGCTCGACATTGTGCTCGCCGTGGAGAAGATTTTAAACAAAAACAATGCAATCAATTTCCATTTATTCTACTTCTTACTGCTCGCCCTCGCCTTCTCCCCATCAATTAGCTGACGAAGAGAAATTTCCTTGCATAATTAAGACAAAAGACCTCTCTTCACGCTAATGCGGAAAGTAATGAAAGGAAAAGATCATGTACGGCGCACGTGTGAAAGTGAGAATAAGAGCGAGAGTGTGTTGGTTATATAGAATCATCCTCCCGAGGAAAAATAAAAAAAACATTTGTTTGTGACTGCAGATACAGGGTGTTAATGTGTGGGCACGTTTTTATATCTTAGTGGGCACCAAATGTCCCCACAAGGATAGGAATATCAGAGAGGTTCAACCTTGTGAGGACATTCCCTATGAGGTTAAAAACAATTTTTTAAAGTTTCCTTTTGTAAGGTCTTTACAAGAATAGAAAGACGTGTGTGTGTGGGTGGGTGTGTGTGTGTGTGTGTGTGTGTGTCTGTGTGCGTGCGCTTTTATATAAGATACACCATACAATATTAGTCCTTTAGGCTGGTTTGCCGTATACACAGTGGACGCACAAGTACATTTACACACAAAAAAAACAGGGGAATAAAAATAGGCTTTGTCTTGAATACAGGAATGTGACAGCAAATGCACGACTGAACTAAAAAGCTACCTGGTCTGTTTTGCAGAGTCGGATTTTGGTTCCCATGAGGCTGAGGTAGACTCTGCCTTTGTGGCCGCGCAGCTCCACGTAGCCGCTCTTGCTGGAGCTGAGCTTACAGGGCGTGTGGGAAACGGTTGAGCGAGACTTCAGAGCAGCCTGCAGCACCGCCAGCCATTCCTGACGTTCTCCTGGGGGTGTGACGCACAGAAGGGAAAGCTGTTAAGAATGTGCGTGTGTGTGTGTGTGTGTGTATATAAACACGCATCTGAGAGAAAGAGAAAGAGACCGAGAGAGCAGAGATATATTGGGTCTCATGCTCCCAGGTGAACAGTACGCAAGTGCATACATGTGTAAATATAATACATGCTTTTTTAAAACACATTTCCCAGTGTATGAATAGCGAGACAGGGCGGCAGTGGGGAATTAAATAGAAGGGAAGAGGCCTGATATTGCGTGGCATACTTTTGCAAAGTTTCCAAATCTGCAAATGAAGCCTGCATGCAAAAAGCCCTTGTGTCTCATTGGCTTGTGTGTGTGTGTGTGAAAGTTGATTGGAAGCGGGTAGCACAAGATGTCCCTTGAAATTGGTTTAAATGGGACCACAGGGGCTCCCACACACTAGCTGAGAAATATTAACAGCTGGATGCCCCCATTCTATGCAGGTCTATGAACACCTGGTGTCAGAGAGAGAGAGAGAGAGAGAGAGAGAGAGAGAGAGAGAGAGAGAGAGAGAGAGAGAGAGAGCGAGGCATAAAGAAAGTAAGAGGGAACAGAGTAGATTATATTAACATATCATAAACTTAATTCATGAGAATACGTGACTTGCTGTGGACAAGTATTCTCATGAATTAAACAAAAACAGAATCAGAATTAAACAAAACCAAAAAATAATGTTAAAGTTTTCTTGTCGCTACAGTATGGCAGTTTTCAACAAAATAACACATCAAATTGACTAAAAACATAAATAAATAAATAAATAAATAAATAAATAAATAAATAAATAAATACACAACAGGGCTGAATGTGATCAGAAGCTTAATGCGTGCCAGGCTTCTACCCTGGAGAGGATTCAAAGCAAACCTATTTTTAATCAGTGCCAACCAGCTAAAACACAAAGCACAAGAATGCCTAGCCCAAGGAGGCTCTGTGGTCTAACTCGGTGCCAACAAGCTAATATTCAGTGCTGATGTTCCCACAAAGCCAGGAGCCTCCGCCCTCTCCACCACTTCACAGCGAGGTTTTGGCATGTCACAGCTTACTGCCACGTGAACGGATATGGTTTAGACGTGTTTCTTCTGCATGAGAAAACAGGAATTACAAACAGAGCTCCAACTGATTGGTTGCGATTAGGTTACCATGTAAACCAGGATGGCACATCATTTCTAAATCATTTTTGCAGTATATTACATCTGTGAATTCTCGAATTCGATTGGTCAGAAGGCGTTGACTAATTTACAACAACGGTATCCCTGACAGTAGAGCCAGCTGTAATTCAAACCATAGGTTTATATTAAATGCACTCTGTCTACTACGTTATCACTTCTGTAGTAAAGACTGGCACTTGCATGAAGGATGCTCCACATAGTAATAAAGAAAAACTAATAAATCATTGTTGCGCTGACATTTTCTGCATGGACATTTATTTAACATTCATGGACGGAGTCTCCAGTTTCAGCACTATGTAATGGTGGGTTCTTCAATCGAGCGATTCCCACCCATGTTCATGAAGCTCCATCCCCAGGATCTACTGTGCCTCGTAAAATGTCTATAAAATGACTTACAGGATGTGCATCCAATCAGAAACAAGCATTCTGGACCTAAAGTCAGTTTTCAAACAGCTTTTCTCAGCCACTTAATACACTTTTGCCAAGGCCACGACTTAACGTATTGTTGTTTTTATCACATTGACCAGATCTTCCATGTTTTTTTCTACAAGGAAGAAAATGAATGAAATACTATAACAGCGACATGCTGTTATTGGTGTGATGCACATCAGTCCATATCACACCACCACAATGATGACTATTTTACTATAACAGCATGCCATGTCATGGTTTATTCCTTATGTATTAACCTTTAGAATTCTGATACTACTAAAGCTTGCAATGCGTAACGAGCCCTCTAACAAACCAGAACTTTTTATCATTTTCTGTAGGCTGACCAATCTTAAAAAGTTCCAGCTCTAGCTGCTTAGTAAAACTGGCACACATGCAAAAAAGGTACAAACTGTTCCCCTTCTTATCACTGCAGTGTGACCCTCAAGGGGACATCTTTTGTACATTTTGTACCTTTCACCTGTAAAAGTGAATATAATTTATCTTTCAAACTCAATATCTTTTTAAGCTACATAATCGGTTTTTTTATGGTCCACTGTTGTACGTTAAATGAGTTTTTCCCAGGTGAAGGATACATAATAAAAGTACAAGAGACATACCTTTGAGGGTATCACTCCAGCCACAAGCAATGGTAAAATTCAGTGCCTTTTGTTCCCGATACTGTGCGAGATCCAAAAACGAAATGTGAGAAATGAATGCAGATGAGCCTTTAACCATGACGTATAAGTTTGTTTTAGTATCGAACTTGAAATGAGCAGCAATATAATCACAATGCACTATTTTCAAGCACACTGTTCAGCCCTACCATCAACACATCAGCACACACAGATAGACACTGGCCAGTGACATTTGGGCTAAAAAATATATTGTGTAATAATTGCTATAGCTACACTGATAACACCAAATGCCACAATATGCAAATGAGAGCTACTGCGCGTGAGAATCCTGACTAATCTCTGATGTTCCCAGCGAGTGTTCTGTGGGTGTTCCAGCAAATCAAGGCTTTTGCATTATTTAACAAGCATCAATAATTCAGGCCAAAATAATGCAGGTTGGTTTTTAACCGTGTCATATTATGCCTTCCCTAATGTGTTTTTAATCTACTATAAGGCATTGCGTAATATGAGGTTTTATTTCACACTATGCAGCTTTGCTTGAAATAGAACACACAACAGGAGCTGAGCAAACAATGAGAATATGCAGCAAGGTGTACGCCCATGGACAAACACGATCCTCACGGCAGGTGTGTGTTTGTGTGTTCATCAGCGTGTGGGTGTTTCTGTCTGGGAACTTTCAGCTGCTGCATTTTTAAAAAGTGCTTATTTCCTCACTCCCTCCACACAAATGTTTTACAGTCACAATACCACAACGACGCTATAAAAAAAATAAAAAAAAATAAAAAGTTTGCTTCTGCATCGCTGATGTTCACCTGGGGAGACCTCCACACCTGCAGCCTGGCAAAAAAAAAAACACACACACAAAAAAAAAAAAAAAAAAAAAAAAAAAAAAAAAACACTGCACAGCTGTGGATGATCCCGAACACCCATACATATTCCTATGCATCTAAATTATTCACCATGTGCTCGCCGCGTCTCTCTCTCTCTTTCTCTCGCTCTCTCCATCTCTCTCTCTCTCCTCAGTCGTGGCCTTTTCCTTTTTCTCTGTCCACCTACAACCCTTACACCCACTCCCTTGCTCTTTTCCCTCCATCTTTTGTGTTTGTCTTAAGATTGATGACTCTCTCAGTCTGGTACAACGCTGTTTAAAGATGCATGAGCTGACCAGGCTGTCTCTCCGTCCGGAACACAGCCCTGCCACTAATGAAAAAGCTTTGCTAACCCCTCATCTAGACTTACGGGGGGAATTCGAACAGATCCATAGTTTGCAATATCAGAGAGACCAAAGATCCATTTTTAACAAGATATATAAATATTCTTTACTACATGCTCAAAGCCATAGCACTGGCTTTCTAATCTGTAGTCAGAAGCTACACATCCTGCATGCTGACAAGTCCTGACATAGAGACAGGGCTATTATTTGCTTTATAAATTGGCACGTTCACAGCCGACGCTGACTTTCGCTGCAAGATATCATGGAATTAGATAAATAATGCTCCCAGCAAACACCTCCAACCCTGACTGACAATAATGCACTCGAGCAGGACATTTAATGCACATTTTTAAAATCATGCAATCATCATCCTTCATCGTCTTAGTCGTCAACGTGCCAGCACCGTGTTACGGCTCAGCGTGAAGCGTATCTACACTCTGTTGGCTGGCCGACTGCAAACAGCGGCCATGAGGAGAGAAAAGCTCTCATTAAACCAGACACAGCCCCGGCTAATCGAAGGAGATGAGCAGTGAGAAGAGCACACATACCACTCTGTTTGAGAATGTCTGGCGGAAATAGACAGGAAGAGTGGCGAGGGAGAAAGAGAGAAAGTGATGGCACAGCAAACTGGAGGGAAGAGATGTGGTGTGGATGAGATTGCATTCCCATCTACCATATCTGAACTAGATGTGTGATTGCTACTGACTAGCATTTCAACAGATGTTGCTGTACAGAGAACAGGAAATTAGTTTACTCAAAACATACTCGTAATGCAAGCCTAAGTAGAGTTACTGGATTCCAATAAACACATTTCTGTAGAACATTTTCAGGAATTCCTTAGGTCATCTGTAATGAGTATCAGATTTGTCCATGGGCGTACACTTATTGCTGTATATTCAGTTTGCTCAGCTCACGTTGTGTATTTTCTATGTAAACTAAAGCTGCATAATATGAAATTAAAATCATATTATGAAATGCCTTACAGCAGTGGGTCCTGACCCTCTTCCTTGAGATCTACCTTCCTGCAGGTTTCATTTCCAACCAAAGTCTAACACACCTGTTTTAGCTGATCAAGAACTTCTTAAGGCAAATGATTACATGGTCAGATCGGCATGATTAAGGTTGACGCTAAAGTCTTTAGGAAGGTAGATCTCCAGGAACAGGGTTTATTATATATACACAGTATATTAAAAACACATTAGGGAAGTCATATGATATGGTTAAATCTCCAAGCACAAAATATGTATAACTCCTCCAATCAGAGAAGAATGTGTGTTACCAAAATTTGTGGACACTATAAAAGCTCAGGGAATGTCAAAGTAAATTAAATGACTTTCTTGTTTTGCTCCAGCGTTGGAAATTTGGATAAGAACAGTAATGGTAAGTGTTTTTTTTTTAGATATTGCTTACTTAAATACTCCCTGCATGTATGTGTTGAATTGTCCAAGCCACCGAGACCCTTTTGTTTGAGCTTGGGGGGTATTATCTAGGTAAGGATTTACGGAAGTAGATTTTCTCTTGCTTGTTTTTGTCTTTGTTGTTACAGTTGAACTGAAAGTGGGCCTTTCAACAGGATAATGATCCTAAGCACAATAGCAAATCCACCAAGGAATGGGTCAAAAAGAAGAAATGGAGGGTTATGGAATGGCCTAGTCAAAGCCCGGATTTGAATCCCATTGAAATGTTGTATGGGGATTTGAAACGGACAGTACATGCAAGAAAACCCTCAAACATCTTGCACCTGAAAGAATATTGCATGGAAGAGTGGTAAAAAAATTCCAGCAAGATTAGTGGACAATTATGCAAAACACCTACAAGACGTTATTTCTGCTAAAGGGGGCAATTCTAGCTTCTGAGGCCAAAGGGGTACGTACTTTTTCCACAGAAAAATATCACATCTTTTGATATTTCTGTTGAATAAATGATTGAAAAAGCTAACTTTTCTTGTCGTTTTATTCAAGTGTATCAACTTTATTAACAGGCACTGTTTCAAAGAGGATCAAATATTTGCTTGTCCAATATGTCAAAAAAGCCAACAATTTCCATGGGGTGTACTTATTTTTTCACATGACTGTACATACACTTTTTTTACCATCCCAAACGTAGGCTGATTCAGTTCTACCCTTAGACTCTCTTATACAGGCTACACAGGATTTCAGGGAGTTGTGATTGTTGTGGCCAAAATGCTTGTTTTCACTGCTGCAATTTTTTTAAATTTGTGATGCAGTTTGCTGAGTTTTTTGTGCTTTTGTTGCAGAAAATGACTTGAATTGGCAAAATTGCAATTACATGAAATTGTTTTGCACGGTCTTTCACAGTGACGTTTGTTGGTAAATGAGATCTTTTAGCTGTACTCATGTTCGAAGCACATGAATCAGAGTGGGCTTTGGCTGAATGTGCATTGTGATGACAACTCATTATGTGTCTTGGACCAAATCTGCAAAAAATCTGTGGTAATTTTTTTATTTATTTATTTATTTTAAAAAGGCAAGCTCCTCTGAATATTGTGGAGTTTGCTTGATTTTGCGTTAATTTCTGCGATTGCAAAATTGTGAAATCCCGAAGGCACTGACTATATTATACAGAGTGTCCCAAAAGTCTACATAAATAGAGGAAATTAAAACAATTAACAAAATGTCTTCCAAAATTTTTTATACTTATATTTTTTCAGACAGACTTTAAGAATGGGTTTTGGCAAAAGAAGAACGTACTGAAATCATTCTCACGGCTGGATCGGGAAGCTGTCGCAACGTCGTGATGGACTTTCACACCCGGCACAGTTGCCAAACGTATTAACAAATTCAAAAAGACTGGAAGTGTTGCTGACCAACCAAGAAGTGTTATCCATATATAAACAGGAAGAAGCAAATACAAGAAGGTACTTCATGTTGAAATTATTGCTTGCGGTAATGGCCCATATGCCACAGAGGCAGCAGACCCAAATTAAGTTAAAAAATAAATAGCTGGAGTATTCCTTTAAACTTGTCAGTGTAGAATGGCTTTTCACAGTCGGTTTTTATAAGGAATATCAATCTGTGAGGGGATGATTAAAAAATAGATCACTGTGGCAATATGAGACATTTGAGAAAATCATCTCTGCACCCAGGCTATTGATAAAACAAATTCAGGTTCATTTCGTTACTTTGCTAGAGAACCACCAGCGAGTGAGAAAGTCCTGAAGTTTAACTACTCGTGCCTCCTGTGGGGGAATGTGGGTGAAAAATACAGGAGTGAAGACACGGTGGGAATGAAAAGTGAGCCTGTGAATGAGGATGAGCGAGGGATAAATAAAATAAAAAAGCCTCACCTTCTTTTTCAACTCGAAAAACAAAGGTTCTCATTGAGGTTACCACCTCAAACTTATTGTCTCCCACAGAGCGCACCTGCTTAACAGCTATGAGAGAGACCAGTCCTTTAGAGTACATCTCCTGCAGAGAGAGAGAGAGAGAGAGAGAGCGAGAGAGAGAGAAAATTCAGTCTCGCTACTTTAAAATCACATTCATACTCCACCCACACACACACCGCTGGCATCTACTTCACAGCAGAGTAAAATCCAACTCTCGTACATCTGCTAAAAGAGTGATGGAATAGGAGATACACCCTGACACACACACACACACACACACACCCTTTAGATCAAATTCCCATGTGTGCTCAAGCTCTATGTGAAAAATACATACATAAACACACAGTCAGGTATCTAGCTGGTCCGAATACTAATACTAAGATCCCTCTCCAGCAAACAAATCTCTCACATATTTACAGCCTGGAGATTCACAGGGACTTCGGGAGGAAAGATGGCTTGATTGCTTAGGGAAAATGGTATTTGGTCTCTATCTGTATGCTTCAAACTAACTCAAGAGCAAAAAAAAAAAAAAGAGAGAGAGAGAGAGAGAGAGAGAGAGAGAGAGAGAGAGAGAGAGAGAGAGAAAGAGATCGCTAGTCAGCCCTGTGCCCTATAACATGAGCCTCAGTTTGTAATTTCCTTATTCCAGCTCCACTATGAAACCTCCAGCAGCAGCAGGCAGGCAGCTCCGTCTCCTCTACACATGAACTATGGGGCATGTGAATTTTTAATCTTGCTAGAGAGAGACTGATTCGTACGTTCCATCTGCCTCTTAATTACAATGATGACCTTGCACTATTTCTGGTCTTTTCTATCCAGAAATAGCAGAGATGATTGAGTAAGGGACTCCCTCCTTAGTGAGCACAAATGGGAAATAGAGGCACAGGGGGAGAGGTGCAGAGAGCGAAGAAATGTATAACGAATGGGAAGCAGGGCGGGCGACGGCAAACATATTGCGAGGAAATAACTATGGGACAGAAAAGGTAGCAAACAAATGACTGCACAATGTAGTAAGAAAAAAAAGCAAGGGAAGGGGGGGGAAGGGGGTCATGGAGAGGGCCATCTCCACAAATTAAGGCATGATGTTAACAGTGGCGGCTACAGCTAACCCTAATTATGGCGAGGGGCGGCCATCTCCTTTCTGTGGGATTTCTCTCGCTCTCCAATTTAGCTCTTCTCCCGTTGCTACGGCGCTAGGGCCACGAACTTCGCAGCATTCTAATGAGTCTCTCTCCATCTAAATTTGGACGGAGGGGAAGAACAGAGGAGCAAAGGATGAGTGAAAAAAGAAACGAGCGCATCTTTTTGGAAGCTAAGTGCCGATAATTAGGCGCTATCTGGGTTAACGTTAATTACACATTTTAATTGTTATTTTTGAGGTCACAGGGACAGGAGCGCCGCGCGAATGCGTAAACACGAGAAACATCCATTATGAGTTGTAGAGGCGCTCTGTGCAGGATGACGAATGATACAGAACACCGAACATACAAGTGCGTGAGGATTGTGGATGTGCCTTTATTTAATAAGAATGAGTTTCTCATACACTTGATATATAACAAAAGATTTTGACAAACACCATGTCAACAACCGAGTTGTGTTTGCGTTCAGCCCTGCATATAAACTGTGTGCGCAATGTGTACGTGTGTGTGTGTGAGAGAGAGTGAGGATGTACATGTACATGAGTGTTTGCTATTCTGCGTGTAAGCATTTTGCTGTGATTAAATATGGAACATGCATGACAGGAGAATATTATAAACACAGAGCACTGAGACCTGCTTAATAAAGATGCACGCATATACACGGAGAGATACTACATGAGTTCTGTAATGTGTGCCACTGGACAGCATCCAGTGTCACCGATTTGTCACCATTCCAAGACCAAATTCACCATTTATTTCATAATGGTTAAGATGAGGATTTGTGGAACAGGTCCTGCACCAGCCTAATTGTACTGTTTCTACAGCGAATGCTGTTTTGCCTTCACCCTTGCTTATACTGCAAAACGCCGCTGCTTCGTTTCCACTATGGAGCCACAGAGACACCAATTGGCCATGCTGAAGCACTGCAAGCAAAAAAAATAGACCAAACACATATCGCAGTCCCTTTGGATCACGCTCAGAGTTCTGATCTCTGCCATTATTATGAGCAATAATTTGTAAATGTTGCCAGGAGCAAGCCTGGCGGAGCCTCTGCATAGACACTGCAATGAACAGTGACTAACCTCTAATGCCGCTATTGCAGATGTGCTAAAAGGCAAAGAAAGGACACTGCAGAAAAAGGACAGCAGAGCATTTTCACAGGATGGCAACTTTAGGAAGAAAGCTTTGCCTTAATTCAGTCCCAGACAGAGAGCTAATCCTACCTTCAAGCCTTTTTCAACCTCAATCTAAAGACAGGTGACATTCTAAAACCCTGATTTAAACACACACACAGACAGACAGCACAAAATCATGCTGTCAAAATCTCATAGGAGCCGCGAGATAAGGTTGATGTAACTGGCGGGAAACTCCAGAGGGAACAGGCTACTTAGGCTCTTGGGGACCTAAACCGAGCGAGTGAGAGCGTGCGTGGGTCCCTTCTCCCACGCCTTCTGGAGTCCGCGGCGTTTGATGACATCACCAGGTGATGTCGAGGTGAGCAGCAGCTGTCTATGTCTAGGTGGTTTCATAAGCTTCTCTCAGAGAATTGAGAAAGACCATGGGAACAATGGTGTGCACATAAGGCTAAAATAAAATAAAATCAGTCAAAACAGTCCTGAACATGTCAGCGGCATCTACATGTTTGCATGCATCAAGTGTAACGAATTCATTCATTAATACATGAACATGTATCCTAAACAGGACACTCTACGCACGTTACATTTAATCCGATCCAAAGTTTTGCACATGCGTGGAGTTCGGTTTAGTGTCGACGTTACCATAACAACGAGAGCCGCGCGAGTCTAGCTAGTGCGTTCAGATTCTTAATAGCGCTGCTTGCACTGTTGATGACTTTTAAATCATTTATGTGTAGAACTTCACACGGACAACGAGAAGAAGGGATTGCACAGTAAAGTTGCTCAGCAATTCATATTTCACACACATTATCTATCATTATAATGCCTTCGCTCATCTTCTAATGTTACTAATGCAGATTCCAACAGCAAAAGTAATCAAACACAAGAAGGTTTATACGCCCATTTAATGGATTATTAAAAGGATTACTGACCTTGTTCAGGCAGATTTAATTCAAATTGGCCTCAAAAGGTTTATTCTTCTCTGACTGAGGTGTAGAGAGAAAAAAAATGTTGTCCTGACTGAGAGGATCAATCAGATTATTAATGGACCTTTAGGCTGCATTATTATTGTGGGGTTTTTTTTGTTTGTTTGTTTGTTTGTTTTTTGCATTATTATTATTTGCATATCAAACGTGATTGGTTCAAGCCATTGAGCCTACATCAAAATCTGAGCTCATCCACACATACATACTTAATGAGAAGGTTTCCTTTTTAGGAAAAAATGAGGGAAATGTAAAGTCTGAGTTTGAATACCAATGAAGCCATAGCCATCCGAGGCATGGAGTCCAAGAGAGCTAAACTGTCTGTACTCTCTGGGAAGGAGGGAGGACATACTCTCTCTCCCCTATCAATCACGCATCTGTGACCTCATGTATATGGAAGAGGGCAGATAGCTCTTCAATACATAGTGTTTGGCTTCATGTCTTATGATAATGAGTGGGAATTGGCAGAGACCAAATTATGGAGAAAAAATGTCATTTGCCCCAATCATCAACCTATATAATTGGAATCAGTCAGCAAAATGGAGTTCACCAGTTAAAATTCCATTTTTGAGCTCAGACGTACCACCAGGAGTTTGTGATCATCAAATTAACACAAAATTACGCAAGCTCCCAAATATTCACAAGTGCTTACAATTTTTCAAAATTACCGCAGATTTCCCGCCGATTTGGGCCAAGACATGTCATGTGACGTCATCACAACATGCATTCAGCCAAACGCCTCTTCACTTCTCATGCGTCGAGCATGAGTACAGCTAAAAGGTCTCATTTACCAACAAACATCACTGTGAAAGACCGTACAAAACAATTTCATGCGATTGCAACGTTAAAAATTCAAGCAGCTTTCCACAAAAATAAAAAGCAAACTGCATCACAAAGCCGCTGCAAAGTCAAGAATTTTTGGCCACAACAATCACAAAAAACACGCTGCAAAATCCGACTTTAAAACTCTATCATAGGTTTCTTTTGTCCTGTATATTATTGCTTGTGTACCACTATATAACCACAGTGACGCATGATAAATTAATGTAACGCATGCAGTGGCTAATTAGCACCATAAAGTTATAAGCAGCATGTTTCTGACATTAACGTTTTGTTTCCTTGCTGCTATATTAGGTACCTCTCATTTTAAGGGGCTTATGAAAGAGACACACACTGTGAGAAGAGCTAAAGAACATGCTTTGACCTCAAAAAAAAAAAATGCCAAAAACACCAACAGTACAACCACACGCTTCCTTTCACACATACAAACACAGAGCTATGATGCTGCCAAAGTCCTAATACATCAAAGGCTACAGGGTAGGAAAAAAAATGAGGGAGAATACAGAGCTATAATTAACAACTGATTAACAAGTGTACATCACATGGAGTTCATATGATTGATGCAGAACAAAAGGTGGCAGAAGAGAAAAGAGCATGGCATGGCTGCCTATAAACCCGATATGCAAACACAGACTCAAAAAGAACCCAACAAACCAGTTGAATACACAAAGAACATAAAATATGATTGTGTATAAACATACACAGTTACATTAAGCTTGAAATATGATGAAAAGGGACATGGAGATGAAAAGTGAGGGGAGGATAAAAGCCTAGAGATAATTCAATTTAATTTCCATACTATTCTATTTGTATACTGCTTTTTTTTTTTTTTTTTTACAATACATACGGTCACAAAGCAGCTTTACAGAAATAAAGATGCAGATTTATATCCCAATGAGCAAGCCTGAGGCAACAGTGGCAAGGAATAAACTCCCTGAGATGGCATGAAGAAGAAACTTTGAGAGGAACCACACTCAAACTCCTCTTCTGGGTGACACCGGAAAGATACAATGTCGCTGAGTTGCAATGTTCTTACCCTTTTTGCTTCCTCTTCTCTCTTTTCTCCACTGCTAAGCACGATTCTAACCCTGCTTCTTCCTTAAAACATGCAGGTAGAGAGGGAGAGAAAACCACAAAGAGCCACCGAGATAGAGAGGGTGAGCGAGAAAAAAAGTGCATGAGGGAAAGAAAAGACGAAAAGGATGCTGAGGGAAGCAGGAAGCAGTTCTGCTGCTGACCCTCATTTACAGGAGCTAAATAGGGCCAAAGCAGCGTAACAGCTCAATGCAGACAGGTGCTCAGCCTGGCATGGAGCAATGTCACCTTTCCGCATAAACCCCTCTATCTCTTTTTCTCCTCCTGAAAAAGGGTGGCACACCTTTATACTCAACAAAGTCACCTTCATCCTCCACCACCTTCACCATCGTTCAATTAGCAGCACGGCTTTGTGCTCAGGATAAGCCAATATTTAAAAGACGGATCATTTAGGGATACATTTGACATTTTACATCTCGAGAAGCTGGTGAGTCATCATAAAAATGACTCACTTTGAAGGCATTTGAAAACACTTAAAACTACTAATCTGAAGATTTAAAAAGAACTACAGGCTCCTGTGGACCGTCTCTACAGGGCAGTGCTATTGGCAGTTGGGTTGCCAGTTTTTTAAGGGATCCCTACCTTGTATCTCGATTCATTGGCCTAGAGAATTCACCACATAATTACTGTAGTCCATGCCCAATTTGTCATCCTCCTACACCCCATCCATCAATACATAGAGACCACTACACCACCACCACTGAGCAGATATGATTTGGGTGGTTGATCATTCTCAACCCTGCAGTGGCACTGACCTTGATGCAATGACATTTTAAAGGCGTTGCTATGCATTTACACTATTATTTTCACTTATATATTTATCACTCATATAGCAAGACCAAATTCAAGTCAAGCTTGCCAAACAGCCATGAGAAATGAGAAAAAGGAGAAACATTTTGAGCTGGACGAGCTCACAAGCACGTTCACAATCCAAACAGAACTGGCATCAGATCTTTTACTAATGCAGAGCTTTTATTAACAACAGCCATTACAACAGTGCAGTGATAAAATATCAGCTTCAGCTTGACTAGTCAGCTAACAATCAGAGGTAGTGG
This sequence comes from Ictalurus punctatus, assembly GCF_001660625.3. Lineage (NCBI taxonomy): Eukaryota > Metazoa > Chordata > Actinopteri > Siluriformes > Ictaluridae > Ictalurus > Ictalurus punctatus. The sequence continues at coordinate 20,102,927 of NC_030422.2, forward strand.
ACCGTTAACTGACACTTAATGGCGGCCGGCTTCTCTTACGGTAAACAGAAGGCCTGTCAGTTATGAACTTTTGGATGACGATTAACTGGCAGACAAATAATTGTGATGAATGACTTAATTGTCTTTTCTGTTGACTTCATGCCAATCATTATATGACTAGAAAACTAGTGCAACTATGCACATACACACTCATTTCTCAATAACAAACATATTTCTAGACAATTTTTTTTTTAAAAAGGAAACACAGCATAAGTAATAAATATGTACAACCAGTCCAAAGGTTTTGAACATAACCTTATGTTTCAGTACAGTTTACCCAAGCTGGCATAAAAATAATGGAAAAAAATTACACAAGCATTCAATCAAATACGTAAATCTTATAATAGTTCATGATTTATAAATCATCTGCTCTCAGATTCTAACAGGACTCAAAATGAGTCCTTCTTTAAAGGCACTTTATTGAAGCAGCTACTATAAGACTATAACTTACCGTAACCTAGATTTGTCTCGTAGCTGAAAGAGAGCATTAGTGTAAGACAAATATATGTTGTATGCTAAAATTGCCGTATTACAGCGATTGTCCCATCCTTCTAGTCAGATCTACTTTTTTTTTTCCAATAGTCACAAACATTTCCTAGTTCACTTGTATCCATAACTTTACATAGATTTTCAAACTACAGAGTATTTAACTTTAATCAATTCCTTGAAGTTTAAACAAAAACGATAATACAATGTTCAGAAACCTTTAACTGGCAGTGTATAAACCCTATTACTGAAATAGGCTAAAACTATCCAAATAAATTATACACTATTCTACATAATCTACAACATTTTACCGCAAAAATGACTAACTTCACTTTATTGTTGTTTCACAAACAAAAACAGTTACAAATAATAGATTTTTGAAAGCCTTTGTGTAATCATTCAAATTTGGTGCAAATGTTTGCTGACTACATACTGTATATATAATGTATGTAATTAATATAATTGTGGATGGTTAATGGTTAATTGGAATTACCTCAAACAATCGTGATCAGCTCAAATAATTGCGATTGCGTGATAACATAACTGTGACAGGACTAGAGTTTCTATTCATATAAATATTATGAATTAACTCTGAGCAGTCTAAAGGGTTGTTTAAAAAATAGTAAAGAGCCACATTTGGCTGGTAAGCTGCCTGAAGAAGGGGCCTGATGTGGGCCTGCTGAGGGTTACAAAATAATTAAACATTGTTGTGAGATGGGGGTATAGAGGGAAAGTGGGAAAACGTGTTTGTAAAATAAAATGGCTATTAATTCATTATTATCTTCCGGTCTGAAAGCACATTGAAGCAGTACCAATGCAGCACAAACAATGAATGTGTATGTGTGTGTGGGTGTGTGTGTGGGGTACATTCACAAACCTTGTCATTATTATAGTAAGAAAGATTCTCTCCATCAAACTTGACCCATCTTCTCTGAAAGACACGATTTCTGAAAATGAAAAGGGAGAAGTTGGTTAAAACAATGAAAACAATAAAGCTAAACACTCCTTTAACTCACAATGACTATGCACATTCATTTTGAAATTCATCATGGCAATGTAGCAACAAGGCAATGTAGCAACAGTAAATTCATCTGTCATCAGTTTACTAGACCAGCGTAGTTGCTTTAACATCCTCAAGTAGCTGGTTTCAAAACCACAGACATCAATGAAAATAGCACATGGATTTGACACCACTTAGCTCATTAACAACTCAGTAGGACCACACAGCTAAAATACCACATTTGTTAAAATAGCTGTGAAAACAGTGAGCACTGTTTCCAGCAAAGGAAGGCAAAATACAGAAACCACTACAAAATACAGAAGCAATACTTAGATAAGTAATGAACTGAGCAAAGTGTATATAAGCATAAGCAGTTTATTATTAGTTTTCAATAGCAGTCAGCCCTTTCATTATGAAGTGTCTTGGCACTATTGCAGCGATCATGTACTTTCTTTTCCCCTTTCTTTCATTTATTGTCAGTTTCCTAGAAAGTAAGAAGAGAAATAAAACTGTAAAATAGTTTCAGATTAAACTTTGAGTATGCCTAGAATCTAGATTAAATAATAATAGATTACTTGCACTCTTCAGGGTTCATATGAGACATTTCCAGAAGCAGTGAATTATAATCTCTAAAGCATCTTATTTAAGAAGATGCAACTTATTTTCAGTGAACATCTTATCTTCGTACTCTGACGGTTTTCGCAAAACCAATCACGTGTCTAGGATAGGAGCTTTAGACCTCAGTGGTTTTGGGGCAGCTAGATATGAAACTCATTCACATTGCAATATTACTACTGACTTCTGAATACTGTATTACTACTGACTACTGAATGTACCAACTTGAATGATAATACTATATGTTTTAAGGCTCATTACAGTCAAAACTGTACTGTTTCACATAACTGGGCAAGAAGCCTGCAGAGAGTCAACTTAATTCACTCAGTACTGAAAGTATGTACTGTGAATGCCTATGCTAGACTAGACACAAGATTCCATAAAGGTGAAAATTACAACCCGGTATTATAGTTTTATTTATAATGAGCTCGACATCACATGACAACCCCACAGCGGCCGTGCAAGGCTTGTTAAGATTATTGTTCTCAGGCTTTAGTAATTTAACAAAACATTTTCACCTGGTATGCATGTTCTGCTTTGAAAATCTAGTAGCAAATATTCCACACACAATGGGATATTTCATTACCACACAGACGTTGATTCTCTTTCTATAAAAGCGCATCCTGAAGCATTTTTTAAATTCCTTCATTTATTAAAAAGAACACCACGTCATACTTTTCATCCATTTACTTACATCTCATTTTGTGGAACATCCACAAAACAAGCAAGTTCCTGTTTTCATTTAAGTTATAGCGGCTGTAAACAGGCCTTCTCTCACTAGCCTCTCCTTGTCATGTTACCAAGACATTGCAAAAAGGTGCAGCTTTACCTCTGACTGTTACATAGTGCTGACAATGGAGACATCTTCAAAAATGCTAAATAAACATCTCACAGAAAACCTCACCATATCAACATAGCACTTTTTTAAACTTTTTATGTGGCACGTTTTCCATGCATGTCTTTGTACAAGTTGAAATAAAGAAAATTCAGCACATTAATATAGATCCTGACTGACACATACTGTTAGAGAAAAACACCTTCTGACCAACCAGAACTGAGAATTAAACAGTGCTGAATACTGGTAGAATAATGCATGATGTCCACTGTATGCTTATTTAAGATCTGCCCCAATTCCTCTGTACTATTCCTCACCCTTGAGGAGAGAGCTTGTCCAGCCAGCCCATTTTCACAGCATGTTTAGGACGTCCGTAGAAACAGGCATACGGTGATATAGATAATTCACTATGGAGAGGAAGTGTGTGTTGCACCAGTCGAGAAAAAGCATCCAAAGGCTCACTACAAACACCACCTGAATCCCCCTGTGACTTGGCTCCAGGCAATGGCAGTGCAGACTGTGGGAGGGACTTTGCTGTGCTTAAAGAACACTCCTTGACTGGCCCCTGTTTGGAAATGCATGGCTGAACCAAAGCATATCCATCACAGAGGTGCCTATCGGTGCTCTCTGTCACCTTTTCTTGCTGCTTGCCCTGCTGCTTCCTGTATTCAGAGAGGAAAAGGAAGTGTGAGTGTGTATTCATACATACATTTCATGACACAGATACATGTCATTATGATTTATTTTTCCAAGTCTTTTTAGTTAGGCATCTGAAAGGTTTTAAAATGTACAAGCAACAAGTAGCAAACAATTGTCCTCTCCATCACACGTGTCTCTCTCAGAATGTAAAACTTAAAGAAGCATGTGGCTAACACGTGTTTAACATGCAAGTTAAAATAGCCTGCCAGACACTACCTCATTTTTTTCTGTTCCAGTTTTTCATTTGTTTCTTGGTTTAACATTTCATTTGTATCCAAAACCTACAAAAATAAAAATAAAATAGCATTACAGTACTTGTCATGTTTATATTGTATGGATGCTTACTGAATGTGTAGAAACAGAAACTCTGGCATTTACAATCAGTGTTAAAAGTTTTACTGAAACTCAAGTACAAGTAAAGAATTTGTGTTTTTTTTAAACAGCAGGCAATACATCACTGACCACCTAAAAATTCCGTAAAAGTATGGAAATATTTTAGAACCCATCTAATAGGGAAAGTGGCTATACTCAATGCAACCATATTCCTGATCAAAATATTCTTCCTTTTAGAAGTGAAAATCAAAATTTAGCTACAAATTTCTGTTGATCAGTCACTTTAAAACAATGTCAAACAAGCAGCTTTTATGAGGCAGATTGGGCCATCAACACAACGTTCAATCAGGATTTTACTTACTAGTTTGTTTTCTGCAAGGGTGTTGTAGAGATAAACCTCACCGTAGGGACTGATGTCCTCAGACGTCAGTGTCCCATGAAGAGGGGCTAAAACACAGAAATGCATTTAAATGCATCGCTATTAGCATATTATATTAGCGTCTAATTAACGTCCAAGAGAAGAGATGAGAAAAGATCTGAAGAGAAGAGACAAGGCGAGTCATGCAAGTGCCTACACTGTCCTTTAAAACAGTTATTCGACCAAAGAGGCTATACCTTGGCCAACTGGTTGTCAAGGTGATAAATGAACGTGCAATCTAGACGGTGATTGTAAAGGGCAGCAGAAAGTCCAGAGCGCTCCCTTCAGGACGAGACACACTCTCGCACAGCTCATAGACAGGACCACACCACTAGATAAGGCTATACCAGAGGGGGTCTGATCCACAGTGCAGTATGTTATCTACGACAGACACTGTATCAGATCACTTTGCTCAGTGGCACAGGAGTCATTTCAGATCGGTGTCATCATTTATCATTATCTGCAGTTGACCTTCTGACTGCACACAACTCTCTCTCTCTCTCTCTCTCTCTCTCTCTCTCGCCCTCACCCACACTTCTCCCTCTATGCATTGTCTGCACCACTGCAATATCCATTAACAGAGAACACTATCACGGAATAACTGGCCTTAGTAATTAAAATAATCTTTTAAAAAGGTACTTAAACAACACTGAAGAGCTGCCGCATAACTAGATAAAGGTAAATTAAGTTTTCTATAAGTGCCACAACGTCAGTGTTGTAATTCCATAAACTTGAAGTGATCCGCATCTCGCCAGCCTCCATCCATACGCATCATCTTTGTCTTACACTATCCGTCTCTCTTTCTTTATTTTTTTTTTCTCTTATCCTCCAGAGCCTAGAAGCAAACAAAGGACTGGAGATGTATATTATAAATACTAAATATCCTGAAATACCCCAGTCCTCTTACATAAGGCTTCAGTTCAATATTCCCTGTTCCCAATTCCCCAGCCTCTATGGGAGCTGTCATGCACAAAGAATTTTGGAAGAGTCTCTACAGGAAATGGAAAGCACCTCTCTTAGTACAGTTTATGCACACATCCACAGAACCACAAAACAAGTGTTTTCAAAGCCATCTGCAACTTTATGTAGTTTTGAGAGTTTGGCAAACTAGGCCTCTCCAATACATAAAGAAGATGACAAACAGCTTCCGTTGAGACCGCAACAGCATCGGTCCGCTCTTCCTCCCATGACAGACCCCATACCATTGCCGCATTCCGTGGGCTTAAAGACGGCAGAGCCCATAATCATGAAAAGAAATAGCGCTTAAATAAAATGCAAATGAAGCAGAAATCAAGTTGAGGATACCTCTCTGCCTGCTGCCGCTGGGATCGTCGGTGCCGCTGTGCTGCTCCGTGCCGGATTTCACAGACACGTTCCTATGGATCAGTAGAATCACTGGTATTGGTCTAATTACATACACATATTTACACACTACTGCAACCAGTTAACCAAATAATTACTGATTCCAAAAAGTTTTTCCAATCAGGCTAAGCTAGTCATCAGATAAATAATATTACAGGTAATAGCAACAAAGAACATCCAATCATTCCATGATTCATTCATTCATTCATTCTTCTTCAATAACCTCTCACACTCATTGGGCAATTTAGCATAACCTGTTCACCTACATGCATGCTTCTGGACGGTAGAAGGAACCCGGTGGAAACCTACATAAACACAGGGAGAACATCTACAGAAACCCCACACAGTCAGTCACCTGTGCTCAGGACCAAACCCAGGACCCTAAAGTTGGGAGGCGGTAATGATACCCCCCTGTGCCACAATTCCACCGCATTCTGTTATATGACTCCAGTAACAGAATGTTTCTGAAGGTTTCAAATAATCAAGGTCATAAATTGACCATACCACCAGTCCAGTCTTGCTAAGATGTAAGCAATTCACCTATGAAACATGACCCTCAGATATCTATCTAGTTGCTTACTACTACTATTAGTCATTATGGAATATTTATACATCCTGTACACTTTAGACAGACATGAAAGAAATAAAACTGTCTCAAATCAGAGCTTGACACAGTATATTGAGCAACAACGTACCAGTCACATGATGGTATGACGGGGAAATCTGGGATCTCTGGCACAGGCCTGTGTCGTAGCTTGTAAGATTGTGTGGGCTTTTGACCAGAAGCTGTAAATGGGCTACTCTCATATATATCATTATCCACCATCACTCCCTGGAATCTCATTGAGTAACCTTCTGAGTCGACATCATCTTTTACACCCGAGACTGGCTGTGTGATGAAAGGAGTAGCCTTCTTCAAGAAGTTCTCCAAATCCGACTGTGTGAAAGGTGGCAGCGATTCATTGCTGTTGGCCAAAGAGGCAGATCTGGAACCTGAGGCGGATGCTTTGTAATTGCTACATGGGAGTGTGTGGGAGACAGTGGAGATAAAATCAGGGTCATGTTTAAAAGTTTTCTCTTTGCAAGTCCTTGGAGGAAGAGTCTGGGTTCCAGGCAATCTATTGTTTTCTCCAGTGCAGTTTGTCTGTAGATTTTGATTCGAGGTTACTCTCTTCCCTTCCTTAATAAAGATAGTTCTAGGAAAGGGAACAGGCTTTTTCTCTCCTCCTGCCATCTCAGAACCTTCGTTATCATGATATCCTGCCATGAGGACCTCAAGGTTGTGCAGGATCCTCCGCCGATGGCCTGTGGGGAAGTCAGCCACTTGCAGGAGCTTCTCCTCAGTAAGCCCCTTGCAGTCTGCCAGGGTGTGGTAGCCTGCCTGAGTAAATCTGGTGACATACTGAGGCAAGTGAAGGCTGGAGAGCCAGAGAGAGATCTCCTCACTCGGGTCCAGGGTGAAGGAGGAAGTGGAGCCATCTGAGCTTTCACTCGTCATGGCAGTGACAGTATGAGTAAATTGACCTGAAGGGCTGGTGCCATGAATAGAAGACTGTATTCAGAAAGCAACAACACTCTAGAAGGGAAGAAGGATTGTAAATTGGTTACCAGACAGAAAAATTTATTAGTAAGGACAATAATGATGGTGACAATAATGTTCTCTTTCTTATTTGACAAACGACAAGTTTTCACCCATTAATGCCCAGTCTACACATATACAGATATTTTTGAAAATGTAGTTTGTTTCTATACACAGGGTCACTGGAAAGGAAGTGCTTTTTTTTTTTTTTTTTTTTTACCATTTTCACTGTTTTCATGTGGACAGAAAAAAAAATTGTTTTAGAAAATGCAAATGTCAGAGTGCCAAACTGCACATGCGCACTATGATTTTGCCCGAGTTATGAATGTGCTAGGAATCTGTTCATCATCTGCTGACCAATTTGTGGTCTGAAATATCTTGGTAGCAATTTCAACACTAACCCTTTTTTATTACTACACCTTAATGCAAATTGCTAGTCTATGATTCACACTGCAGTGCTCCTGAATCCACTGCTATGGTGCTTTAAAATAAAAAATAAAATAAAATAAAAATATATATATAAACTGCAAATGGATTACCAAATTCATTAAGCAGTAGTTCCACCTCATCATCAGTTTATCATTTTTTAGTTTTGAAACTTGGCCAACCATGCATAGGATATTGTAATGAAGGAACTTTTGGTTATACTGGTGGTTTCTGTATTTCCACTTCTCTACCTCTCAATACCACAATACACATGCTCTTAGCTCACTTTTTTTTTTTTTTTTTTTTTTGGTGGTGGGGGGTTATATTTTTAAAAATGCTGTTATGTGGATGGGAATTTTTTAAAGTGTGTGTGTAGGGGGGTTAAAAACTATGTCTTCAGAAATGTATGTATACACATGGATGGGGCCTTGATTCAATTGGTTTTCATGAATAAAAACTTGTACTCAAATTAAAGAGAGAGAAAAAAAAAGAAAAATACCCCACTAAAATCTAAACTGTAGCTCTTAACCATTCCTCCTATCCCCAGATCACAAAAGCTGATTAGGCCAACAAGAGGACACGTCGATAAGTAGGCCATGCACATACACGCCATGCTATGGTTAACCATTCTGCAGTCATTGCATGGCAGAAATGAAGCTGTTGTTTGCAACTCACAACTAGACATCCTTTGTGCTAGTTGCTGTTTGTGGCATTTGAAAAAAAAAATCTTTTGTCTAGTTTTGAGATTCAGGGCCAATGCCATGTAATAGTAAAATTCAGCAAAGAAGCAAAGCACAAGTCAAAATAAAGGCTTTTACAATTGTAAAACGAGATGGAAGAGCACTAAAAACTGTTCTCTGTTTCACAAAGCCCAACCTTATACATTAAACACCAGTCTGTTCTGCAATTTCCCCCAATTACTTCTTCTTTTAGGCTTCTGCATACGTTACACACTTAAACCTACATGTTTACCACTTCAGAAAACTATATCCATTATATAATCTGATCTTAACTGCCTGTGAGAGTTAGCTGTGGCAATATTTTGACACTCGCTCATGGTTTTCAAAGTTACATAGGCAGACGGAACGAGAACAATAGCACCTTGCAACAACACTAAGGAAACTGCTTCCATGTCATTTTCACTTTGCAGCAAAAGCAAGCTGAACACGGTCACACATTTAGCCTCACATGGCTGACAATGGAAAAAGAACAAATGAAATGAATGCAAGATAATGATTTTAGCATTAACCATGAACCAAATGCAGGATCTACAAGAGAACTGACTCGATAAGTCAATATGTATACACCCAACATAAAATGCATTCCATCTGAATGCTCATCACATCACTGCAGCTCTTCAACTGCTGGGCCACTGCACACATATAACACGCCTTTTAGCAAGTGCTTGATTTGCTGTTGGTTGTCAGAGGTTGGTGGGGATGTGTGAAACTTCCTTCTCAGCATGTGGCACTTGCTGAACCATTTCCAACCACTATTTAACCCACATCCAACATTATGACCACTCAAGCGTCACATCTAACATCTAACAATGGTTTTCTGAACTTCATTTCTTTCATTTCTCATAAGCATGAGCCTTGCCATTAAAATGGCATTTTTAAATATCAAATCAAAAAGAGCTTGTTTAAATTTAGGTCCATTTTAAGATCAATATTTCAAAATTCATGATTTATGATGTTCACTTATTACAGCCATGAAGACTTCGTGACGGTATTAAAGACCCTGGCGACACGGTTTGAAAAAACCTCTTTGTTATACTAATTTTCTGCCTGATACAAACTGTGTGGGCGTGTCACATCGCATACTGATTGACAGCTACGCCTCCTCTGCAACTTACAAACAGTGATCATGCGTTTTGTTTTGTTTTTAAAGTATGTAGGAATGACAGAGCTGAGCTTCCACTGTGCTCTGGTGTTGGTGTATTTGGACCATATTTCCACAAAAATAAGATTTGTGTTGTTCCCCCCTCTTTAAAGTCGGTTTAAAAGGCTACAATGATCAGAAGAGCATAGCAGTGCAATGTGCAGAAGCACTACGCATATCATTTTAATAAGCACAATAAAATTTATTTTCATGTCCTTTCATTTAACTGCCTACTGTCACGGCTTATTAACCGTTTAGGATCATGAGTTTTGCCGGCAAGATTACTACTACACTACAACGGTGCATATAAAATGCCCGAAATTCTAACTAGATACAGTTTTGCTCCTGCTCAGGTGCAAAAGGCAGATAGAGCAGGAAAGAAGTCATTTCGGTGTTCAATTATCAAAGAAGCAAGAAGCCAATTATGAAAAATAAGATGACAGTGGCTTTAAACGGATAGGTCAACCAAAAATGAAAATTCTGTCATCACTCACTCACCCTCATGTCGTTCCAAACCCATAAGACTTTCATTCATCTTCGGAACACAAATGAAGACATTTTTAATGAAACCTGGGTGATTTCGGTCTCTCCATTTACAGTCCAGTAACCAAAACATTCAAGCTCCAAAAAGTTAATAAAGGCCTCGTAATATTAATCCATGTGACTCCAGTGGTTTAATCCCGATTATATGAAATGATATGCATGCTTTGTGTGTGCAAAAAACTAAAAATTAAGTCTTTATTCATAAAATATCTTCACTTCCGTGTTGTGTTGACGTGATGGCAGACAAAAAAGTGCAGCACTTCCGGGTCGTCTATACATCGGGACCCGTCGTTCTCTCATGAACGCGCGTCAGAGATCTATGCGGATGTGAAGATATTTTGTGAATAAAGTCTTAAAGTGCTCCTATTATGCTTTTTTTCGGATATTACCTTTCATGTAGTATTACAGAGCTGTTTGTGTATGTAAAAGGTCTGCAAAGTTTCAAAGATCCAAGTGCATGACAAATGGAGTTATTGTCTCCCAAAAGAAAGAACCGATTCCTAACAGCCTGAAACAAGTCATCAGTAATTCCAGAATTACTTCCTGCACAACCCTGCGTAGGCTTGGACTGTAAAAATTTCCCAGGTTTCATTAAAAATGTGTTCCAAAGATAAACAAAAAAGTCTTAGGGTTTGGAATGACATGAGGGTGAGTGAGTGATGACAGGATTTTCATTTTTGCATGAACTATCCCTTTAAAGGTTCGCCTGAAAAAAATCTCTCTCAGTTTTGAGACATTTTGTGCAAAACTGCAAATTATTTATGTACTTCTGGTATTGAAGATGACCAAGACTAAAACACAGGCTGTTTTGCTGCTTTTATGACTGCAAATATCCCATAAAGTTGGGAATCACAGTATGGCGACGGTGTAAAAATATTCTAGGTGTATACACTATTCTCTTTCAGAGCTTTATTCAGAATAATGGAAGGCAAAAGCTGACTACCGCAGAACACTGATACTCCTTTACTGCAAACAAAAAAATGTTTCTCTCTGCTCACAACGTGAGCATGCTTTAACATGCCCTGAAGTTACGCACTCAGTTTAAAGCATGGAACCTTCGGGCAAAACACCGTGCCTCAGCACCATACGCACTTCTAAAGTAAGATGCAAAACAAAAAAAAATAGCCAACCTATTACTGTGGCTTGCACACTGCATCCTTCATTTTGCAACTATCAGGATTGGTTTCAGATTCATAAAGTTCTTATACAATTGCAAGGCTTCACTACCGTAACTACACCACACCAGGCCTCTGCTTATTGTGCGTGTTATGGACACTACTTTGAACATGTTCACCAATTGGTTTTAGCATACAAACAGTATTTATCTAACAGAATCGTATCTAGTCTGGTCTAGTTCTTAGACGAGTTTAGATTTGTTATTTATCATGACTCGACATTCATATGATATTTCATACCCACATTATCAGTAGGGCTGGGCGATATATACATCGATATAATACCGATATAAACACGATAAACACCTTTCTGAGATACCATTGGTATGGTGATTATGGTATTTTTACGTTTTTTAAATCATTACAAATTAAATGGCACTGAATGGATGCCGTTCATTTTTTTTCCCCATTTAATCTTCTTTGTTTTGGCAGGCATTAAAGAAAAGTACCACCAACTCAGTTTAATGGCTTTTTGGTTAATTTTACTACTGTTTTGCAGACAGTTTGTTAGCTAAATTATATACCGTGATATGCATTGTGCATATAAATGTGCATATGTCATAGAAATGTCCTCGACTATTGTTATACTTACTTTTTTTTTTTATCATACTGCCCAGCTCTAATTATCAGTCAACTCAAGTATAATAAAAGCAACATCTGTATGTTGCTATGAAAACGTGCACTCTCAGAAAAATGTTCTCCATTACACAGAAAGGTAGCATGTACATATAGCGTACTTTACTTTAGCTCTACCCATGGGACATTTTAAAATCTACACTACATCCACACTTGTGAAAGATACATATTTACGGTAAACAAACAAACAAACAAAAACAAAAAGATAGGAGGAGGACCCCAATTACAAGGAATTGTACAGTTCAGTACTCTTTATCTGAGTCTTCATTTCAACAACAACAACAACAACAACAACAAAATGAGATTGTATTGTGCAGAAAGTATTTCCTTTCAAGCTGTAAGTATGGACTGTGATGTGCATAATAAAAACAAGAAAGCAGAAGAATGAGGAGGTGTTCTGACTCATACACACCTGGCATCTTATTCTTTATGTACAGCCCTGGAGCAAAGTCCAGCTACTCAGCATACTTCATCTGCCTTGTATATCTACTTCATACTAAGCATTAACTTACATTTCATGCAAGTGTGGAAGTCAATGTAACACTGTAACAGAGCCAAAGCCTTTCTCTTGCTCACATAACGCGGCATTGAGTCTTCTTAATGAAGACACTCAACAGGTGAGCTAAAGTTCAGCAAATGTTTGCTGAAGGAACGCTCTGTGCTTAAAGGGAAAGCAGGTAAAGCACTAAATGAATCCGAGAAACTACAAGTCTTCCCTGCCAGCTGTTTAGAAAGCGTTTCATCACTTGTTTGCGTTACTCACCTCAAATGGATGCCGTTTCAGACTAAATCCACTTTACAGCTTGACTAAGTTCGCTTTCGGGGGTTTTAATAACAGTTTCTTGCCACTTTCTTTTTCTGTTTAGCCACCAAGCTCATGTGGGCGTGCTGCCCTGTAGTATTGTAGTGTGGAAGTTAGAGCATTCATCCGTTACGCCTTCTCCCCGCGTTATAAACCGCCCATAAACGCGGCTGTACCTGAGCTTGAGGACTTCACTGCATTCATATCCACAGGACAGGTCATGAAAAGGCTAAAAAAAAAAAATAATAATAATAATAATAAATTACAACTGCGCTTCGTCGGTAAAGTGTGTATAATTATTTCGTGTTCGGTTCACAGGCCTCCAAAGTAAATGTGTGTGTGTGTGTGTGTGTGTGTGTGTTAAAGATTTAACCCCTCGGGGTATGCATACTACAGCAGCCGAGCCGACCACAAATAACATTAACAACTCTTTTGTTGTTGTTGCATCCGGGAGTTTTTACAATTCCACACATTTATAGAAACTACAAATCCATACATTTAGCCCGTTTTTAAATAAAATTGTATTTTTCCCAGTCCTGTTAGAATTTTGTCCTCCTTTGTTTGTAGTGTCACATGATGACCACACGAGGGCGCCATTTACAACGTTATGTGATTTTTTTATTTTTTTTATTTTTTTTTTCTTCCTCCCCTACCTCTCAATTCAGAGCCATATCTCCCTGCAGATCTCACCTGGTTTCCCACTGAAGCTAAGCAGGGTTTAACCTGGCCAGTACCTGGATGGGAGACCTCCAGTGGAAAACTAAGGTTGCTGCTGGAAGTGGTATTAGTGAGGCCAGTAGGGGGCGCACACCCTGTGGGCTGTGTGGGGCCTAATGCCCCTGTATAGTGAAGGGGACACTATGCTGTAGAAACAGCACTGTCTTTCGGATGAGACTTTAAACCGAGGTCCTGACTCTCTGTGGTCATTAAAAATCCCAGGACACTTATCGTAAAAGAGTAGGGGTATAACCCTGGTGTCCTGACACAATTTCCCCATTGGCACCTTCTATCATGGCTCCCTACTAATCCCCATCTCTGAATTGGGTACATCACTCTCTCCTCTCCACTAAAAGTTGGTGTGTGGTGGGCGTTCTGGCGCACTATGGCTGCCATCACATCATCCAGGTGGATGTTACACACTAGTGGTGGTTGAGGAGATTGACACTAAACTCAAAAAACTTATTAAAACTCTACGACTAGCCTCTAATACACTTTAAATATTAGGTCATTCATTTGCATTTTGGCTTCTGATTTCTAAAATCCTTGTCTTGACATAATGAAAGCTTCTAGTTGCATAGAACCCAGTTTAAAGTTTCCAGTGTTAGCCCATTAGCAACACTAGATGCTTTGTCAACCTGGTTTGTCACACTCATTTACATATATATAGAATGGGCCTTATTTATCAAATTGGAAATGAACGAAGTTATTTGTAAATTGTTCACAGGAGCATGCTTGCACAACAAATGTATAATGAACATCCAGTTAGTTCATAAAAACCTTCGAATCCTACCTAGGCTCCTGAGTTTCTGTGCACTCATTAATCCTCCACTGATAGGCTTCAAAGCGTATAATTGGCACGAGTCACTATATGTATGGATTAAGTTTACACAGATTTATTGAAACACCGATGTAATGAAAGTTTTATGAAACTTATTCATTTCAAATTAATGATTTGAAACAAAGCAATCCAAAAAGAAATCTGTAAATTAAGACAAATAAGGGTGGATAATTAACTAGGACAAAAGTAATAGCACCATATAACAAGCTGAAGCTTTCCTTGAATTCTTCACATCCAAAATTTAGTTTTTAACTGACTTGTCAGTTTTGGGAAATGGCCACATGCTGAGATCTTATTTAAGCCTTATTTAAGCTTCAGCAGTGTTGTTATGGAAGGGATAGGGTTTAAAATTTTTGTACCACAGACTATTGATTGTTACAGTGTGAGAGTACTTTAGTAAAAGGATTTACAGTAGGACACAATTGTCAAAACTATAGTATTAATGTCATGTTAACATTTTTATATCCACATGCAGTGTGTGTGTGTTGTAGGCATGGAAACATACCTTAAATCACCCAGCTTCAACCATGGCAATCATGGCAGTTCTCTGTTAGCAGACCCTGTAAAATGATATAATAAGCTAACAAATTTTCTGTAAGCTCATGGGCCTTTACTCAACATGTTGAAACGTTAGCATGCTGATTTTCTCTGTGCTTATGAAATATTCACTGAACAGCTCTCAGCTTATGAAATGTGAGGTTACACATTTCCGCCATTATCTGCAGTTGAGCTTTAATAGATTACTGTGGTAGCTCATTCCCAAAGTAATTGGCTCTCAGGCTGCAGAAGCTGTGGGTGATTTTGTTCAGTACATTTGGACAGAGCATCTGAGAGCATCAGAGCTGAGAGAGAGAGAGAGAGAGAGAGAGAGAGAGAGAGAGAGAGAGAGAGAGAGAGAAGGCATAAAGTTAATGTGAACACATATTTTTCATTCTATTTTTTAAATATATGTATGCTCCTACCTGTTTATATTGGTGTCATTTGTATTTCTATGAAAATGTTGATGCAGACAAAGAAAAAGCAACAGACAGAATGTGAGAGAGAGAGAGAGAGAGAGAGAGAGAGAGAAGGAGGAGTGAATGTCTGAAGGCTAAAAAGGACTTTAATGTGCAGTCTGTCAGAGCAGAGGCCATTCTAAGACACACACATTACTCTTTTTTAGGGTCCTCTGTTGCTAAGGGCCCTCTTTGTCTTCAGGCACACCCTCTTATTGCCATGGCCACCCATTTTTACTACACTAAAACTGTAAATACTGCCAAATCTGAGAGAAGAGACAAAGACAGAAAAGGGAAAGGTAAAAACAGAATCGCAGGCAGTAAGTGGGATTTCTGAAAGTAGACTTTGACAGGAACCAGTTGTCTGATCCACAATGCTGGGGGCAAATCTTCATTTTGGATCATGTCCTGAGGACAAAATTATGACCTTGCTGCAAGCTACAATCCAGAGACTACAAGAACTACTACATTCAGAGAGAAACAGCAGCACAGAGGCACCTGGATCAGAGTTTATCCAAGCTTCTGGGCATCCTCTTGGGCAAGGACATTCAGCAAGGGCCGTTAAGAAAGTTCTCCATCTTTTTAAAGCGTGGAGTGAGTTACACACACACAGAGTAGGCTCCCTGAGAGAAGCACTAAGCACAACAGTACGCACATTCATGGAGCGAGACAGGCACGCAAATCATGGGCACATGCTCCCAAAGACAGAGACTCAAGCAAAACAACTGGGTAAGTTATGTTGGTGAGAGAAAGTCATTCTTGTCTTTTCTTTCTTGCATGTACTTTTATTTTGTTTATTTGTACTCAGTCGCATGGCAACATAAAAGATTTTTGTGATGGATTTCCCTGCAGGAGCCTCCAAAGAAGGTAATTTTCACAAACACGTCTATATCAATGATCTCTTTCAAAGTGTTTTGGGAGATGTGCACAGCATCGAGAATACACTGGTTTTGATCACAAGTAAATTTGACAGAGCGATCACCATCATCTCTGGAGCAAAACTGCAAAGTACAGAAGCTGAGACAACAATGGACGATTTCATGATTCAGGATCTCATGATTCATTCAAAGGACAGACTATTCCTTCCACAGATATCTTCTAAAGAGCAATGTGGTGCTCAAAACACAAACACTGACCCAGAATACACCTCCTATGTTTCACCCCTTTCAGACATTCAGAAATGTGCCCTTCAAAGCAACCCGAATACCCAAGCAGAGACCTGTCGTGCGTTTGAGAGAAAGACTAGACCATATGAACTGCTTAATAAAAGCCCAATTGACCTTGTAACACAAGAAGAGGACAGGATTCTGTGCGAAGTCCTGAAGAGCCCAAGAAATGATGGCCATGGATGTCTTGGAGAGGATGTTGGAGAGGTGAAGAAAGAACCAGTACAGGAGGATGAAAGAGACAAAAATTCAGAGATGGTTGGCACAGTGGTTATGGAAGAACATACAAGCTGGACAGACAAGTGTATTACAGTAGGGTAAGTTATCTTTTAGTATTTTCCCTGTACAAGTGTGCCAAGCTGGAGACATCAGCTTGAGAGATTTCTATAGATTTTCCATAGTTTCCATTGGTTACCAAATTCAGACATGTCTACCTTGCAATTTTCCTACTTGAATACCCATTAGTGTAAGACTCTTGGGATTCTGGATGGCACATGAGTTCATGAGATGAGACATATAAATCAACTTTTCACTTTCCCAGCAGTAAAAGTCTTAACTGTGCATTTTAAGAGATAACATTTTTCAAAAAAAATTTCCACAGTTGTTCCACATAAGTGTCTCATAAAATAAGGACAGAAATAAGTATTTTGTTAGGTTTTGTTCACACTGTAGTAAATGGTAATAGTTAATGAAGTCCAAATGGGAAAATAATAAATATAATCATGCATTTCAGTTGCAAGAAGTGCTTATATTTGTTTTTAATAAATCAAAGAAAAAGCAGGATGTGTATCTCTTTTCGTAGGATTGAAGTTATTAGTCAACCTTTTGGTATGTAGAATCCTCCAATGAGCACCTAAATGCAGTATTAATCCACATTAGTAACAACATCGAAGAGCCTATCCCAGAAATATTGAGTGCAAAGTGAGAGAGTTTGACGTTCCCCAGATATACTTCCAAAACTGGGCAACATGCACATAGAGGCAATTTAGTGTAGCCAGTTCGCCTACTGGCATGTTTTGGGAGGTAGGTGGGAGGAAACCAGAGAACTTGAAGGAAAGCTACACGGACACTGGTAGAACATGTGAAACTCCACACAGACAGTACCCCAGGCTTAGGTTCAAACTGAGGACCCTGGATCTGTGAGGCAGCAATGCTATGCAGTGCACCCCTGTGTCACGCAGGCAATTTCACTAATCATATATTTCCTCAATGACAAAGTTAGACATTTGAACAGATGCTTGATCATTTGTCATTAAAATCAGGCAAAATTAATTTCCCGCCCTCAACTTTCCCCAGCCAACCAATAGATCCCTTGCGAGTTCAGGTCCTGGGTCTTCAGTCCCATCTAACCCATGTGTTAATCCGGACACTGCTGCAGTCAGTAACTATATACCTACAAAGTGCCTCTATATGGTAGTTAACCTAATAAAACTTTATATGTAATGTGCAGTGTGCTTAGCAGACTTCCCAGGACGATTTTCATCTCATTCGTTCATGTTTTTATATTTTACTTGGCAGATCTGATCATTTGCACATGCAACATTTTAAATACGTGTTCTGAAGTAAATCTGGCTAAAACACTAAGAAAACCCCTTTTTCTCACAGTTTAACAGATTCAGCAAGATCTTCCTCCAAAGTCCTGTGCTATATAACTGCCCCCCTGGAAGTCACAAAGGTCATCACATGTAAGGCAGTGGACAGCCTCAGCTCTCTCATGGTGTCAGGGTCAGAGGAGCTGGTCAGCAGCGTTCTCAGACTTGAAAACTTCAGCAACATGAAGTGTCCCTTCCCGCTTTCTGTAGCTGTACCTTTTCGGGCGTGTTACCACCTGAATTACCGTGAGGTTGTGGTGAAAGTGGTGGACCAAGAGCAGAGGATCAGTTATGTCACTCCGGCAGCCACTGAGGGCATCTATGGAGGCTGCAGGGTCTGTGAAAGCAAATTGCATTGTTCAGTTAATCAAAATCATGTCATCAACATCGATTTACATCAATGGATGTGTTTCGTGGTTGGAACATTAGGTCTGTGTTTTCTCTCAGGGTACATTCGCAGTGGTGAGGGTGTACACTCTTGGTGTATTCGTGGTCTTATCCCGTTTGCAGAGGGAGACATTCACAATCCCAAAGAGAGGTCTGTGTCTCAAAATGAGTGTGGACTCCAGGATATGTCTAGACTATCCACCTGGATCTTTCATCACACCGGTGGTTGCCCAAGCAATGGTACTCTCACAGTCATGGGCTAATCTTTTTCCATAGCATTTAAATTTCTAATTTATTTATAGATCTATAGATTTGTCATTCATAGAGATAGTCATACATTGCTACTTCCATGCATACTGTACATATTAGAGACCTAGATAGCCAATTGAGGGTTATTCATTCATTCATCTTCATAAGTGAAGCAGGAATATATGGGCATCAGCCTATAGCAGGGAATCTTATTAGGTCTTTCAATTTATATGTAAGAACCAAATGTATTTTTCATTTCCTTCAGACAATACCTTATTGATATTCATAGAATGCTTTTTGAGAAAAATGCAAAGTCCATAAACCATAGTCTCTTTTTCCTTAGCTTCATAATTGAATTTTTTCCCCCAGTACAACCAGGTTGCCTTACTTGCTTAACTGAATTTAAATAAAAATAGACTATGTACACTAATGTAGCTAGCTAATGTTTGGAGAGAATATTGACTAGATATTCTCTATTCTCTAGAAAACTCGGCTAGTCAGCCAACATAGCTTGAACAACACTAGACAATAAATGCACAAGTTAAAGGCAGTTGTTCTTGTATCCTGTAAAGCAGTGAAATACACAACATTTGATTTGTTAGCATTCTCATTACATATTGTCCATAGATATCCAGTCATCGTAATGCACGCTAGGAATACCCGAATGGCAGTCTATTGGCTTCACATGGCTCTGTTCTCTACAACATTAGCTGTTCATTGTCTCTAATAATAGATCAGTTTTTTTTAAAAAGCCTGTTTTTTCCCCCTTTATACTCCTAAGGTGCAGCCTGTAGATGCTCTGCTCTTGTCTTCACTGAAGTGCAGAAATGATTCCTGCTACTTCATCCTCACTACTAGCCCTCTACTCTATCTGAATCACCCTTTGACTGTAAGCCCTCTACGACCTTTGACCCTAACGCTGCCCTGTCCTCCTAAACCTAAAAAGGTGAAGACAGGAGAGGAGAAGACCTGCACTTACTCTGATAGCACAGCTCTTATGCCTGACAACATCTCATACCATCGGGTCAGGTAGAGGCATCTAGTGCCTCTTTCTTTGTTTGGCTGTAAAGCAATATTTTATTTTCAATAAGATAAAGTGGTATAAGAAAGTAGAAACTCAAACATATTGAATTTTGTTAGATAATTATAGCATAAGGAATCTTTCATAAATATGATTTGTTTTATAGTTATGACTGCAATTTTTTTTTATAAACCCTACAGTTCTGTATTATGTGTACTTTATTTACAAATAAGGGTTTTAAGTGCTTCAGTGAAGTCTTCGAAAAAGCTGACTAAAGAGCAGCTGGTTGTTCTGGGCTGGAAAGATAATCACTGGAATGTTCTGGATAAAGCCACTGTGAGGAACTTGCAGAACGACCTTGTTTCTTTTGAGGTCTTGGAGAACTATGAGCGGTACCTACTCAACATTTTTACTGACAGCTTCTCTGTTTCCTGTATATGTTTGTGCTGATGGAATATTCTTCTTTTCTCCAGGCTGATAGTCCTTCGTCTTCTATCTTCTGTAAGACCTTCTTGCTTGCTGTTTTTTGCTGAGGAGCTGCAGGAGTCAGTGAGGACCTGTACAGTATCCATAGCCATCCACAAAAGACAGAATGACCCCAGCAGTGTGGTTCTGGCTGTCCTGCCCAGTAGAGATCTGAGCTGGGGACTGGCTGAGCTCCATGCCCAGGCTTACTGTGGGTCTCCAGAGCAATCTGTTGAGATATTGATGAGGGAGGGAGAGCAGCTGCTGCTAAAATTCAGCGGCAACATTACCTGCACAGGTAGCTAAAGAGTCATGTTTGATCAGGTCTTGTGTTGGAGCTGTATGGGACAGTGCTGACTGTGCTCACTTTACATGTTATGCCCTTATCAATCAGCTTTCCCAGAACTTCCTTCATTGTTCTAGATAAACTACTGAATTACACCTCTACTTTCACAAAAGATGTCTAATAAATAGGACTAAATAAATAAAACCGTGCTGTTATAGATGAATAATCAACAGCGGGTCATTGTGATGGGGTCAGACATAACGTGTAGTGGTGTTACCATCCCAAAATTGTCTATTTTCCATAAACAGCATGACCCAAAGTGTTTGCCAACAAATACAATTTTTATCTATTAAACAATGACACATCATACTTTTTATCCACATATTGTTATTATTTTGTCTAAAATGTAAACATGTAGCTTCTGAATGAAAAAAATAAGAGCTTTAAACAAAATAATAACAATTTACAAAGATCATCCTGTTCAAAAGTTTATACCCCCCTGGCTCTTAATGTATCGTGTTGCCTTCTTGAGCATCAGTGAATGTTTGCACCTTTTGTAATAGTTGTGTACGAGTCCCTCAGTCGTCCTCAGTGTGAAAAGATGGATCTCAACATTATATAGCCACTGTTGGAAAGGGGTCAAATATGCAAATGATGGAAAAGCAAAGAATGTGCAGGACCTGGAGGATTTTTCTGAAGAACAGTGGGCAGTGTAACTGCTCAGGCCAAACAAGGGACTCATGAACAACTATCACAAAACATAAACACAGTCATGGATCATCCAAGTAACAAAACACAATATTAAAATCAAGAGTATGTAAACTTTTGAATGGGTTCATTTGTGTAAATTCGGTTATTATTGTGTCTTGTGGACTACATGTAAACATGTGTTATGTGAAATAGCTTATTCAGGGCAGTACTAAATAAAAAAACATTATGCATTAGTATTAACATTTAGCAGATTCTGCAAGGGGTATGAAAAGTTATGAGCACAACTGTATAGTTATGTTTAATGTTGTGGAATGACCATGAAACAAATTAGTTCCTGTTAACTCTTACATAATACAGCTATAAACAGGTGTCTCCTCACAGGCCTCTGTTCACTTAGAATTTTCTCTCACTTGAAGTTAATTAGACAAACAAAATGCAGATTGTTACGTTACAAAGAAACCACAAGACCCTCCATCCTGAAGAATTTCCAGTGTCAGAAAACATATAGTTCTCCTTCATCACCTCATGTTCGAGATCCACCTATGAGAAGGACATCCGTACCTGACCTCTGTAGAAGCATCCAATTGCACCAAGTCTGGCTGTGACAGACAGGAGCATGTGTCCAATGCCAGGTAAGGGCACGCCCCTTACCTGAGTACATATCCCTTGGATTAGTCTCCTCCGGACATGTTTGTTTCACTAGCCATGTTAGCTGTGTCACTCGCTGCAAGCTGCCCATGCTCACACTGCTCGTTAGGCTGTCCGTTAGTGGTTAACACGTTTGGCTTGCACCTCTGGGGTTAAGGGTTCGAATCCTGCCCCTCCACTATGCGCAGAGTTTGCATTTTCTCCCTGTGGTTCAGGGATTTCCTCTGAGTTCTCCAGTTTCCTCCTCCATTCCAAAGACACGAGTTGGATGGCAATTGGCACTGCCAAATCGTCCATAGTGTGTGATTTTACCCTGGAATGGATTGGCACCCTGTCCAGAGTGTCCCCTGCCTTGTGCCCTGAGTTCCCTGGGATAGGTGACCATGTGTAGGATAAGTGGTATGGAAAATGGATGGATGATTACTGAATAATTGTTGGCAAAAGTTTATTTTATTTCTGATTACTTTGAACATGTAAACACACTTAATGACAAAGCATTTTCCAAGCCCCTCAGGGTAATGTAACATTAGTATGAAGTGCACATACAGTACAATTTAGGTTCTTGTTTGGGTTTATGTGAGCATATACATGTTTGTACAGGTGACCAGTGCACAGAGACTCACACACTCACATTTCACAATCAGAGGAGGAATTGGCTCTGTTTGCAGCTGAAGGAACTGGACCCATTTGGAAACTACAGCTCACCTCATTACAAAGGCATGGCTCTACTTTTCCAAATCCCTAAAGATCAGCTGGTATGGAGAGAAGACAAAGCAGTTGTATCAGAAGATTATTGCTTAGGACAACCGGTCTGTAAGCTGTCACTCACACTTCCAAAGGTGAAATAATACAAACAAAGCTTAGGTCCAGATAAACCTGCAATGCTTACAACATGTTCAAATCATTTTTACTTCCATAAAGCCATATCCAAAGCTCTTGTGATTTATTTGAATTAATCTAGTGTGCTGCTTCTACCTTTTTTTTTTTTTTTGAGCTGATTGTAAGATACCAAGATAATTTCACTCTAGCTCAGAGAGATCCCAAAGAACATGTTATAACAAGAATTTGCTATTGTCTTATTTTTCAGACTGTGAAATCTCTGTCTCGACCAATCAGTGCAAAATTATTGCGGCATGATCAGGCAGGTGAGTAGAAATATTCAAATCCACCCTCTCTGTGAATTTTTATTTACCCTCCTTAACCTTTTCTTCTGCCAGAACCCCTCTGTGACGAGCTGCTAGCCTGGCTCTGTAACAAGCTGTCCGAAGAAGATGCATCCCTGCTGGTCACGTGCCTTCGACTGCGCCGTTCATCTGTCCAGCTGGCAAAACTCCGAGCTCCAAACAGCCTTGCATTGCAGATTTTCCACATCCTAACCACATGGAGAGAGTCCCTTCCTTCCCTCACACCAAAATGTCCTTTGCTTGCCCAATGTCTGACTCACATCGGCAGGCCAGAGCTAGCCGCAGAGCTGCTGAAAAAAGATCCGGATGTGAACAGGAGTGAGAGGAGAGGTGCAGAAACACAAAGACTTGTAACAGTCCATGGCCCTCCATTATGTGAGATTAAGAGGAAAACATGAAATATGAAGTGTAACTATGTTTAGATATAAGCTATAGATCAGAAAGATTAAGTTTATTCTGTCCATTCTCAGTTAGAGAGTAATTGAGCATGAAATAAATAGATACAACTCGTTTGTAAGAAGGGTGAATATCTGAATATGGGCTTGTATTGCTATGAGCGGAAATAAAAGCACTGATCAAGTGTCAATACACATTTCCTCAGACCTACGTCCATTAAAAACAAACCCAAAATGATGAAGTTGCACGACCAGACCAGCAGACGGCAGTGTTGTAACGCTAATTAGATTTATTTTCAAACGTTCAGACTCGAGCTTTACAATTTACTATCACATTAATAATGTGAATTGACTCACTGTAATACGCCCCTGTGCGCTGTGATTATACGATCTAAATTAAATATGTATAATTGAAGAGTTTACTCATGATCATAAATAAGCTGCAAGTACCGTTCAGACACACAGGAGTTCACCAAGTTCGCCAGTGCGCATGAGCACCTCAGCACTCCGCCGTCCGCGTGACTTTGGCCTAGTCGTGACGTCACTACATACGTGCCACTGAGGCACGAGGAACTGTGGATGCACAGGCTATTCAAAGCTTACCGTAATATTTCGATATGACAGTCTGAACACGTCTAACAGGAGTAGCAAAAAGCGGTCGTCGGGTTGAAAGTACCACAATCTGACCTTTCAACCTAATTAAACAACTGTATTCATTGAATTAGTTATGCATAAAGCTGGATAAACTCTTTAGTATTCATATCAATTTAAATAACATCAGCATTCTCTGACGTTTCCCACCGTGTATTATTTATAACAGAATATATGAGCGATATTCCAGATTTATAATGACTTTTCCTGTTTCAGGAAGAAAGCGCTAATGGTACCCAATAGTTTGGGATATTAAGAAACGTGTTCTGGCGCTTTTTAGCTCCGACATTTAAGCGCAGTTCTTATGTGACGCGCGTATATTAGGTTTACATCGACCACTACACAGCCTTAAACATCGCGCCGGTTACGTCTGCTGTGAAGCAGGCATGCTGCAACGTGACAGCTGGGCCCCGTGCTGCTAGCTCCTCCCCCTCCAGCCAATCCGCGCCGACCTGGGCGTGAATAGGCTGGATTTGGGCGCGCAGGCAGCCAATGGGAATCGCGTATGCGCTCAGCTTGCAGTGGGACGCTCAGGAACGTGTACTACTGCGTGTGTGGTGTGGCACAGGGAAGCGAAAAAGTGTGCCACACAATAAGCACTCAGTTGCGACCTTGAAGCACCGCGAAGACCAGCTTAAACAAAATATAGTTTATAAATCGAATAGTTCTGACTTTTTTTTTTAGGACTCGCTGGAAACAGGAGGCTGGCAGTAAGAGACGACACTGCAAATCTACAGAGGTAAGGCCAATCGTTTTATTATCGTGATCATGAGCTCTAGCGATGCAATGTTTTATGTTGTCGAAAAGCTTTTGTCATTTTACTGGAAATCTAGATGTATTCATGTATGAGTGTTACTGATATTTCTGTTTCTGTGTGCCTGAGATGCTAAAACCACTGTTTAGTTCTTGTCACTATTTTTGGTGGTGTTATTTAGACGTATTTGTGTCACATTTCACTCCTGAAGCTAGTTTGAGAATGCGTCCTAAAGCAGATTGTTGTCAAAACATGAAAAGGTAACACAGATCCTCCCCCCTTCTAGCTAAGCCTGCTGAGTTATCCAGCTTATTCAGCCCATGTCAGCTCCACCTGCAGCACACCAGCATTAACAACCCGTGCACACCCACTGTTCAGTAAATCACACGTATCACATCACATATGAATATGCAAAACATATGACAACAGCTGGTTTTTATTGCTCATGCATGTGTTATGTGCAAATAATGATCAGATGGACTTTATTCTACAACCAGGAACATTTTGTCTGAGCAGGTTCATTTTGCTGGTTGTTCAAAGCAGCTGTATGTATCCTCCATACTGGATCAATTCCATGGGGTATTGAATGGTAGTTTAGAACAAAAAAATAGTTGGTGAAATAAAAATCAGGAATCAATCTGTGCATCTAATTAATATAAACTGTTCAAATTTAAAACAAAAAGGTTGTTTCATTTAAGATATGATTGTATGATACTTGCAGCTATGGAATATAAGACTGAGGCTGGTATATTTTTTATTCATTGCACAGGGGACTCAGCAATGTGAGTCCTTCAGGCTTAGTGTGTAATGATTTGAAAAGACACAGGATAGAGGCAAATGAGTCGGGGCACCCTTTGACCCATGGAAAATTGTGAGAACAAATGGGTTATTTCCCTTACTTATGCTGCGTTTATGTTGGCTTGTAAGTGGTAATTTGCAGCTTGTAATGATGGAATTTCCCATCTCTGCATGTTTGACAGGCACAGTGAGAAACAAAATATGCCATTACAAAAGCTCATAAAAACCTCTTTTAACTGCACTTTTACAGTTACAGGCCTGAGTGGCTATTTGTTCTGTTCTACTACAGTGAACTTCAATCATACAGCAGCAACAGTTTGGACTGAAATTGTAGTACAGCAACAACAGTGGACAATATCAAGTAGCCAGTCAGCTCAGGTTAGATATATGAGTGATAACATTGATGGTTATCTTCGCAGATCTGTGATTATTATGGTCAGTGTTGTAGAATAAACCAAGTACTGTCTGTGTCTGTATATTAATTGATCTGAAACCAATACTGCTATAAACACATTTAAAATAGAGAAGGGGGACTTTACACTGGGCAGCCATGTTGATTTTATGTTGCTGTGTAGATAGGGAAGGATTTGATAGTTGAAAAGTTGAATTTTCGGGGGGGGTGTTTCTGTGGTTGAAGGCTGTGCAGCCTCGTCTCAAATGCAGCATTTAATTAATAAGCAATTAATTACAAAGGCAGGCTTACAGGAGACCGCTACGTTCATCAGGAAAAACCTGCTGTGAACATGCACGAATTTGTCACTATGGCATTGACTGTAAACATAACACATGACGCACAAATAAGGTGCAGGTATGCAATGAGCGGATGACTAAATGTTATATTTTCATGTTCTACAGTTCTGTGAAAAAAGTGATTTCTTCTGTTTTTGTCTATATCTTTTAAGGCAACGTTTGTAAACCTAAAATACAGTTTTTCAATTAATGTTATTTATTGAAGCAAAAAACTTATCCAATACCAACTGGGCCTGTGTGAAAATGTGTTTGGCCCCGTAGTTACTAATACCAAAAATCTATAAAAATGCATTCATAATGGGGTTCAGCTGGACTAGACACAACCAGACATGATTATTGCAAACTCTGTTCAATCAAATCAACACTTGAATAGAACGTTTTCAACAGCATGAAGTTGGTTAAAAGGTCTTACCCAGTAACACACGATGCCAAAATTGGAAGAAATTCCAGAACTGCTGAGGAAGAAGGTGATTGAAATACATCAGTCTAGGAAGGGTAATAAAACTATTTTAAAGGCTCTGGGACTCCAAAGAACCACAGTGAGAGCCATCTTCTCCAAATGGAAAAACTCAAACAGTGGTGAATCTTCTCAGAATTGTCTGACCTTCCAAAATTCCTCCATGAGCACAGCAATGACTCATCCAGCAAGTCACAAAAGAGCCAAGGACAACATCAAAGGAACTACAGGACTCTCTTGCATCAATAAAGGTCAATGTTGATGATGCTACTATCAGAAAGACACTGGGCAAAAATGGCATGGAAGTGTGGCGTGAGGTGAAAATCACTGCTAACCAAGAACAACATGTGAATTTGAATTTGCTCATCTGAATTTTGTCAAAACACACCTTGATGATCCTCAAACCTTTTGGGAGAATGTTCTGATGAGTCAAAAGTGGAACTTTTTGGAAGACGGGTCCTGTTACAGCTGGCATAAACCAAACACAGAATTCCACAAAAAGAACATCATACCTACGGTCAAGCATGGTGGTGGAAGTGTGATGGTGTGGGGATGCTTTGCTGCTTCAGGGCCTGGGAAACTTAAAATAATTGAGGGAAACATGAATTCTGCTCTCTACCCGAAAATCCTGAAGGAGAATGTCTGGTCTTCAGTCCGTAAGTTGAAACTCAAGCGCAATTGGATTATGCAGTAAGACAATAATCCAAAGCAAATGTAAAGAGTAAATCCTGGTCCTAGAAGTAAGTTAAAGACTGATCTCCAGTGATTTGATTGCTATATCCTATACAATGAATTGTAAACTATATTAGATTCGTGCATGGACACACAAAAAAAATCACAGCACAAATTACTTTCATTTGTGAGTTTGCAGACATAGTGGTGTCGAGTCAACTGCAGTTTGGCTTACTGCATGGTCATTATTTTCATCTAAATTCATATACTGAGTGTCTGTAAAAATTTGATGACGTTTGAGCTACTAAATATCCCAAATGCATTCTAAGAATGGCAGAGATTTGCTTTCTGAGTGCTATCATTCAATCTTTAGGAAATCCTTTAGGATCATTAGGAAATGCAGAGAAATGGAAAAACAATAATGAACATGGTGGAAAAAATGACTACCTTGTAAATACCTCGTATATTATTATTATTATTATTATTATTAATGGCACTTTTCAAGAATATTTACAATGACAAGGTGCAAGTTATCAGGACAACTCAAATGCCAAGCAGATGATGACCTCGTGAGGGGCAACTTAATCTGCAGCTGATTGACTTTTAGACGTCAGTAAACCCTTGGTACGCATACCTGCGTGTGGGCTTTGTCGTGTTTGAACCTGAGTACTTCAGCGAGAGCTTCATAAACATGAGAATGCTTGCCAGTTTTACTCAAAATATGTTTGGATCCACTTATACATGTTATTTTTCACACGAATACTCTCTGTCCAAGACTCATATTCACCATTGCCTTAGGATGGTCTTAATTTCATTTAAGACAACCATTTCTTTTGTTTTTCCTAGTTCAGAAAGTGCACTTGTTCAAATGAGAAGGGAAATTGTATTAGATGTAAAATAGGAAAAGAAAATATGCACCAGATATATTCTTAAATTAAATATATAGTAGATTTAGGGCAGTGGTGGCTTAATGGTTAAGGCTTTGGACTGTGGACCTTTTGTTAATTGCACACAGGAGTCTTTTCAGTGCAACCTGTGACTTTTTTTTTTTTTTTGAGTGAGGCTGTACGTTTGAGATAAGCTCAAGGTTTCTTTAGGGGGAGTGAGCACAGGCGCGCACACACAATGTGTGTAAGTGTTTATGTATAAACTTAAAAAACATTTCAACACACAAGAGGGTTTAGAATGGGAATAACATGCAGGAAACTGCATGACTAAAACTACACAAATGACCCATGTCAGTTTCTAAGTAGCTGCCACTGTAGAGCAGTAATCACAGTTTGATTACTACACACGGTGTATCTCTGGTCTTCTCTGTTTTATGCATTCTATCTCTTGAACATATCTTCTCACTGTTGTATTTTTTTTTGTAACAGACCAGCTGTGTAGTCTTTTTAGTGCAACTTCTCGGTGTTCAAATGAAGTGCATTAAAATTATTAAAGGTGGATGCAAGCTGTACTCGAACATGTCATATGACTCTCACAAACTCAGGTGAGTGATCAGGTGTGCGACAGCATCCACTGCAGCTTCTGTCCGAAAATGTCTAGCTTCTGTCTGATGATGACTGAAAATGAAATGCACATTCTTATACCATGTTCTGTCTGAATACTCGATTCTGATTGGATAGAAGGTGTGCGATCTGTATATGCACAGCCTTTTTGGTGAAATTCACCCCACAGACCAGCATTCAGCTGGTGCTCCGTAACTGTGACAGTCGCATCAATGTGCAGCATCAAGTATTTCATTTTTCTAACACTTCTGTAATACTGAGGAAATGGGAGCAGATAATGTCCTCAGAGTCAAGAATATTTGGGCCACATCCCAAACGGCATACTATCGGTGTACTTTGTCTCCTAGTTTATGATTAACTAAGGGGTTTATTACTGTTAAGGAACAGTACTTAGTGAGAATTATGCTGTTTTTGGATGCAGCCTTGAATTTTTTCTGAATTTATATTAACTGGCCATTGACAGCCATGAGATTAATCCACAGAGTAGAGAAGAGGACAGCATAAACAACTTCATAAAATGTTCCTCCTCAAGAGCTTACAGTAGCATTTCTCTACCAGAGAGGGCAACATTTCAGTACCTTACTGAGGAGCTTTAATATTTAGGATTATTACTAATTACTTACTTAGCCTGTGAGTAGGCAGTGGCGTTTCTGGAATTCTGGGGTGTCCTGGGCAAAACCCCATTTACGCCATTCACCAAACATCATGTTACTCTCACTGATTCATTTACACATTATTTGTATGAAATTTCTCTCTTTCTCTCTGTTTTTAGCTATTTACATTATTTAATCCTACCTTGAATCTGACTGCACTACATATAACTGTACTGAACTGTTTAGTATCATATCCATGATTTTCCCAAACCTGACTTCCTCAGCTATTTTGTTTTCAAGATCTAAACATATTGCTCTGTCTACATTAGCATTTAGCCCTGTGAGGGACATCGTTATCTGGTGGAGAAGCATTGCTCAGTATCAGGACCTGCTATGAGATCAGGGAATGTGACATGCTCCCTTGGTTTATACTTCATTAAACTTTTTCATTTCACACCATCAAATTCTGGCACCCTGTAATTAACGTGATATATGCTGAAACACTGGTTTACACCATTGTTAAATGATGATCATTTTCTTATCAGTCTTCCGGCTCAAACTCTCAATAGACTTGAGTTTATTCATAACTTACTGAGTTCTTAAACACATTCATCAGACACAACATATATCCTATTTTTTTTGCTGTGATCTATTTTCTTTTTGAATACAATGTTTTTTTTTTATTCTACCTTCAGCAGCCTTACATGCTCCAGCCTCTACTTCTCAATCACTTCTTTCAGTTTTACCATCTTTCTTGTACATTCAGGTCTTTTATCACTGGTGGTCTACTTTCCAAGCCAAAATATATTCTCAATACTGAAATCTCATTAGATTTTGCCTTACAGTATCTGCTGCAGATTGTGTTTTCGCTGCAGCATTGCCATTTGTTATTCAAGTGGGTTTTATTGTCACATAGCTCATATGCATTGCATAATTCTTCAGGACTATTGTGCAAAACATAATACAGTAGCACAGTACACAGCACTACATACAGTGCAAATACACAAGAGTGTGAAGACTGTGCACACTAATTACACAGTCAACCAGAACAGTATTGTATGCAAGTATGGAGAAAAGTGTAGCAGCAAGATCAGTGTGTCTTGAAATGATCTCTATAAATAAACTTAATAATAATAATCCATCCATATTCTATAACGCTTATCCTTACTGGGTAACGGGGAACCTGGAGCCTATAACAGGGAGCATCAGGCACAAATGCACCTATAATAATAATAATAATAATAATAATAATAATAATAATAATAATAATTCTATTGCATTTTTATTTTTTATTTTTTCTACCCTTGAGGAGATACCTGCTTGACTACATGTAATTGGCGTGTAGGTGGTGTGACGTCTGTATAATCACGCAGCGTTGTCTGATCTGAGTTCAGCATCGTGTGTGATCTTTACAATGGCAGAAAGAGTGCAGAAAGATTTATCATGTACGTAGTGAACCTGCTGATCTAACATAAACCCTAGCCCGCTGTTTACGGGCTGCTCAGTGCGCTTATATGAGGTGTAAAAAACACTTATGTGATTGGCTAGTCATTTCCACCATTCAGCGTTGAGCCAGGCTTGACGAAACCACCGCTTCGGACACGTGCGCTGTGTGTTTACAAGTGCGCGGGCCGGTCACCGCGAGCTGCCAGCCAATCAGCGCGCGCGCTGTCCAAAAGGCTTTACGCAATAGGTCGGTCGTGGCGTGGGGGCGGAAACCCGGCGGCAGCGCTCACGCGGACCTGTGGCTCGGTACAACAAGCGTGTGTAACACCGACGTGGAGATGAGAGACAGTAGGAACTTGTCATCTTCGCTGAGAAACAGTTCCTGTCTGCATGCAGCGCTTTGTTTTTACCGGTGTACGGTGGGTGCATGTAAGTCTCTTCAGTGGGAGTGTTTGTAGTGCTGTAACTTGCAGGTGCTTAGTTACTGGTTAACATCCAAAACCCTCCCTACTTTTTAGATAAGTGCACTACATAGGGCATGATACTGATAATCATTGTTTCTACACAGGAGGAATGAAGTACATGCTCAGCAGGGAGCCGTTTGGGATTTGACCGTCATAAATAGCGAATATTATGATTTATATTATAAAACAAACTAGTTTTGTATTTAACAAGTTTAAAGACTATTTAGCATACACACCGTATAAACCATGCACAAACGGTTAAATACAGTGATGTATGGTTTCCGCCTAGCACGTGCTCTGTCCTGAATGTCTTCTATTATTATTATTATTATTATTATTATTATTATTATTATTGCTCTGTTTGTCTTTAATGGCGACTGGTCATGATGCGAAAAGCACGTTTCTATGAGAACGGCATCACGACTCCGCGACAACAGGCAGATGGTGTGTGTGTGGGGGGGGGGGCGGTGTGTGAGTTATAAAACGGTCTGTTGGTCGGTTTATATATTCCTGCCGTTTCTTAAAAAATAAAACTGTTGGATAGGTTTCAAATAAATTGTGCAGTAGTTGTATTGTCTCATTCCCTCAAATATCTATTAAAAAAAATAAAAACTAATTTACATAACAAACCTCATTTGCTAGTCATGTAGTAAAATTGTGGGTAAATGTTTTCTGCTGGTGAATGAATCCTGCAGCCTCTTTCTGTGAATTTTTCCATGTGTTTCCCATCACCCTTGTCATAGTGTTTGTGACAGAAGAGGGTTTCCAGCTCAATTACATGTTAAAAACCAAACAAAAGACCTGAAACTAGCCCATAAATTCAGACATTGGAAAAGGAAGACACTATCTGCATATACACTTTGCTTTTGTTTACAGAAATTTATTTTATTTAATTCTGATCGATTGCTATAAAACACGATCTTGCCGGCCATATGTGGTGTCAAAACTGCAGTCTTGGCAACCTTGTCATTAATTGTTCTGTCGTTTGCTCTTTCTTCAGAAAGATGTTCATAGAGAGAGTATGCAGTAGGACTGTCATGCTTTTTTTTTTTTTTAAGGTACCCTTTGAAGCAATGCCTAAATACCATACACCAATCAGCCATAACATTAAAACCACCTGTCTGATATTGTGTAGGTCCACCTTATTTCGCCAAAACAGCTCTGACCCTTTGAGGTATGGACTCCACAAGACCTCTGAGGGTGTACTGTGGTATCTGGCACCAAGATGTTAGCAGCAGATCCTTTAAATCCTGTAAGTTCTGAGGTGGGGCCTCCATGGATCAGACTTTTTTTTGGGGTCCCATTTCTGAACCATTATTGCAGTGTGGCAGGGCACATTATCCTGCTGAAAGAGGCCATTGCCATTAGGGAATACTGCTGCCATGAAGGGGTGTTCTGGGTCTGCAACAATGATTAGGTAAGTGGAATGTGTCAAAGTAACATACACATGAATTCCAGGACCCAGGGTTTCCCAGCAGAACATTGCCTAGAGCATCACACTTCCTCTGCCAGCTTGTCTTCTTAGCAATAGTGCATCGTAGTGCCGTCTCTTCCCCAGATAAGCAACATACACACACCCGGCCTTCAAGTGATGTAAAAGAAAATGTGATTCATCAGACCAGCCACCACAGTTTGGCCCTCGTCAAAGTCACTCAGACCCTGATGCTTGCCCATTTTTCTTGCTTCCAACACATCAACTATGAGATCTGGCTGTTCACTTTCTGCCTAATATATCCCACCCCTTGACAGGTGCCACTGTAATGAGATAATCAATGTTATTCACTTCACCTGGCAGCCTTTCTACTCGGGCATCTCTATGTTTGGAGCAGACAGCTCCTGTGAGCTTCTGTGTCGATTGACTGTTCTATGACCATCAAATCACACTGAGTATACACACATCAGAGACTACCATACATTGTATTATGTACAGTATTTTTGCTTATAGTTGAAGCCAATACTGGTGTATAAGGGCTTAACAGAGCAGCAGTAGTATTTCTGTCATCGCTCGTGCAACAAATGATATTACATTGTAGTGAATGGCACAGTCATGGGGATGGCTACATGAAAACATACAATCGGAGGGTTTATTAGTGCTAACTCATTAATGGTGTATGTTATACCTTTTCAATACATCTTGTCTCAATGGTCATGATTTTCAGCAAGTCATCAACAAAAGATTACCATGGAAATAAAGTCCACAGACTGCACATTCCAGGAACCAGTCATCTGTGAGCCAAACAGTACTAGTGATGCAAACAAACACTAAGATTTTCAAGCCTCTGTGGGTGGATATCTTGCACTGATGCACAGTAAAATTTATCTGCAAAGTTGCATTTCTCTGTAAATGAGTCAATCCTAAAATAAGCAGTGTCAAAAGCAGCATTGGATTTCTTGAAACATCACCAGCGATCTGAGAAACAAGAATGACATGAAGACCTGCAACACTTTATATATGTATATACTTAATATAGAGTGTACTGCCTACCAAGGAGCTTAAGAGATTTGAAATCTCCCCAAGAGACATTATAGAGATCGAGTCACTCAGAAATAGTGTAAGCATTCGGGGCACTAAAAATTGTTAGATATACAAAGATGTCTGTATAGTAAAAAGGTCAACATTTTTACTCACTCCACGCCTGTTTAAATTCAAGTATGCAGCTAGACTCAGTGATAATTTAATACAACCATAGAATAAGGCATGCAATATACTTCTTCTGATTCATCATATCTAAATCAAGAACATTTAAGTAGTCTTAAATAGAGCTTCCAAAATGAACAGCCGGATAACTGCCAAATGGATGTAAAATTATTTTTGACTAACCGGCTGGACATTAAAAAAAAAACCTAAGTGAATGTTAGAACTTTGGTGTAACATGTCATTTCCCTTAAAACACAAGAAAATGTTAGCTGTGATTTATAAAAAAAAATAATAATAACAAAAAAACATAAATGATTATATATGTTGATGCACTGAAGCACTGCCTAAATTGCTGACTGTACTGGATGCTATAAACAGAGGCACTCTCTGACCTTCTACATGTGCAGCTTTCATCTCCAAGCATATCACCATATGATCCCAGATCTGCTGCTGGGTTGTGGCAGACTGAGTGCATAAGAAGTGCATAAAAAGTCAGATGTTGTTGTAATAATGGTGGAGAGCAGAATTTTACAAAAATGATAGAGAGCAACTGTTATGGCTGTAATTTGTCGCATTGATTAAGTCATTTCCCCCTGAAAACCAATAACCAACAACGTTTCCAAATGGAATTGTGACATGCTTGTTTGCAAATGTGTGCTGGTCATTCAAATTATAAAAGAGCAAGACCAAGTGTAATATTCCTTTTAATTGATGCACCTCTTTATTTTCTTCCCTAGCGTCTAGAAAAATTGATGGGGGACCAGAACAAACAGAAAAAACAGAGAAGAGGAACAGACAGGTCCTGAAAAAAGAGAGCTTTCAGATGCTGTTTTTTTTTCTCCTGCTTTCTCTCTTTCACACTCTGTTTGCGTCCATCTGGCTGCAAGATTGCATCCAAGACTGTTTCATAAGCAGCCATTTTGCCTGCATGTTTTTTGGCCTCCAACATTTCTGAAATTAATAATTTATTTATTTCTTGTGCTCAAAAAAGGATAATCTCACAGTTCATCATCATTCACCCAAGGGGCTGGAGGTTACAGGTTCTCCAGCCACTTTCTTTTAAGATTCATAAAGGGTGCTGTGTTTTACAAATAAATATCTAGAGTGTTCTACGTTAGCCCATGAGGAAGATTCAACCCAAAATGATTTGCATCTTCAGTTCCTGCAGCCCAACCTAGTTAAATTCTTTAATTTTTCAAACGCGATTGGTGAGATTCATCACCAGGTATTCTCATCGTACTATGAGTGATGACAACTCAGACTCCGCCCCCAGCAATGATTCTAGGGTGCGAGCCGGAAGAGCTGAGGAGGAAGAAGAGGTGCTGCCTCAGACCAGCTCACCGGGCATGAGTGGCAGCTCACCGTCATCAAATCCAGCCAATGGCAGGACAGGGTCATCTCTGGGAGGCGAGTCAGGACCCGCAGGTTTATCCAGTGATAACCGGGGGCAGAATTCGGATGATATGGACGCGCTATCGAGCGGCAACGACTCTGGAGAGAGGGAGAGCGAAGGAGGGCTGGAGAGAGAAAATGGCTCCAGGGGCCGACAGTCCATGCGAAGTTACCAGAGCTCTTCAAGTCATAATGGCAAAGATTCTGGCATGATGTTGGAGACCACTGAGAGTAACAAGAGGTAAGAGATGTGAGAGAGCGAGGGATATAGAACAAAGGAATAATGTTTTGTTTTTTAAATAGAAAGTAATGGTAAGTGCTAATACACCAAATGTCATTTTCCAACTCTCTTTGTTTCTTTTTATTCTCTGTCCCAGTACAAATTCCCAGAGTCTGTCTCCTCCCAGCAGCTCACTGGCGTACAGTTTGTTGAGTGCAGGCTCAGAGCAGGACCCTTCATCCACCAGTGGCTGCAGCAGTGAGCAGTCAGCTCGCGTGCAGACCCAGAAGGAGCTGATGAGGGCAGTGAAGGAGCTCAAGATTCGCCTACCTGCTGAGAAGAAGACCAAAGGACGCTCCAGCACCATCAACGCCCTCAAATACGCCCTTAGCTGCGTCAAACAAGTCCAAGGTGAGGGGCCACTGTTTGTGTACTCCGTTTTCCCCTTTTCGTTAAAAGGCAACTTTGGCATATGGAGTTTCAACCGCGGAGTATGTAGTGCTGATTCGGTGGAATTGCAGTTTGCTTTGCAGGCAGCAGAAGGCTTGAAACATGAAAACTGTCCCTTTTAAACTGTATATTCATGACTTTTTTGTTTTCCAGCTAATCAGGAGTATTATCACCAGTGGAAAGTTGAAGAGTGTCATGGCTGCAGTCTGGATCTTTCCACATTTACCATAGAAGAGCTTGATAACATTACCTCAGAATATACGCTGAAAAACACAGTACGTGCCCCCCCAACATACACACACACACACACATACACATTCAATTGTTCATGCAGTATTTTTCTATTGATGCTCTAGTCCCTCTGTCATTCTCTTTTTCTCCATCTTGGTAATGCATTTGCACCCCCCTTCTCTCCCTGTCTCTCTCCTTCTCTCTCATCCTCTCTCTGAGGGCTCTAATACCTGTACTCTGCCTCAGTTTACAATATCCATCAAAGCCTCTTCTTTACTAAAGGGTCCTGTTTTTTTCACAAAGAGTTCAGTTCGTGCATGTGAGACTGCCTGTTTTACACTTTTATCCAAATTTTAAAATTGTAAATGAATTGTAAATCATCATAAAATTGAACACATGAACAAGTGCATAGAATCCACCAAGAGAATCCATCCAGGAAATGACCCCAAATATTAATATATGTTAGGAAAGAAGGAATAAACTGGGTTTATTCTCCTGATTGGTCCACAAGCATCATTTTGGTAGCTGATATTGGTGAACTCTTTATCATAAGTGGAAAAAAGTGTGGTGGAAATGGTGGAAAACACCATTACCAGTACTGATTTGTTCGTTCATTCATTCATTCATTGTTGGTTTATTATTGGAGATTAATATTCAGTTCAAACCTTTTGTTCCTTCTTAACAGAGTTTTTGCATTAGCCTTTTTTTTGACATTTGCCTTTTTAAAGTCTGTGGTCTTATGTAATTTATTCTTGTGCAATTGAATGATTGTTCATTAATTAAATCAGGCATTCACTCATGCCACACTGGCAAAGAATAAACGTTGCCTATCAGGGGCTTCCGAGTGGTGCAATAGAATAGCGTTCTTCATATTGTCAGTAGATCATGAGATTCAGTCCGGACAATGCCCCAGCCATCTGTGACAAGGAGTCAAAGTAGCAAAATTGCCATGTGCTCTGGGTCGGAGGAATGGCATGTTCTCTCTTCCTTCCCTGTCACTAACCAACTGTGTGTGTGAGCTCATATGCAGAAGATTGAAGTAGGAGCTTTCCTCCAAGTGCATTATGCTGTGCTGTAATGCAGAAGTGGCTGGCATCATGTGTCTCAGAGGAAGCATGTGTTAGCCTTCACTCTCCCTGGCTGGTAGTTATTGTATGAGAGAGGAGAGTTGGCTAGTGGGTGGGAAATGGCAGGTGACCAAATTGGGGAGGAAAAAAAGTCGCCTATCGGCGAGAGTGTGTGTGTGTGTGTGTGTGTGTGTGTGTGTGTGTGTGTGTGTGTGTGTGTACTAGCATACATTCAATTACAGGTCAAGGTTTCTTAAATATCAAATTTTATGTCAAAACTCGGATGTAATGATGTGGTCGTGTAACGTGGTAACAGTAAAGTCAATTGTGATGTATGCAAGCTATCGCTTTGATATTTTCTCCTTTCCTTTTTAGGACACATTCTCCATGGCTGTGTCATTCCTGTCGGGGAAGGTGGTGTATATCTCGCCGCAGGGTTCATCTTTGTTGCGACGGAAACCAGAGAAGCTGCAAGGGGCACTGTTTTCAGAGCTCCTCGCCCCTCAGGACGTCAGCACTTTCTACAGCAGCACTGCTCCCTGCAGACTACCGACATGGGCCTCCTGCATCGGATCTGGTGTGTGTGTGTGTGTGTGTGTGTGTGTGTGTGTGTGTGTGTGTGTATGTCTGTGTGCATGTGTGAGTGCCTTTAAGTGCGCTCTCACTAGTTTCTAATCAACAAAACTGGAGAACCTATTTGGCAAAGTATACTGGATGTCTAGTGTGGAATATTCTTCAGTAGTGCCTGGAAATGTGACTAGGGTTGTTGAGAATTAATTTAATCACTGTTACAGTTTAGTAAATAGTCCATGTAATTGTTATTGTATCAATTATAAGCATGAACATTTATAATGACATACTAATCTTTCTCAATTTTAACCTTTTAATGTTTTTTGAATAATATGAATGTTTATTCAGCTGATCATTTTTAGTTATGTTAGTTCTTATTCTAAGGACGAGCATGTTAAGAAATAAGAAATGTTGTTCCTGCACGTGTGTAGTGTCTCCTCCAGTGGAGTGTACCCAGGAGAAGTCCATGTTCTGCAGGATCAGCGCAGATGGCTCTTCCAGTGGAGACATGCGCTATTACCCGTTCAGGCTGACCCCGTACCTGCTCACACTGCGAGACTCTGACATCGCAGACCCCCAGCCCTGCTGCCTGCTCATCGCTGAGAGAGTACACTCTGGATACGAGGGTAAGACACACACCCTCACTCCCTCTATCACTCAATTACATAAATATGACTTCAGCAGTGATTGTATATCAAAAGTTACTGTACAGGAATAATTGATATGATCACCTTTATACAATTTTAACCATTTTTATATATTCACATATTAAAGTGATTCTTTTTGTTCTGTCTGAACCACCAATCTCTTTTTCCCTCTCTATCAGCTCCTCGTATACCTCCAGATAAGCGGATCTTTACCACCAGTCACACACCCAGCTGTCTCTTCCAGGAGGTTGACGAGAGAGCTGTGCCACTGCTGGGTTATCTGCCTCAGGACTTGGTGGGAACCCCAGTGCTGCTCTGTCTCCACCCAGAGGACAGACCAATGATGGTGGCCATCCATAAGAAGAGTGAGTGTCTGTCTCTCTCTCTCTCTCTCTCTCTCTCTCTCTCTCTCTCTTTCTCTCTGTTTTTTTTTCTTACTCGTGCTTCTGTTTACATTTCCCTGGCCAGGAAATTGCTCCCCACCACCTAGAAAAGGGCTCAGCTCCACCTTTTAAAAGGAAACTCACAATGCTTATGTACACTCATTCTCCACTTTAATAGAGACATCTGTATGCCTGATCATTTATGCAGTTATCTGATCAGCCATTTATATGGTAGCAGCACAGTTCATAAAATCATGCACGTACAGGTCAAAAGCTTCAATTAATGTTCACATCAAACATAAGCATGAAGAAAAAGTGTGATGTCTGTGACTTTAAAATAACCATGGCATGGTCATTGGTGTCAGACGGGCTGGTTTGAGTATTTCAGAAACTGTTGAGCTCCTGGGATTTTCACACATAGCAGTCTCTAGAGTTTATACAGAGTGCTGAGAAAGAAAGAAAAACACTGAATGAGTGACAATTCTGTGGGTGGATTTATTAATGTGGTCTCAGACTTTTGGACCCCACTGTATATATATGGAGCATGTAAAGTACATGGTGATTAGTAGTGGGTGTAGTTTATGGATGAATTGGGTTCTGTATATGATATTTAACATGTTTGTAGATTTTATATATGCTAATTATATTTCACATTAACAAGCAACAAATAATACTAGTGAATGATGTCAGTGCACTCAGCACCACTGTTTCACCCCTTCATTGCACTTGCTGTATCTATAGTTCCAGCAAATTGGTCAAAAAACATGAGTGCCCACTTAAAAAAAAAAAAGCAGACGTTCCCATTCCTCTTATGTAAACCTCAGACTTTAATGGTTGTACTACTAAATAAAAGAGTGAGCATGATGATTTCAACATGTGACCATTATAATAGCAATTTACTGTCATACGCCGTTCTCTCTTTTCTTTTTAACTTCTCTCTTTTTAATGGTTTTACTGAGACTAGACAGTGATGATATTAATATATAACACTTGTAATGGCTGTGTAATATACTGTCATTCTGCTTTCTCCTTTTTTTCTTACTCTCTCCCTTTTTCTTTCACTCAGTTTTAATATACGACTAGTTAAGAAAAACATGACATGGCTTCTTAATACAGGTGTCTGAAAAAGAAAGTGCACTTTTTTTTTAGTTCCTGGTTTTATATGTATAAGAACACCATAATTCTCCATTAGGTGAATCTAATTTCAGGTGCCAGACAGCGCATTAAAATTCCATTATGCCATTATCTTTTAATACCAAGAAATAAGCCAATGTCCAAAAGCCATGTGGGAAAAACAGTAGCTCATAGAACCCCTTCTAACAACAATAATCATTTTCTCTCACTCAGGAGAAATTTTGAAGTATTTCTTCATAATAACATTGCGTTAGTTCATTGAAGTTTGTGGGCATTTATTTATGTACGGCTTTGGGATTTGTTTAGAAGCTTTTTATAAAGTCTGCTTGTTTGTCAAAAAAAAAAGTACAGAATTACTGCACTCAATTGATTCATCATTTTATAGCATTTGTAA
The DNA here is from genome assembly GCF_001660625.3 of Ictalurus punctatus. Taxonomy (NCBI): domain Eukaryota; kingdom Metazoa; phylum Chordata; class Actinopteri; order Siluriformes; family Ictaluridae; genus Ictalurus; species Ictalurus punctatus. The sequence continues at coordinate 20,143,635 of NC_030422.2, forward strand.
AGGTAAAACTGTCCTAACAAAAATGTCACACCTTTTATAGAAGTTGGCACACTTCCTGATAATCAATTGAGTTGTGTAAGGGTGTTCTTATTTTTCCCTACACAGTTATTTTTTTATTTTTTATTTTTTGCCCCCCATTTTGGCAACAACTACAGAGTATAATCTCGTATACAGTAATGCTGTCTGTTACCGGAGACTAGAGTTGTTTAATTATAATATTGGTGATGAACAGATGACTAGAGGGTGTGCTTTTGTCCTAATTTGTTTACATTGAATCAAAGAGCAGAATGCATAGTCTAAAACTGACATTATTTTTATTTTGTCTCTCTGTAGTTCTGCAGTTTGCAGGGCAGCCGTTTGAACACTCTCCGTTGCGAATGTGTGCCCGGAATGGAGAGTATCTGACTATCGACACCTCCTGGTCCTCCTTTGTTAACCCTTGGAGCAGGAAGGTGGCATTCATCGTGGGTCGCCACAAAGTCCGGACGTAAGGACGTTGCTCATATGCATGCTCATAAATATCTATAGATTACTGTTTAAATGCAGCATGGCGATGATTACAAATGAATAAAGATGTAGTCCGTAACGGATACATTAAAAATGATCTTGCAGAGAAGCTGATTGGGAATTTGTGTAGTCAGGTAATCAGTCAAAAAAAAACAACAACTGTAATCTGATTATAAATATATTCAAATATATCTTTCTCTCATTTTTGTAATCATATAACGCATACCTGTGTTTTCACAACACATTGAAAAGCCACACACACACAGTCAAAACTATTATAATATTCTTATCGTTGTGGGGACATTTGGTCCTGACCAAGATATAAAAAAAACATGCCCACACACACACAGAGAGCATGTGCATTGGCACAGAGGTGTCCATATGCATCTTACTTGCGCACACACCCACATCCATCCTTAATGTTCATCACAATCCACCCACATCAACCACCCAGTAACACATGCACTACCATGTGTAGTTTCTCAGACAAACATAGGCACAATGTTGGGGATGTTTCCCACACAGTTATTTCCTTACCTCCTCTGCTGTTCATTATGTTATCCGCTAGACAGCTTTACTCCGTAATCAGTTCTCCCATTATACACTGACTCATCCAGTGCCTGTTCCACAGCCTTATTTTATAACACACACACACAGACGACTCCCCCTTTTGACTTGCATCTTTCACATGGTTATGTAAACAGTCTCTCCCTTTCTTTTGCCCACCCACACTACTCATGCTTCCTTACACAGAAAGCATTTACATATTAAAGTGTAAACGTTGTGTCTTATGGTGTACATGAAAATAAGTGATCTTCTCATTAATCAGTTCCGTTTGCATAACAAGTCCTCAGGGTTTAGCATTGTTTTATATCTCTTCTGGACACACAGAGCATTTGTAACCAAAGGACAATCGATTTTGTCGAAGATCTTTGGGAATTTGATACGCTGATGCTCTGTCCACCTCTGTGTATTGTTGTGCAGTCTGCAAATCAAAGATACACCTAGGTATGTCTTCTTCTGTGTTCTGATTTCCTCGTCATCCCTTTGTTCCTTCAGTTCTCCACTGAATGAGGATGTGTTCACCTTGCCGCGGGCTCTGGAGGAAAGCGCCTTGACTCCGGATATCGCACAGCTCAGCGAGCAGATCCACCGGCTTCTGGTTCAGCCCGTACACAGCAGCAGCTCACAGGGCTATGGCAGTCTGGCAAGTAATGGCTCCCATGAGCTGCAACCCAGTGCCGCTTCATCATCAGAGAGCAACGGCACCACTCTGGAGGACCCAGCTCAGCTTCACAAACCAGTGAGCACACACATACACACTCAGCGTGTAGCACAGTTACACTCTCTGTATCAGTTTAGTATACTAAATATTCCAAACACTATCTATTCCGATTTAAACCCAAAGTGAGCATAAACCAATCTGTCGATTCTGCATATACACACACACACACACACCAGCAATGAGATTCTACCTGAGATTTTCAACTTAAATCCATTTGACTTGGTCTTGGACTTTCTCAGCCATAACTTGACTCAACTTGGAGCTGAGTTTATGAAATTTACACTTGAAAGTCAGCAAGTTCTGACAAGTTAATAGGCCACATCATTGTTTTTGCAACAATTCAAAATACATTGATCACACTATCCTACTACAATGAATTCATTAAAGACTTCCTCCTCTATCTGAGCCCCAGTTTAGGAGTTGACTCGGATTTGACGTAGGAACCAGCTTAAGGACTGAAGACTTAAGGGATGAATTTAATTAGACTAAAGAGCTGCTTACTTGAGGCTTGGTTTGTCCTTCAGGGTGAATGACCTGATATTACACATGCACAAACAAAGTACACTCTACAGTCACAATGCTCCCTATGTAATGACTCAAAACTATTCCAGTCAGGCTCACATTTAACTTTACTATCATGTTAGTTTACATTTTAGGTGAACAGCTAGTGAGTATATGTCGTTTTCTGTGGACAGTTTGCTTTAATCATCAGTTAGCCATTCCTTGATCAGTGGTCAGTCATGCAGGTAGATCAGTCTGCAGGGAGACCATGGGTTCCTGGTTTCTCAGGCTGTTGGAAAAATTAATTGTTAGGCTTGTGCCAAAGAGCAGAGCACTGAGTAGCCATCAGTGGGGGGAAGATGTAGTCTTTTACGTAGCACTGCCTGCTAGTGTGGATGAGATATTTCTCATCATTCAGTTCATTCCACTGTGTGAGTTTTGGAATAGCTGTTTTTCATCTGATTAATCATCTGTGGTAAATCAAAAAGATCAGAATACATTTCCTTAACCATGACTCAGGATTATGAGGTTGAAGTCACAGTAGTTGCTAGGCAAGATGTACAGAGAGATAAAGGCCCAAGGAGAGCTAGTTTTTAAAGGCCTTGTTGTATGTCTGTTTTCTCTCTGAGCAGATGACCTTCCAGCAGATCTGTAAGGATGTTCACATGGTAAAGACGAGTGGCCAACAAGTGTTCATCGATTCCCGTAACCGCCCCCCTCCTAGGAAACACACTGCCACAGGTACACACATGCATCCATACAAAACTCTCAATCTACACTGTGATCTATTTCGCAGAAGATATTTCCTTGCAAGGTGTCTCTTAGCAGTTGCTTATTCAACTGCTTTCTCTTCTTTGAACAGGTTCTTTGCGAGCTATAGTAGACACTGTTACAGATGTGGCCCCACCCTCAAAGGATCCAGTCCTCTCTCAGCTGGTGAGGAAGGACCCGCCCAGTGCATACTCTTACCAGCAAATCAACTGCCTAGATAGCATTATACGGTAAGTGTGTGCAGTCAGACGTGTGTTCCTGTTCCTATGACACATCTAAAGTGTGTAACAAACAACACCTGTCTTCATCAGTTTCTCCTCTGCTACCATTGCAACAGCCATCATGTGTTCTTAGGGCACTTTCACATGGACAAGATTTAATTTGTGAATCATCCCTGGTGTGTTTTAAAAAAAAAAAAAAAACAACTTCAAAAAAAAAAAAACTCTGTATGCTTTGTGTGAACCTAGCAATTACAGTTGAAGGCAGACACTTTCCAGTAAAACTACACAGTGAAAATAAGATTCATCCCTATTTCAACCAAATGCACAAGTGAACCAATCATGCAATGCATTTTTGGTTGCAGGCTATTTATAAATTCAGAAAAACATGGTTAATAAAAAAAAAAATACTGATTAATTAATACTGATTATTGAGTAAAAGATTTTTGTGATGGCCTTTCACAAAATCACAGCCACACAACCCTTTGCACATGTTTATATATATAATATATTATTAGTGCAATGTGAAACTGAATCAGATTAAAATATATAGCAACCATATCAATTTCACTGATATAGACTAATAAGTAAGAAAGCAAGTGTTCAAATAACGGTGTGTATGTACAATAACAGATGTACATCCTGGCTGTAGGTATCTGGAGAGCTGTAATGTCCCAAACACAGTAAAGAGGAAGTGTGGCTCCTCCTCCTGTACCGCGTCCTCCACTTCTGATGATGATAAGCAGCAAGTCACCCCCAGCAACCCTAAAGGTAATCACCATTTATCATCCCGTGCCCGGTTTCACACTAACTTGAAAGAGTAAAACACATGTAGTGTATGATAGTGTATGATAGAATTTGCTGCTATAACTTGGAGTGTTGTGGGTATGTTTGTGTGTGTGTGTGTGTGTGTGTGTGTGTGTGTGTGTGTGTGAATGCGTGCTCTAGGTCCGTCAGTAGCTCTGGTTAGTGAGAGTACATCGCTGCCAGCCCTGACTTTACACAGTAAGGCAGAGAGTGTAGCATCAGTAACGTCGCAGTGTAGTTTCAGCAGTACCATTGTCCATGTGGGAGACAAGAAACCCCCAGAGTCAGGTGAGCAGGTTTATTGTACATATTTTTGTGTGTGACTGTGTCTTTTTTGTCTAGTCATAACATTTTGAATATTCTTAAGACTTATATGTGCTGTTTACTACACATACGTGCATGCAAGATATCCACGACCACGAATTATGCAACGCATAATTCGTTTATTCAGTAGTGTCCGCTACTGAATAAACAAGTTAACATCTGAAATCACATTCTTATACACCACTCTAGACCATTATTGAGTACTAGCACTAACCGTAACCCTAACCCTTATTACCGTTATCGTTTGAGTTTTAAAGGGAAACAAACTCGGTCTGTTTAACACCGCTGTGCATGAAATCGCTAAATATTTATAGTCTGAATTGGAAACCAAATGGATAGAGATGTTTTGGCTCTGACTTGCCATCTAGTGGATGCCGTTGTTAATCCTCCAGATTTACATAAGATACGCAAGTGAGTATGTGAACAACGGCACTAGGATCGAAGCTGCACACATGCACGTACGTGTGGTGAAAGTAAAGTATATTTGCACCTTTATAGGTTTATTAATAGACTCTTATTCTCTCTCTCTATCAGACATTGTAATGGAGGAAGCCCCTACAACTCCTATACCTGCTCCTCCTGTCCTTCATACTCTTCCTCCTCCTCCGCCTCCTCCTCCTCCAGCCATTGCAGCTGCTCCTTCTCTTCCCCCTCCACCAACTCCACCAAGCCCAGCAGTTACAACTGAGAGAGATGGAGTCAGGAGAGGAGGAGCAGCAGCAGCAGCAGGAGGAGGAAGGCTGGGACTGACCAAAGAGGTGCTTTCTGCACATACTCAGCAAGAGGAGCAGAACTTCTTGTGTCGGTTTAGGGATCTGAGTCAGCTGAGAGTGTTCGACCCAGCTTCAGTACTTCGCCGGCATACCACCACACCAATCACTAGAGGTATGATTATATGTGCACATATACACACATGCATACACAAACAGAAACAGACAAGTGGGAATTGCACACACTTGTATTTCTTCTGACAGCTAAGATAGCTGTGTTTTGATGTCTCGTCTTGTTTGTTTGTTTTTTTTGTTTATTTTTTATTTTTATTTTTTTTTCATTAAGACAATCCCATTCACTCACATTACTTATTTACAGGAAATGCATTGAATATCAGGTATTCAGACTCAACACATTGTCTATTCACAAGTACTGACACAAACAACAGCAGGAGATTGAGAGGAATGTTGACCAGCGTATCAGTTAGTTTCAGTAAGAGAGCTTTATCATCTCCGCTTAAAGGAAAGTTTGTGTTCAGCATGCCCTTATTCTGCAACATGCCCTAATCCTGGCAAATAACCTTGGTTTATTACTTCATTGTCATGTGCTGAATGACATGATCCCTGATGCTGCAGTGGGAGTGTATACCTCTGTATAAATTGAGGCTGGCTCAGACTAAAATGCGGTCGACTGTGAGTGACATCACTTCCCAATACAAACACGCCCCATAGTATAATCCCACCCCCAAAACTAATTGGCAGGTTTCTGTGAAAGGCATCGGAAATGCAAATGGAAAGGGATTTGCGTTTCCTTTTGAAATTTGGCAGACACTGTACGTTCGTGTAAATGAAAGTGTGAACGGTAATACACGATTTGTATATTCATTTGAATTATGTCACAATTTATACGTCCGTAAATGGGAACCACAGTTGCAAATACAGTTTGCAATTGCTTTTGAATATTGTCGGCAAAATAGTTCTGTTTCATCTCTTTCATCACCCTTAAGCTGACCAGCTGTCCTCTGTCTTTGTGAATATAACTAACTGACCTTTCATGCTTAATACTTTTCCTGTACGCCTTAAGACAGCCACGGTTGTTCCGGTTCCCAAAAGAACAAAGATAACTGGCTTTAATTACTTCACGCCAGTGGCTCTCATCCCTGTAATTATGACCGCACTAATGGATCTGTACATGATGCAGTCAACATCGGTCTTCATTTTCCATGAAAGCATTTGGACCTTCAGCACCATCATTCCTGAACTAGTTCCTCTTCCATCAGTAAGAAGACTCAAAAAAGGATGTACTGGATGTCTTATGGTAGATGGACATGCATTCCTTTTCTTGGCCATACATGTGCAGTTCTACACTGCCACCATTAAAAAGAATTCTTACATCAGTCAATAGCACCTGGTTTGGTGTGGCTTCTTCACAGGCAGACCTCATAGGCTGTGGTTTGCCGTCACTGTATGACCTTTAGGTCTCCAGAATGCAATGTCATGATGGAAAAGTCCCTCAACTTGCTTACATGTCCTTCTTATGTCAACTTGACAGTAGCATTTAAAAATATATATGTTTGGTAAAGTTACTTTTGCATTAGCCATTGATGGAAACTCTTTTATTTGTGCTTTCATATACCAATTCCTTCCTCTCTCTCTATTTCTCTCTCAGGTGCGCGCTGTTCACGTGATTACCCCACAATGAGCAACAGTGGTCGTCGGCGTGGTAGAGGTGGTAAGAGGTTGAAACATCAGGAGACCTCGGAGCAGGGGACCTCTTTAGGCCAGTCAGGCCCAACAGGAACCCTCTCCACAGGTGCACTTGCACAAGACGGAGTGCCTAACGCTTCCTTCCCTCTGGCTCCTCCAACAACCTCATCTTCTTGGCCTCCTTCAGTGGGCTCCCAGAATAGCCTGCCCTCTGTGCCCTATCCACCAGGCATGTTGCCCTTTTATCCCCTCTACCCACCCCTCACTCACCCCATCACTGACCCCTCCATCCATACTGGCCTTCGCTTTCCCATTCAGAATCCTCAAGTGGCACCTCCCATGGTGCCCCCCATGATGGCGTTGGTACTTCCCAACTACATGTTTCCACAAATTGGCACAACCATGGCCCAGCCTGTTGCTGCAACTATGTCTCAGCCCTTCTACAACCCCACGGTGTCTTTTCAATACCCCACAGCGAGCACTGCCCCTGCAGCACCCACTCAGACAATAACACCAGCCCCAAGAATCCCATCCCGCTGTAGCACACCTCAGTCCTACAGCCAGAGGGAAGGAGGGGTGGAAAGAGAAGGGACAGAGTCACCCCTTTTTCAATCCCGATGCTCCTCCCCTCTGAATTTGCTTCAGCTGGAGGAGTCGCCAACCAGTCGCCTCGAGGCAGTGACAGCACTGGCCTCTGGGCAACAGGCCACACCTCCTGCCGGTGGACAAGCAGGCGGGGTTGGAGGACCGGCAGCAGCCAATCAGAGAGGTGCAGCAGACTCCAAAGAGAATGAAAATGTGAGAAGAGTTATATTGTTTTTGGAATACATAAAAAAAAATTTTTTTGTGAAAATAGGAACTTATTTATCTGAGAGAAAGGGGTGGTCCTTCCGTAAGTGGAAGTTCTAATAACCTAGTTTTAATGTGCTTTAAATTAATAGAACTTTAAAGAGCTTATTTTCAGTGACTTCCAGCCATGCAGTGAAACCTGACTGTGTTTCTTACTGCTCGTCTAACTCGGTGGAAACTATTCCTCTTCCCAGGGAGAAGCCAATGAATCAAATCAGGATGCCATGTCCTCCTCCAGTGATCTGCTTGACCTGCTGCTGCAGGAGGACTCACGATCGGGCACAGGCTCAGCTGCCTCAGGCTCTGGGTCCTCAGGCACAGGGTCCTCAGGATCTGGTTTAGGTTCCTCAGGGTCTGGCTCCAACGGATGCAGCAGCTCTGGGAGTGGAACGAGTAAGTAGTGCTTGAAAAAAATAAAAGTGATTCTTTAAAAGTGGGTGTAGTTTATAGTTGAAGTATTTATTTAGATAGCTAAATATTATTACAACTCCGATTACAATTCACTATAGTTTAATGTTTTTACTATGGTACCTTACAGTATTGATTGGTAAGGTCTAAACCATGATTGTTTGAAGAACACATTTTAATATTGGGTTGATGTTTGGTATGGACGCCATGGTCAAGGCTTGCTCAGTAAAAAAAAACAAAAAAAAAACAACTATGGTATCTGTGGCAATCCTTGGTCATTTAGAGTATTATTTGATGGTTTGACCATAGAGATGCTAATAAACATGGTGATTGTTTGTGAGGAAGTTTAGATTAAGAGATTGCAGTATTCTCATTTTACTAAAGCTGTTACACATGGGATTAACTTGGTGTCTTGCTTTCCCTACAGGAAGCAGCCAGAGCAGCCACACGAGCAAGTACTTTGGCAGTATAGACTCTTCTGAGAATGACCACTCGCGTAAGCAGACAGCAGGGGGCAACGGAGAAGCCCAGTTCATTAAGTGCGTACTGCAGGATCCCATCTGGCTGCTTATGGCCGACACAGATGAGAAGATCATGATGACCTATCAACTGCCCATCAGGTTAAAAAATAAAATACATAGACACACAAACGTAAAATTCGATAGAAAGATACATTTAGAATTCAAAACCTGTACTTCATATGATGGGGGATTTTTAGCTTGTTTCATCAGTTCCTTTAAGAAATGCAACCAAGACATAAACTTTAACTCTAGTAGAATTTTCACTCACACTTTATGCAAACACACTAGAGGTTCGATTATACTTAATTAATTCAATTCGTGTGTGTGTGTTTGACAGAGACAGACAGACTGTACTGAGTGAGGACAGCGTTGCATTGAGAGCCATGCAGAAGCATCAGCCTCGTTTTACTGAGGAACAGAAGCGGGAGCTGAGTCGGGTTCACCCCTGGATCCGCACAGGACGCCTGCCACGTGCCATCAATATATCCGTAAGTTTCCATCAAGGAGTCTGCTCTGGGCTTTTCCGTTAGCACGTCTCTCGTCACAGTTCGTTTGTCCTGATTAAAGAAAGTGAAAAACAGTTAGGGCGAGCATAAGCCCGACAATTACTACAAGTCTGAGAGACACTACTTATCAAAGAAAAAATAGCAGTTAATTTCAATTAACAGTGGGTTGTTGTTTTTTTATTTTACTGGAATACTGTATTTAATGAATAATAAAAGAAGAAGCAGCATTTATTGGTCACATATACATTACAGCAGTGAAATTATTTTCTTCACATATCCCAGCTTGTTAGGAAGTTGTGGTCAGAATGCAGGCTCTGGGCTCAGAAAAAAACACAACAGGGGTGGTTGTTTTAGGAAAATAATCACAGACAGGGCGGTGTGATATCGCCCAACATGAAGCAGAGTTACTGTTGCCACCCTGATGCTTATTATGTAGCAGTAACTTGCGGAGAGTCTGTAAACAGATTCTTCCCTGTTTTCATTTACATTATAGGAGCTATGAATATTCGTTGCCTCAACAGTCTCTTCTTTTTTAAGACTCACCAGCATGAACCTTCTGCCAGAATCCATTATCCTAGAAACACATTTTGTTAGACTGTACTGGTCTTAACCCCATGAGAAAGCTTTTTGTATTGTCAACACTCTGGAAGAATTTTTTAACAAAGTCAAACATAATGCAATTTTAGGAAAAATGGATTTTAAAAACCTTATATAGAGTCCCTTAGACATTTCTTTCCATGAAAATAGCCATAGAAGCTGGCATGGCGTTAAAAAAACAAACAAATAAATAATACTCTCCAGGCTCCCCTGCGACCCTGTGTAGGGTAAGCGTTAGAGAAAATGGATGATTGATGGATTTTAACTCAATCCCCCTTCTAACCAATCTGATTGGAGAATTGACAGTTCTCTGATGTGAGCCTCAGTGGGAAAAGGTTAAAAGTAATATACATACGATGTTGGCTTGTTATGATGATACCAATTTTGAAATTTTAGAAAATTTCCACGTTTTTTTCCTAACCATATTATTATTTCAGTATAGACACAGCTGTTTTTAATGTGTTACCCGTACTGAGTTTAAAGTATTGGGATCACGACAATACCACATTAATATCTAACATTGTAATCCATCATGGTAATGCTAAATCCTTAAAATATATTTAGCTTGAATGACATATGATCTATTAAGTTTTTAATTACTGTCTCATTGTACTATATTGTGTTGAGTGTTATTAGGCTCATGGGTGTCAGTGTGTCCTCAACTGCCATAATGGAAGACATTGGAGATAAACATGCTCTGTCTTTGCCTTTCATTGCAGGGATGTGTGGGCTGCAAATCTCCTCCTTCAGTGCCTCCTGCTGCCCCCTTTGATGTCGAGATCCATGAGATGGAGCTGTGCAGCGTGCTCGACGTGACAGAAGATGGCACCAGCGGCGAGAAACACATGCAGCCAGAAACGGCTATGGATGTCCGAGAGGCACAGCATCGGATAGATGCAGATGAGGAAGAGAAAGGACAGGCCAGAATGACCACACTGGTCAGCGATCAGGAAATGGCAGCTGAGGAACAAGAAGTTACCTCACAAATGGAGGATGAAGAGGAGAAAGGAGGCCATGCAACTGATATGAGACACTGAAATGATGATGTTAGCCCACGACTGGTGGAGAAAATGACTTCACACTCACAGCTGATGATGTCAGCAGTGGGATATTGACAAAAAAAAAAAAAAAAGACTATAGCACTAACAGCCAAGCATACTGACTTTTGGGCACTTTTATTATTTTTCAGAAAAGATGTACAGGAAATGTAAACTAGTATGGTATGTTGTGAGGTTTACCAATGACACTGTGGAGAGTGGAATTACTTTGTTAGGTTCTTAAATTAAAGTGACTCTGATTTGTTTTTATACAAGTCAAAAAAAAACTGTATTTATTCGTATAGCCGAGCGCAGGTCAGAAAGCTGCAACGGCTGATAATGAATGTGAAAAAAGGCCACCTTATTGTAAGACTGTGACACCACTGCTCTGCACACTGCCCCGGTTCACTTTTACATAACTGCATTGGGGATGGTTTGACTTTTTAACTAGACCTCTTCAGTTATTCCGTTCAGCTCCAGCTTTGAGAACTCACAGGACTGCGTTTTGTTCTGTAACTCTGACCAGCCCCATTAAACTGATTACAGTGTTACTAAAACGAGCGAAAATATGCAGGCTTCGGCTCAGTATCACTGCCTTTTGCAGATGATTTATCTGCAGTTTACATGTGCATTCAGACCAAATTTCACAGGTTGATTTATTTTTTTGGAGGTTCATTAGTATTTTTATATATTACTGGGGTAGTTTCTGTCCAGAGA